>NC_066581.1:325198683-325567843 GCF_024323335.1 Lathyrus oleraceus
CTATCCTTGATATGTTCATCCTAACCGATGACAGATATTCTCTTTTTGGTATTCTATCTAGCATTCGATAGATGTAATTCCTACTTTTTCAGGCAGTTTATCCTTGATATGTTCATCTTAATCGGTGACGGATATCCTCCCTAGAATCCTCAGGCAAGTCTATCCTTGATATTTTCATCCTAACCAATGATGGATTTTCTTTCCTTTGACTCTATTCTTGATATGTTCACTTTAACCGGTGACAGATATTCTCTCTCTTTGGTCTTCTGCCCAGTAACTGGTAGTTATAAATCCTATTTTGGCTTTTCCCAGTAGTTTATTCTTACCCAGTAACTGGTAACGAATACACCTTCTGGATTGCCCTCAGCGAGTCATCCTTGATATGTTTAGCCTAACCGGTAACGAATGTCCTCCTTGTCAAATTTTTGTTATCCCTTTACCCAGTAACTGATAATGGATAATATATTTCTGCTCCTCCTATGTTGAAGATCTTTTCTTCCCCAATTGTGTTTGAGTGCGCGTTTCCTTAGTGAAATCATTGTTTCCTGTTCGGTTCGAGTATTTCAACTTTGTTTTGATTTACCTGTTTCCCCTGAAGGTGTTCCTTTTGTTCCATGGCTGAGTCTTTCCATTGATTTATTTTCATGGAATCCTTCGAGTCCCCCAGTTGTTTTTAAGTCGTAGCCTCGCCTACACGCAACCTTTTCATCCCCCTAGAGTCTCTGTCTCCACAGTGAGTTTTCCTTACGAAATAACATTATACTCCTGTGGATTTAAGTCTCTCCGGATTCTTTTCCTTTGTGGCAACATTTCCCTACAAAGATTATTTCTAAACATTCATATCATATGCATCATGAGGTCTCTTAGGGACCAAAATTTGTTTCTATATGTTGTTATTTAAGCCCATTCTACTGAGTTGATACGAAGATTTTAACCTTCACCTCCTCAGTCAGAATGTCCTTAAATAGGGGCAGCTGTAAGACCCCGATTTTTACTCTAAGATCCCTCATGATATCTCATCATATGCATTAGCATTCGGATCACATCTTGGCATCCTCCTTACCCCTCATATATTGGGTTTGCATTGGGAGATATCACCAAGCACATTTGATTGTATCATACCTTGTATTTTATCATCTTTACTAACCAAAATACCAAAAATGTGTCTTTGTATAAACTAACTCTTTTGTAGGTAGGGCATGTGCTCACCTTTGATCTATCAAGCTCACATCTAGGGTTTAAGACCCTCAAGGCAAGGAACTCAATCAAAAAATTGGTTTACTATGGTTCTAAGCATCATATATGAATCCCCGTGGTCTTCACATGTTATTTTGAACAAGAAATCATCAAGAGTTTGGAATTGGTTTGTCTTGGAAACCCTAATTCATCTGGGTATCTTGTGTAACTTCTTCAACAAGATTCTTCACCAATTGATCAAATATTTCAAGGGATACTTCAAATTCCATCATATTATGCATATATGATCCTCCATGAGTCCCAACAGTCAAGAGAATGGCAAGCTAGCAAGTTGGTTCATGGTGGTTGACCAGAGGAATTCATCTAATCAAAACTTGGGATCCCTAGACCCTATCTCCTACGATGTTTGTCATATGAAAATGATTCCTAGAGAAATGTTACTCTAAACGACATTCCAAAAACCTTTCATGTTTAGGTCTAGAGCTAATTTTTCTTGGAAATTCATTTTGTATGGTGAAAGATTATAGGTCATTTTGTCTAAACCCTAATTTAGAGGTCAACTTCCCAAGGCCATAACTTGCTCAATTTTTATGATATGAAAGATTTCCAAGTTGCACAATCAAATTCAAGATATCTACTTCAACTTTGATGTGTGGAGGAAGAGCAAATTAAACTTTTATATGCATGTTATATGAGGATACATTATAGGTCATTTTGGACCAATACCATTGAACAAGTGATTTTCCTCAACTCCAAAAATGCATAACTCCTTCATATTAAATCCAAATGAGGTCAAATTTGTGACCATTTTGAAGGAATTTGAGAGAGATATAACTTTAATGAAGTAACGTTTATCATTTGAAGCTGACATAAAAAGTTAGACAAGGTGGAACAAGTGAACATATGGCTTGACACTTAGAATTTTTTTGACATGTTTGATTTTCCCAACTTCCAACTCAAAATTTGTCATGATCCAAGCTTCAAATTAAAAAGTGTTCAACGTGAAAGCTATTCCTCTTGATCTAACCTTTCCAAAAAGTCCAATTTCATCATATTTGGACAAGATATGAGTGACATGAGCATGGCTTGAACATTGGATCATCATTTGGCATAAGTGAACTTGAACCTTCCATACACAAATGCATAGCTTTCCAACATGACTTCAGCAATGTTTGTACTCAATTATGGACCAGAAGGAGTGATTACATGGGCCTATCACACACCCATGCACCCATGCAATGTACATTGCTATTTTTGGATCTTCATTTCAAGTGTGCAAATATCAATCTATATGGATATAAATAGAACCCCTTGCCGTCAGAATTAAGGACCCCTGCGTGCCAGGTTTGATTCCCAACCTTCAAACCCTCTCATTCAAAGGACAATCTTGAGAATTTCCATTGGAAATTGAATTTGAATCTCCACTATTTTGAGATTCAAAACTCCAAGAGTCTTGTGCCTTTTGTTCATCCAAATCCACTCCATCAAGTGTCCTGGGCAAGATCAATAGCAAGCAAGAGCAAGACAATTGAATACAGACCTGCATTGAAGGTATTTTCTAGAAATTTTCATCTCTTCGGTTCTCACTCAATTCTCCATAATTCTTCTTGATCTTTGGTTGTCTGAAGTCCTACCAATGTAGGCAACAAGATTTAGTTGCTTTGAGGTCAAATCTAAGCAACTCAGACCATGCACCTTAAAATTATACTCCCTATATCTTTCAATATACTTGAAGTTTGAGAAATTGAGGCCAGATTCGAGTTCCTGAGCATTTTTACTTTAAATTCATGTCCTTCTTTTTAATTTTGGTGATGGTTGTGAGTGAACCAGTCCGGTGAAGCTCATCGGAGAAGGAGACCGGAGCTTTGGCTCCGACGGTGTGCTGACACTCATCTGAACCACATGATCCATTTCAAATGTTTTAATCTCGTGCCTTGGTTTTGCATACCATCCCTACAGCGCTTTGACTTGTGTCCACCATGGAACGCGCGCTAGCAGCCACTTGATCTGCCACCTCAATTAATGAGAAAGATCAAGTGGTCCACGTTTTTTCTATTTTCTGATTTTTCATTTTTATTTGGTTTATTTTCATTAATTCATTTTAATTTTAATATTGACCCAAAAAATATGAGAGTTTCACAATTTTTTTAAAAATAAATTCCTCTTTCATTTTCTGAATTAAAATTACTTTTTGGATCATTATTAATATTTTTTATAATTTAATTGTTTTTGTGAATATTTTTAATTGTTTAAAAATAGTTTTAAGTTTCCAAAATTAATAAAAAAAATTCTCCAAGGTCCTTTGACCTTATTTGACCTATGATAAATCTCATGGCCATTTATTTGGTGTTTTGATGAGGTTTTAGGATTTTAACCAACCATAATTTAATTTAATGCATTATTTAATTGATTTTAATTGTTTAAATGTAAAATAAGTTGTGTTGAGCTTTTGATATTGACTTGTTGAGTTTGACTTGTGTTGTTGAGCCTTGGTCAAGGTTGATTTGACATTGTTGAGTTAAAATCATTGGATTTAGGGGATTGATGAAATGGACATTTCATCTTCCAAAATGAAATAATGATTTTAATTTGATAAAAGTCCTCCTTTGACCAATTTGTGTTGATTCCATTTCCCCTCCCTCTTCATCTGAATCCCATTCTCTTCTCATTCATTTCATGGACCTATGATATCTCTATATCCTAAGGCTAGTTGATTGCAAAATCAACCTAGGTATGGATGAGATTAGATCCACCCCTTTTGCATTTTTCTTTTAAGTGTGGTATGTTTTAGGAGTATGGTTCATAATACCATATCTCTAACATGCATTAACACTAAAATTTCTATTGCCTGACCCCAGATAGTTGTGACTTATACATAAGTCAAGGCTGGAGACCTAGTCTTGAGAAAGAGGGCCCATGACAAGAAGGTCTTTCTTCGAAACCTCAAGGCTGAAGACCTAGTCTTGAGAATGATTCTACCACTCATACTGACCCTAGGGGAAAATGGATGCCGAACTATGAAGGCCCATACATTATAAGAAAGGTTTTCTCTAGAGGGGCATTAATCTTTGCAACTATGGATGGTGAAGATCTCCCGTCCCCCGTGAACGCAGATGTAGTAAAAAATTACCACGAATGAAAAAAGCAGAAGAAACCGATAAGTTGAAAACCCAAAATGGCGGCTTATCCAAAATGGGTATCCCGGTAGACTAAAAATCCAAAAAGGTGGTCTAGGCAAAAATTATGGATACATGAAAAAGCGAGATGTTGCATTCTGCAAAGAATCTTATGTACTCCCCGGCAAGTCAATCTAATCACTTCCTTTTGAAGCATGACCTGAGGATCTTCGAGGACATAAGGACTATAGCAGAATCGAAACTTGGCGGAAAATCTGATCTATTTCTATTGCCATTATAGTTTTTCAATTTCTTATTGCAATCACCTATTTTAGGAATTGCTTCCTTGTACAAACCACTCATTCTTAGGATCATTTTTATCAATAAAATCGATTCCATCATGTAGCGGTAAAAAATTTAAGTTTAAGCTATTGATTAGCTTAACTCACAAAACAAGAGTCGCCACCACACTTTTATTATTTCCAAAGGAAAAAGGAAAAAGTACGAACAAAACCCAAAGAAATTTTTAAAACTAAACTAATAAAAAGAGATAAGGGTCCGGGGGTTAGTTATGCAAAGGGAATGTATGAGCATCCTAAACATCCATGATACTCCATGGGAACCTCTTTGAAAATATGTAAATTTTAGTTTGAAAAAGGTGTTGTTTGCAAAAGATTGCAGAGATGGGGAGAGAAGTATTTTTCTTAATTTTTGTGTTTGCCAAGACTTTTGAAGTCTCATGCCTACGTACCAACAAAGTGCAATGGAAGCTCAAAACCTCATAATTCGTGGTAAAAATATCAAAGATGTTTGTTTTTATTTATTTTTAATGAAAAGATATTTTGTCATTTTAAGGAGAATACTCAACTAGTAACCCACAAGTATGAGAACTTTGCATCACTATGAGATGGACTCCAACTTGGATAAAATCAACAAATATGCCACTAGCTCTCTTAGATGGAAAAGAATTATCATCAATACTAAGGGGATATTGTAGCGGTGTATTCGTCACTTTATGATTTATTGATTAAACCAAAAGCAAAGCATACAAAGAATCGAGTCGCCACCGCACTTTTATTTATCCTAAGGAATGGCTAAAAAGCGAACAAAAGCCTAAGAAGTTTTACACATAGAAAACTAATGAAAGATCAGAGAGTCTGGGTAAGGGGTAAATTACGCAATGGGAAGGTGTTAGGCACCCAAAACGTCCTAGGTACTCCTAGGGAGCCCTTTTCACACTTGTTGAAATGAAAGTTATTTGTTATGAAAATATTATTGTGCAAACATGATTGGGAAGATGAGAAAAGAATATACAAGTTATTATTTTTGTGTTTGAACGGATGAACCCGTTGCCTACGTACCTTCCATGAAAGGTAAGGATCAAAACGCCGTAGTTCGGCTAAAAGATTTCCAAAAATTAGTGAGTTCATTTTAAAACACAAGCCCTAAGGTTTTTCATTACCAATGGGAGAAAACTCAACCTGAATCAACAATCCACCATGCGAGGACGGCTTCAATATACTAGTGAGGGGTTAACCCTATAATAAGTATGGAAGACTTATAATCAACTCACTAAAGATAAGGTAAGATTTACATCAACCACTATGGTAATTGAAACCTATGGCTAATGTATGAAAACATATCAACAATGGACAAAGCCACAAAACAATTGAATGGGTGAAGTTAATTGATTATGAGTATTCACAAAATATGGTCAAGGTATGATTAAGATTCAATTCAGAAAGAAGTGTCATCAAAAGTGAAGTTTGGAAAATCAAGGACTTAAGGTCCAGGTTTCTAATTTGAAAAGACATGAAGATGTTTGCACAACAATTATTTCAAGCTTTGAAAGCAACATGTGAAAAGGTTTAGGACAAAAGTGGGTATGGATAAAGGAGTGTAAAACTTCTCAGAAAGGTTCACCTCTTGAGATCATATAGAAGATGATTCAAGTGTATCCTTAGGAATAGGCAAATGAGCAATAACAAATAAGCAAAACAAATGATACCGGATGCCAATTGCTGGACTTATACCAATCTCACAGACAAAGGTGGATACCGGATACCAATAAATGGATTTACACCAGTCTCCTAAAACAAACAAGGATATCAGATGCCAATAAATGGACTTATTCCAATCTCCTAAAGCAAAACAAAACATGGATGTCAGATGCCAATAACTGGACTTATTCCAATCTCCTACAGATGATCATGGGAAAACAAATGCCAACAACATGGACTTACAATTGCATCCTCACATACAACAAACAAACAAAAGCATTAAGCAAAGAGCACATAAGTGGCCAATGAAATGGTCTTACACTCAATCCCTTCCAAATCATAGGAACAATGGCCAACAAGTGGACTTATAGTTGATTCCTCAATGGGCAAACAAAGATGTGTCACAAAGATCTGAAATGATGATCATGCAGTAATGAACAATTAATGATGATAAATGCACAAAGGCAAACAAACAAACATGTACAAGTGAACCAATAAGCAATCAATGATTCAGTTAGCACCCACTATATACAAGCAATTAGGCTCAAGCAAGGGTTAGACTTTAAAGTCAACTGGAATGAGGTAAGTGGTGCTCTTAACCTTAACATTGAGAGTTAAGGTGAAGCAGATGAAAGGATATGAGGGGTGTGCCTCATTGCTCTTATCCCTGGTCAGGGAGAGCTTCAAATGATAGAAGGTGTGGGAGTTCAGAAAGTTGGAACTCTCTCCACAAGTTAATGACTCTATAGATCTTGGGTTAAGATCCACAATGCTACAACACGTAATGTGAGCAAAGGGATGACACACAGAATAGTAGGAGATGGACTACACATCTCTTTTATCTACCAATTGCCTTATCAAAAGGACTTTTCCTGCTTGGGGACAAAGATAAACAATCATAAACATTGCCTCTTAAGGAGGACTTCAGACAGGTGCCTGGCCACATAACAAGCCAGGTCTTCCAGACTACATGAAGAAGAGTTGGTTAAGCAACCAAGCAAAAGCAAGTTCAAAATGAACTTAAGCAACTAATGTACCTGAAAACATCAAACAAATCAGTATGCTATACAGACAATCAAACCAACAGTTAATATCAACAGTCAACCAATAAGCAAAGGCATAAGCCCCAAGTCAATCTCAAATGAACCAACTTCAACCTACAAAACACACATTAGTAAGCAAAATCAAATATCAAATGCTCTCAAGATGAGGCATCATCAATTGTGTAACTTATATGTGTAACCTGAAACAAAGCTTCAAACATGAGCAACCAACCACTAGGTCAAAGCCTAGGGTCAAAGATGAGGAAAAACTTTAAAATAGAACATGAAAATTGGTAAGAATCAAGATTAATCAATTAAGAACAACATCCAAGTGGTCTCATATCAAAATCATTAACCAATATCATTTCATAAACAAATCATGTCAATGTATGCAAGTTGGAAGCTTAATGAGGTAACCCGGATGAACCAATTCAAATCAAATCAAAAATGGCTCAATAAATTCCAAGAAAAATCATGTATAAACAGAACACATCCAATGATCAACACACCAAAAATCATGGCATTTGGATAAGCATAAGCATGTCAATCAAATTCACTAAGTCAATGTAAGCATAAACAAGCTCAAAGGAAGCACAAAATGATACATCAACTTAAGGCAATCCTAAAACAGAGATGACAAGTGATAAATGACTCAAACCAAAGCCAAGACAAACTTAAATGTGTCAAGAATCAATGCACAAAATTTCAAGCTCATATGATAAGGTATAAGAATTTCACAAATCATGAAAGTTCAACACTCATCAAAGGTTCAAACATGACAAGCCAGCAAAGAAAAACTCAAACAAATTGGAAATCAATCCAAAAATTCTATAAAAATTCATGCTCAATCCTAACATCCAGAAGTAACATCATGCAAACATTCACATCAATTAGCATTTATTTGGCATGGTAAATAAAATCAGCAAGTTGGACAAGAAATGGTGTGACCCACATTGTCACACCCCCATTAATCACATCATATCTCACAAACCAGAAATGCAAAAATAGCAAACTCAATGCCAAAATGTCAATTAGGATCTCTAGTTTACACATGTAAATTTTCAGCTTCATTGGATCAAGCATCATCATTTCACAATCAAAATGGCAAGCAAGGTGCAAGAAATGACATACATGAACAAACCCTAGGCTAAAAACAATTTCAACCGTGCACAAATCCTGGAAAAATATCCATAAAAAAGTAGACATTACAAGGAACATTGCACAAAAAATCTCATGTGAATTGGACAATTATTTTTAGAGTTATGAATTTTTGAATGGAGAGGAAAAATAAAAAACATGAAATAAGCATATGAACATGATAAGCATAAGGGGAAAAAATAAGGCAAGGCAATTTTGGAAATGGCTGAGCCAGGAATCGAAGCATGCGCCAATTCAAATGGAAAGCGCGCCAACAACAAAACGCGGTCGTTTAGACCGAAACCCTAGCCACATGCATGCATGCTGGGAGCGAAAATCCGCAGGAAAAGCTCAGGAATCCGCAGGAAAAGTCACAGCAATCGCGATGAAGGTTGCGGTAAAATCCGCAGGAAATTTCCAGCAATCTATGAACACGATGAAGATCCTCATGATCTTCATCATCATTTTTCCAGAAAAATTCAAAGTCACCAGAAACATAAATTGAGCATATATTCATGAAGATCTAACATCACACAACACGAATCAACATGCATTTCATCAAATAACAACATCATAAGCATGGATCGAGCAAAAATAAAAATCATCATGAAAACTTCAAATCATCGATTCTCACTCATTTCAGCACGGTTTAACACGATTCAAAGCTCAATCAACTCAGCAATCAAAGATCTATAACATTAGCATAGTAAAAATCAAGATTATGAGAATTAGTTTGTGACCTCTTGTAGCAACAGAAACGGATTCAGCTGGAATTAGGCCTTGTGATGCTTGGAGAATCTTCTACAATGCTTATGAAGATGTTTAGAAGGAAGATCGAAGCTCATCTATGCACGATTCCACAGTTTCAAGACTTCACCATTGTTGATACGCTTGCTTTGAGGAGCTTTAATTTGCACGAATTCCAGTTGAATCTTGCTTGCACCATGATCAGTGATGATGCTAGATGATGAATGAAGCAATGAAAATGCAAATTGATTCAAGAATTGAGAGAAAAAAATGAGAGAAAAGTGAGATCAAAAATTTGAGATCTGAATTTGTGAATTGTGGTTAGGGTTTTTCTGTTATGATTTCACTTATATACTCCTAATTAACCAGACTCTAAACATGCTTAACCAATGCTAATGCAAATTAAGAGAATTGGAGGTGTTTTGACAAATTGGCATTTTTCACCCTTATGCATATATGCCAATGGAACAGTGCGAATTTTGCTTGGAAATGCATTGCAAATTCTGTTTTGATGCATATGAAATTGGTTTGAAGTGAAAATAATGCATATTTTTCAAATGGATATTTTCCCTCCAAAAATTCAAATTAATTCAAGTGAAAAATGAAATATTTTTGTGATGAGAATTGATGTTTTATGATGCATGTTTATGATAGAGCATATCAAGATGGAAATGTCACAAAAAGAACCACATGATTTGGCCATTTGGTTCAAAAGTTATGGCTTCTTGAAGTTCAAATTTCCTTGACAATGATTTAATCATAACTTGCCAACCACAAATGAGAAAAGGATGTTCTTGGACTTTTTGGAAAGGTGAGAGCAAGATCTTCAACTTTCATGTTGGGCAAAATTTGATTTGAAGCTTCCTTGATGATGTAAATTTGAGGAGAATACCTTTCCATTTTTGGCAGTTTGAAATTACAGGTCACTTACTATTTTTGGAAACTTTTTGTCTGACCTCAAATTCTCCAATGTTGATGTTTGACATGTTATATGAGACTTGTATGGACATGAATGAGGCCTTTCCAACCATCTCCCACCTTCAAATCCATGATTGAATGCACAGTTGACTTGTGTTGACTTTTCTAGGGTTTCAGTTGTCCTAGCTGTGATCAGATGAAATCCAAGCCTCTACCACTTGAGATATTGATTCAAAATGATGTCATGGTTCAATATGAACTCTTGTGAATGATCAATGGTGCCCAAATTCTTCAGAATGGCCACCATCTATGGCTCAATGAATGCCTTTGACTGGTTTGACCTAATGTTGCTTCATCTGCAAGTAACAAGGTTAGATGACAATATTTTTGTACTTTTGGTTAGTAAACAAATGAAAAGCAATGATATACAAATGCAAAACATGCTTGGTGATCAAGAACCACACTCAAAAGACAACCCACCCACATGAAGGAGGCAAGGTGCACAATGATCCTTGAGGCAATGATATGACATGATATGATGCCATGAGGGATCTTAGGGACAAAATTGGGGTCTTACAGATATGAGAATTATATATCAACTATTGAAATGACTCATGTCTAAACTTTGAGAAAAGTTTTAAAAGGGAGAATTATCATCACTATGCATTTTTAAGTCTTTTGAAATTGGTATGAATATGCTTAAAATGGATTAGCATTTATTAGAAAAAGGTTTTGAAAATCACTTGACAAAAGTCAAGGTTTATTCAGAAAGTGGTTCAAGTTTGAAAACAAGAAGATTTTAGAAAAAAGGGAGAAAATTTAGAAAATTAAAGAAAGAGAGGAGAAGAAGATACTATCCTAGAGCATAAAATAAAACCTAGGGAGGAAAGATCTAACCAAGAGATAACAAGCTTTATGACATAAGTCAAGCCAGAATTCCCTCCTTTGGATTAAGCCTCAAGCAAGCCAAATAAGCAAAGAATAATCATGCATCATATGAAACCAAAGTAACCAAGCCAAGTCTTCACAGAGAAGTCCAAAGTCAAAGGCATCAGATGAATCCTAAGGTCTCAAATCACAATATCCCAAAGCAAAGGTCAATGTCCTAGCTCTAAGTCCATAACTCTATAACAATGCTAAGGATAGTAACCTCAAGTCCATAAATTAAGAGCACCAAATTTTTTTAGGGGTTTTTTATTTATTAATGTCTTTTATAAGGAAATGAAAGTCCCAATGGACAAAGAACAAATAACATAAGCCATATGATATGAGTTGCTAAAATAAAAGCATAAAGTAAATAATAAGAAATAAAAGCATAAAGTAAATGATATTAAAATAACAAGAAATATAATAAGATGTTAGTAAATTATATTAGTGATCAAAAATAAAAGATGGTTTGGTCATTTTTTGGAGAACACTCAACTATTCACCCACAAGCATGAAAATATGAACCTATACATCACCATGAGAAGGGCTCCAACTTGGATAAAATCAACAAGTATGCCACTAGCTCTCATAAATGAAAAGGGAGCAACATTTTCACACAATACTATGAGGAGTAGGAGACTTACAATCTCACTTATGAAAATGCCTTGCTTTCGGGATAAATTTAGCACTATGTTAAGCAATCGTAGTTGGACTTATGTAGAAGTCACATCTCTCTCTAAGGACGGTCAATAATAAGGTTAGTGTTAATACATGCTAGAGAAATGATATGTAAATTATTCTCCTAAAGCCATGTCACACAAAAAAATAAAAAAGTAAATGATGAAGCACAAAGGCTAGGAGGATGGTGCATTACTTCAATCCATACTTCATAGTGCTTAGGACAAACTTATGCATCAATCTAAAGTATCTTAAATGATTCATCATCAATTATGAGGTAGATTTGAAATGATGAAAGTTCATCAAGTACCAATCCATACATCATGAACAAGATGGACATAAGCCATCCATTTGATCTTAAGGAAAGAAAGAGATGAACAAGAGGGGGACTAGAGAGATCACACCCAAATTGGATCAAAGGTTTGATCAAGTCATCATGAAAATCAATCATCCATTTTGGTGGATTAGGGTTTTCACCCAATCAACACCCAAGATCCATTGAGTTTGATGTTACCTATGGTCCAAACCATCTTGATCCAAGGCCAATAGAAGTCAACAAAGGTCAAACAAATATAAGATGAAATTAAATGATATAAAAATGCACTAAAAGTATTTTTTAAATGAATTTTAAAATGGAAATAAAGTGAAGAATCCATAAACTCCTTCAAAACACCAAATAAATTACCAAGAAAATTATGAAAGGTTGAACATAAAATAAGATGCATATAATAGTTTTTTCAGAAATTAAAAATGCAGAAAAGTATTTTTAAACCAATTAAAAAAAGGAGAAAATAGAAATTCCATGAAAAATAAAAAATCAGTAAAGTAAAATATGGAAAAATAAAAATCAGATGGAGAAAAATAAAAGATAATTTTAGAAATTATTTTGGGATTTTTTGGATGTAAAATGATTTTTCTATGAATTTTAAAAGAAAATGCAATTAAAAATGAAAATGGAAAAATAATTAAAATAAAAAAAAATACGGAGCGTTGGATCAAGCCTCATTAATTGACGTGGCAGATCCAACACTCCCCAGGTTAGGACGCACAATGGAATTTAGCTGAAATGAAACACGGGATTGCATTTAAATTGAACCAATCAGAATAATTTATTTGTCCAGCGTGTCTCAAACTCAGATGACCTGAGATAAACTCCGGTCATCTTCTCCGATGGTCCTCCACCGGAGTTTCATTGTTTGGTAAATTTAGAATACAAGACCACCTCCAATGTGATTGCCTCCTCATCACGAATTCAGCCTCATGCTCCAAATTCATTTATCTAAACTGAGCACATGGAATTTCAGAGGATGCCGAAGATGCTAATGGAATTAAGAAATTGGATTGAAATAAGCTGAAATTCAAAACACTATAGTTGAACTTTTCTAGAAAACTTCAAGTTGCAGCAGGGGTTTCCTAGATCTCAAAAGCTTGGAAATGAATGCAGTAGCTTCCTCTATTTATAGGGAATGTGTTTGGATCCAAATACATGTGGAATCAAGCTTAATTCGTGCAAAACAAATTTGATCCGAATGTGAGAAAAATGTGACTTGTAATCCATCAAAACTCAGCCAAATGATGTGTTTCAAGGGTCAATTAACTTTTGGAGACTTGGTTAAACATGTTTAGGTCCAAAACACGTGCTGATTTGGCTTGGAATTGAGATTAGTGAAGTTCAAATTTCGGGTAATGGTGATTTCTTTAGTTCCAAGTCACCATGTTCAACTCAATGGGGCATCTTGCTCATGAGGCTTTTTGGTCCCACTCTTTTTGCAATGTGTTAACATCATAACAAAGATTACAATATTCCAAGAAATGTTATATTTGGATGCTTGAGCACAAAGTTATGACATGTTGAAGTTGGCACAAAAAACTGATCATGCAACTTAGAAAAATCTAAGTCCCAAATGCCTGAAAATGACCTGTAATGTTTCAATGAATTCCATGGCCTTCCAAGCATAATTTGACCTTGACCATTGAAGCAAACTTGTATAGGGAATCATAAATGATATTGTACAAAAAGAATCAGCCTTAAATGTTGAAAATTGAAGAAGTTACAATCCTTGAAAGTTGATAAAAATTCACTTGAAAATAGGTCAAATTTCACCAAGTCCACAAATGACCTATAATGTCTCCAAACTTTTGATGATCCTCCAAGTATAATTGGCTCTTGTCATATAAAGGGAAGCTGTAGAGGGTGTTAAGAAGAGTAATATGCAAAAAGAATCATTCAAAAATATTGAGAATTGAAGGAGTTGTGATCCTTGAAACTTTGACTTCAAATGTTGACTTTTTGGTCAAACCACTTGGAACAAACTTATGTACTTGGAATTTCCTTGCATTTCAAAGCACATGGATTATCATATGAGCTCAAAATAAGGTGTCCTTGAATGTATCTTGATTAGATTTCTCAAAGCTTGAGGTAACTAGTTGAATAAGGCATGAAAATAAACTCATGAACCTTTGACTTTTCTTGAGAAGTAAACAACAAAACTTTGATGTTCTCTTGATCAAAATGAGATTGAAAGGTGCTTTAGAACCTTAGAGATAATGCATTGAAAGATAACCCCCTTGAGAATCAATGGTTGGCCACATTTTGCTAAGGAATCAAAGAAAACCTAGTTGAGGAATCATGCTTGATACTCTTGATTAAAAACCCTACCTTGCACAATAAACTTAAAAAAAACATATTTTTATATTTGATTAGTAGTTAATAAAATAAACCTATAAACACAAAGGTAAAACACCAACAAAGAGGTGCCTGATGATCCCTGCCAAAAGTAAAACCCAAAAGTGAGAGGGAAAGGGATCAAGAGGTGACCTTGTTTGTATGCAAGAATGCTAATGGTATGTGAGATCTTAGGGTTAAAAATTAGGGTATACAACAACATAACGTCTTTCCAAAACTTATCAGGAGTGAATCAATGTAGAAGCAGAAAGAACATTGCAACATTAACATAACATCTTTCAGAATTTCTCATGAGTGATTCAATGCAGAAGCATAATTCTTAATAATTTTTCAGAAACTGATGATGTAACACGTCATAAATTCATAATCATAACTGGCTGTTAAAGCTACACAATAATACAAATACTGCATTATTATCATCAAAACTCAAAGGTATAGATGCAGAATCAAATCTTATTCTAACACATGTTTGGGTCAATTTGAGCATCAGAAGAAGGATATAGAGTTACTTATGATTAGTGAAACTCCAAAGGTAGGCTCTACGATTGTAGGTTCCTAAAGTCATGGATCCTTCTCGGAAACCATTTAGTTAGATTTGCGATTGAATGCTATTGTATGTTATTTTTTTCTTTGAATGATAAAGATTGAAAAGGAAAAGAAAAGGGGTCTCAAAAATGTTTTTATTAGGGTGCTTGGCAAGATTGTGGGTCTTGCTCTTATGTATCCTAAGGTGCGGTGACGAATTTAAAGCGACGTAGTTCTGGGCATGACAAAGGATATTTTTGGGTTTTTTGTTATAGTGTTTTACGAGACGTTGACTCTGGCTTCTACATACCCCTGGGTACGATGGAGAACTCAAAGATACGTAGTTCTTGGTAGAAAATGAGTGTTGGTTGATTGATTTTATTGAGAAAATGTTTAGGTCGCATTCTAGCGGTTAAACGTTTCTTGTGTGCTCACTCATAGGAGGCTTAAACATTTGTTTGTATCACGGTAGAATGGATCATGTTCTAGCGGTTAAACATTACTTGTATGCTTGCACATGAAAGGCTTAAGCATTTGTTTGTGTCGCGGTAGAATGAACTAAAGAGTGCTCGTTTGTGAAAATGTTTGGATCGCACGAGGGTGATGAAATATAAGTTTGATTATTTGAGTATGTTTTTGAGTGGAAGACGAGTATCCACACAGAGAGCTCTACAACTAGTGTCTGAATACTCGAGGAGAAAATAGGTATACACCCAATTAATCCTTTTTCGTCTGAATTTATTTTAAAATATGTAAGGAAAATTGAGTAATGGTTCTTTGACGGAAGCCGAGTATTCGCACATCAAGATCTACAACCAGTGTCCAAATACTCGGGTAAGAAAGAGGTCTACACCCAATTAATCAATTTTCTTATATGTAAGAATGAATCAAATTCGATTAACTATTGTATTTTAATGCTTATGACAAGTCTTTGATCTACAAGCTCTACAGTTAGTGTCCAAATACTCAGGGAAAAATAGGTCTACACCTAATTAGTCATTTTTCTTTTGATTTATGGCGAAAAAGATTTAATTGAATTGTGAAAATAGGTTTGAAGAAAAGTCATCCAAAATAATCGAATAAAGTTGACACACAAAGCTAAAAACGTAAAGATGTGAATGAGTTATTCTGCATAAGTTGTAATGCTAGGTTGCAAAATGGACCTGGTCACAGACCTGGTCCGGACCTGTTACGTATTGATAATTCGAGGTTAAAAATTTTCTCATAAGGCTGCGAGTTCTTTTTTAAGGCCACAAATTCTTTCGTATGGCTACAAATTCTTTCATATGGCCACAATTTTTTTTAAGGTCACAAATTCTTTTGTAAGGCCGATTTAAACGTAATGACGTCGAAATGTCGCGTGCCAACGCGAATCAAAAAACAAATTGCTAACGCGAAGCACGATCATCGTAAACAAATAAAAATGCGAACGATACATAAAGAAAAGAAACGCGATCATAATGAAATGAAAAGTAATGCGATGAAGGTTAACTAAACGCGAATTGTGCGAATTGAGTCAACATGCGTGAATAGACGTGACCTAACACTATGGGTTGTGTGAAACAAAACAAATTGATATAATGCGATGTAACGACAATGAAATGCAAATGTCATACGTGAGTCTTGCGTGTTTGTGTAGTATGAAGTGTGTATGAAGAGTAGTATGGTGAGGGAAGGTTACATGAAGGTTATTGGGGAACGTGGTTATGAAGGATCATGGTCATGAATTTTGTTTTTGAAGAGTGAATCGTGGATATTATGAAGAGAAAAGGTGTTAAGAGGTTATACATGATGTGTGTGCGGAGTGAAAGAGAGTATAAGTGGTGGATTGAGGCCGCAAGTTATTTGGGAGTGCGGAAGAAGGTGGTGAAAACGTTGATGGTTGGTATGGTGTTACACATATGATGCAGGTTGTTGGAAAAGTGAGGACGAAGGTGGAACAATATGCATTTTTGGATGGTGACAAGAGAGGGGTCCAAGTGAAATGAGGAGTATTGATTGGGGATTTTGTTAGTTTTTAATCCAAAGGCCAATGCATGTTAAACTATAGAGTAAGAATTAGGGTTTATTAATTTATTCACAATACCAACATTGTCTTCTTAGATATTTTAGTGATTAAAATGAATTTAAAAAAATAGTGAGATAAAATCCAAATATTTTTTAATAAAGAAAATAAAAAACAAATGATTATTTATTTATCTCTATTTATTTTCTCTTGATATTTTGATTAAAAAACGAAAATAAAAGGAATTAAGATAAATAAAATATCTGGCGCGAAAATGCGAAAAAAAATAAAATGAACACATTAAAATAATCTATAAAAAATATACTTAAGTAAAATAGAAAGTCGCGGATCAAACCTCGTAGTAAAAAACACTCGGATAAAAAGGCTCAGACATATCAAAATGTGAACACCTGAAGATGCGAAAAAATAAAATGAGCACAACGAATTAAACTACGTAAAACATAAATCAATACAACAAACAATTGCAAGCCAAAACCTGAAAAAATTATTCTCTTATTTTACATGCAGTTAAGAAATCGATTCAAGCGGTCTGTCTGTAAAACCCAAATTTTATTCTAAGCAAAATAAAATAAAATCGGATGAATGAAAATTTAAGATTCCCGGACAAAATTGGGGTATGACACATGTTCCTTAACTTGACCAACTAAGCCTTATTTGACACCATCTTGTATCCTCCTTTTGACTCTCTCCGTAAACTTGGAATATTGACAAACAATTTCTTATTGCCAAGGAAGATGTTGTCAAGTTTGATTGATAGCATATCTTCATCCATCACCTTAAAGAATCTAACAAAACCAAACTTATTTTCTATGTTATTCCTTCAATCTAAAATAACCACCTCAATAGCGCAATAATCCTCGAACACCTTGTAAAGATCCCTCGCCTTAAATTTCTCTAGGAATAAAGTGAAATAGTGCGAAGTTATTAGACACCTCTCCCGCTCTCTATGGCGTCTAACATTACCCTACATTCGTTCTCTCATGCAGAAATAAAACAACATTCAATGTAAAATTTAATGTATTATAATTATTAAAACTGATTACATTTTTTATATACCAAACCTTAAAGATAAAGAATCCTAATAAGACGGATGTTTGTGTCTTTAACAATTTATGAGAAGAAAGGGAACTCCTTAATTTTAAAATTAATCTACCTATTTATAGTAGATTGTTAATGGTGCTTGACATAGGTCATGATCTAAAAAATTAAACTAAGAAAATCGTAATATGAGTTAACTTTAAATGTATTAATTGATCAAATGTGTATATGATGATCTTTATATAGCTTGATACAACCAAAATCTTAGATGTTACAATTAGAATGACCAAAATATATTTGAAATACAGTTTTTTAACTGACTCAGTTAATTAAATAACTCTTAAAAATCTTTAATGCTATCCTTTAAATTGTTAGTTGAGGATTATGAACTCCTAAATTGAACATGAGATAACCATATCAAGAAAAACAACAAGAAAAGAACAACAACATCAATAACCATATCAAGAACAACAACGTCAATAAACAATTAACAACATCAACAACAATATCAATAACAACAACGTCAATAAACAACCTCTAGGATTTAAGGTCTCAACAAAAAGAACAACAACATCGACAAAAACAACATCAATAACAACAACAAAAACAACAAGAAAATCTTTAGGGTTTCGGATCTCAACAACACCACCACCACCACCACAACAACAACATCAACAATATGACAACATTATTATTAGTGATGTTTGATGAACCAGATTTCTAAAGAAGAAATAAAAGAAAATGATTTGTACCTCTGAATAAGAAATGAGAACACTAAACACATAACATATTCGTATTGAAGATGATATGTGTTTATGACTTTTGTTGCTTAGGGCTCTTCGTTAGGATTCTATTTGTGTTGTTTAGACAAGTGAAACTGAATGCTACAAGCTAAAGCTATATATATATATATATATATATATATATATATATATATATATATATATATATCAAAGAAACCTATTCATGTCGATTAGAAAGAAAATCGAGGTGAAAAATGACGTATTTTTAGATTTAAAATAAAATATTCAAGAAGGTGCAACTTTTAATGAGATAAAACATAAACTGAGGTTGATGGGATTTGAAGCATGTACATTGAATATGTTTACCCCTCAATTTTTTAAAATAATCGATGGAATATATTGTATATTTTAAAAAAATAGGGTGTGCTCATGAATTATACTTCGGTTTTTCAATACATGAAGTGAAATCGTTGTCATAAAATGTATTATTTATAGTAGTGAAAGTAAAACAACATGAAATAAAGGTGAATAGAAAATGTTGCCTAATGGTGAAAATAAATTAACCTATTGTAATATATTAAATCAGAATCGCGCACTCTAATACAAACAACTCAACATCATTTTACATCACCCATATTTCTATGTGCCATCCTCTAAAATTCATCTTCACTTCTTAAAATTAAAAATCACATAGTGTTAAATGTCACAAGTTCAAATCCCGACAAATATATACATTAAAAAGAAGAAGAATATAACTAATGAGTTGATAAAAACAAAAATTGACCTAAATCCAACCTAAAAGATACTCGATAAAGGCCAAACAAAAAAAACTTAAAAAGAGAATAAAACTCAAACCTAAAAGAAAAACCTAAATCCAACCTAAAAGATCAAAAACATAACTCCCATAAAAATAATAAAACCCTATAAGAAAAGAATCCTTCCAAGCTCAAATGAGATAAAAGCATCAAGACATGCATATTTAATTCGCTTAATAGTAAGTGGAAAATTACTCCAATCACTCAAAGTGATTTTCTTTGATTTCTCAATCTCTATTCCAAGAACACGAAAAGCCAATGTTTCCAAGCTCTTTGATATTAAAAAAATCATATCGGTGTGATGGTTCCAAGCCCAACTTCCCTAAAATATGACCTATGATGGTTACTCAACCGCTCTCGTATTTTTTTCATTGACTTTATGCGGTTTGTCTGTAAAACCAAAATTTTATTCTAAGAAAAATAAAATGAAGTCTGATAAATGAAAAATTTAAGATGCCCGAATAAAATTGGGGTATGACACATGTTCCTCAACTTGACTAACTGAGCCTACTTTGACACCATCTTGTATCCTCCTTTGGACTCTCTCCGAAAACATGGAATATTGACAAACAATTTCTGATTGTCAAGGAAGATGGTGTCAAGTTTGATTGCTAGCATGTCTTCATCCATCACCTTAAAGAATCTAACAAAACCAAACTTCTTTTCTATATTATTCGTTCAATCCAAAATGACCACCTCATTTATAGCATCATACTCCTCGAACACCTTGCAAAGATCTCTCGCCTGAAGTTTCTCTGGGAATAAAGTGAAATAGTACGAAGTCATCGGACACCTCTCTCGCTCTCTGTGGCGTCTAACATTACCCCACTTCGCTCTCTCCTTGGCTTTCTTCTGCTGCCAACTAATCTCCAGCCACCCTCATCTCTCTCTCTCTCTCTCTCTCTATCTCTCTCTCTCTCTCTCTCTCTCTCTCTCTCTCTCTCTCTCTCTCTCTCTCTCTCTTAAATGAATGCACTTGCAAGAAAAATGCAGAAATAAAACAACATTCAATGTAAGATTTAATGTATCTATAGAATATATTAAATCTAAAGCGATGGATTATATCATGACAAATAATATGCCAAATACTAAATATTTGACACATCATCATTATTCTTATGTGGCATCTCTAAAAATTCACCTTTAATTTTCAAAAGGTCAAAGTACACCTTTTGTTGCGGTCATGAGTTCGAACCTCGGCAAAAGCAAAAACATATTAACCTAACAACTATTATTTAATTTTGATATATATTATTTGCTTAAATCTTATATAACATTATTACTTTTCTAGAAATGATTTTTGAATTATTAAAAAAAAGAGAAAAATAACTTTGATATATTTTTTCTATATGATTCCACACCCATTTTGAATAAAACTAGTAAAGGACCCGTGCGTTCGCACGGGTCGCGCAAGTGCAATAATTTATTTTTAAAAAATTAAAATATAATATATTTTTTTGTTTATATATATATATATATTATATATATATATATATATATATATATATATATATATATATATATATATATATATATATATATATAGTTGGATCAACGTACACAAGTTTATTGCAGAAGAGTTTTTTTTAATGCAATGGATGTTAAATGATCAATAAATGGGTTCAAAAAATTTTCACAAATAACTTTTTCCAGTTTGGGACATAATAAAGTAAAACATTATTAATTTATAGTAATATAATTTGCTTAATTTTTTTGTATACTATATTAAGGAAATAATCAAAAAATATAATACAAAATATTTTTACAATTTATTGATATATTGATATATAATAAACATTCCATTGTTAATGTTATGAATAAACATTCCATTTATCATTGAGATTTTGGACATAAGAAATAAAAATATATTTATTTGAGGTATAAAAGCGCAAATATTAATCTTCATAATAAATGATTATTTAACCAAAATACATAAACCATGTAAAAGAAATACCAGAACCTCATTTGTTTTAAAATATAGTAATGAATACTACCAAATGTTGAAATTAATTGCAATTGATACAGTAAGGTTTAATGCAACAAAAGATATTGAAACAAAAGGTTCACAATTTTAGTTAAAATTGTGAGAAATAAGTCCAGCAACAAAAATGATTTAACTTCGTACAATTCTTTGGTCCTTAAAAAACTGGGTTTATACAAAACCTGCCCCAACCTTTTAGGAAGTGATGATTCAAAACCTGTCCGCAACCTTAAAAAACTACAATAATAACTAATTTGATTTCAGGATATTGATTTCATTTTGGAATGATAAGATTGCAACAACAATAAAATAACGGTAATATTTTTTAGTAGTATAAATAGGTCATTTATTTTATCACATTTTTCACTCACATCTAGTCTAAATTTGACCAATTTATTTTATTTAATTTTAATTTTTTTGTGTACACATTTCATTTGAAAATGAACCTCAATCAACATAACACATGCTCCAATTTTATGCAAAATGATGGAAGTCCTCTTTGTATCCCAAATCAACAAAACACCCCATATTTTGGAAATCCACCTCTTATTCCAAATCCACACCATAATTCAAAATTTCAAAATTCTCTTTTTATCCCAAATCCATAAAATAATTCATCCATTGGAAATTACTCATATCATACATCACCTTACCCAATGAAAAACTCTCTTTTAATATATTTTGATATATTTGAATCAATTTTTTAATTATATTTTATATAATATATAGTGGGATTTAGTGGGGCCCATTTTCTTAGCCCACTTTAATCATTTACAATCATTTTCTTATACAACTAAATGTATAAAGAATTGATATTCTTATTGATTTATTACAAATCATGCATAACATTAATTATCTTACGGCTGAATTATTTTAATACTTCACTGATCTAACCAATAGAAAGGAGGCAGTGGACATAATTATTCATTTCAACCCCCAACTATATTTTGGCAAATAAATAATTTAAACATGTTGAGTTATAATACTATATATGATGACGTGAGATTGGTAAAAAGTATAGTTGCATGCTTAACTTAATCATTTCAAACAAACAATGTAGATTTTCCATTACCAATCAAAAGACAATTCACTGTATATGTTAATTATACCTTATTTTTTTATAAATCCTTAATTCAGTTGAATGCAAGATTCAAACATTGCTCCAACATTTCTGAACTACCTGCAATTTTAACATATGTATTAGACTTTGAAAAAAATTGTAAAAAAATGTGTTTCTATGTGTTTTCTATAATTAGTTTTGAAGGATTTCATAATAAATTTTTATGTAATTGTTTTTTTAATTTCTAACACCATTAGGCATGCTGAAACCAAACATGACATGCAATAATCTATTTATAATTTAGTCGTATACACATATTTCATAAGATGACAACGTATTATGTTATCAATCTAAAATACTTATTAACATTTGAAGATATGATACTCATATAAATTTTGTAGTTGAAAGAACAAACAAAACACAATGTTCAACATAACAACATAGGATTTTGAATAATTTCACACACATGAATTAAATACTCATTATCATCCTTTAAACCATACATGAAATATAAATGTCAATTGTAATCCCACAAAATAAACACTTCAAAAAAGTAAGAACACATCCTACAACCAAAACATATCATGTTCTTAACAACTTCATACTTAAACTCATTCTGGTGCTAAAAAGTTCATAAAATATATTTCAATATCAAATTTCCGAAAATTCTAATTAAGAAGATGGTTCTATCTTTAATTTCTTGGATGGTTTGGTGCCTGATAATTGCGTAGCGCCAGACGCTTCAAAATCAACTTCTTCACCCTTGTCAGCAATTACAACATCCTTAGCCGGAGTCATTAGAATGATTGATTCTGGATCATTTTCACCAGATGCATATAATGTTTGCTTGCAATATAAAAAATTAATTGTTAGATATAAAATGAATTATAATAATACAATATTTATCATAGAAAATTATTATGTTAACAAATGAAGATACTTACTGCGGAAGTTTCCAAATTTTCTTTGTTAGGGACCAACTTTGCATATTCAGTTTTAGACTGATTCTGCACATTGAAACATCGAATATTTATTATACTTGTTAAATATTTAAATAATACATGAATTAAGTGAATATTATACGTCTTCTACTATGTAGTCATTTTCAATCTCTTTAACAAAGGCTTCATCATCACAAAGCTTCCAAACAGACGCTTGGGAAAACGTTGGCTGCACCTTAACTCTAAAAGCCATTTTCTTATTCAACAGCATTTCAAGCTCATCAGGACAAACCATTAGATCATCTTCTCCATTCTAATGGAAAAATAAAATATCAACCATGAGTGATAATCTGAACTTTACAACTCGATAAACTATTAACATTTTAACTTATGTATAACAATGTACCTCCACCATAGAGTTATGCATAAATTCAGCAGTCATTCCAAGTATAGCAGCACATTCGGAATCCCAGAATACAAATCGATATTTTGATTCACCATTGCTAACATATATCTCAATCTTGTACCTATAGTATTTTAAACGAAGAAAATAATATGATTAATAACAAATCCATTACCAAATTTATTTGCAATTCATCTAGATTATATGTACCTTGGTATAGGTTGTTCGACTTTTTGCCCACATGAACATTCATAAGCTTTTTCAGGATTAGGTGCCTTCGAAGAACACCTTGTGCAGCCATAATAAAACCATCCATACTTTGAGACAACAAATTTCAATGTGGTTGCTACAGTAACACATAAAGTTTCCTAAAAGCAAATAAAAAATGATATTAATTTCAAAAAGAAAACAATATAATTGTAATAGTAAAGATGAATTCGGCTCTATAGTATTCAACTTACATGTTTGATTTTGCAGAACTGACTTAAGGACATACATTTCGCATTATGAACAAACCTTTCTACTGGCGAATACTGAGAACCACCAGACCAATTAGAAAGAGATTTTGCAGATTGAGTAGGCTTCTCCTTCTGTTCATTAGTAGGCAACCTATAGAAATAAGATTGTTTTTGAAATTAAAAATTATGTATAATAATCTGAATATAAATAAATAAATAAAATCCACACTTAGACATAAAATCTTGAATTTCAGGGATGTCTTCATTTATCAACAATTTGGAACCACTCCATGCATTTGACACTGTAAATTGTATAATTAATATAAAAATTATTGAACGTATAATGAAAAATACAATCAGCTATGTATTTATAAAGTCTAATAGCGTAATACCTTGGCCATCTTTTACCATTGCATGAGTGAGCAGAATTACAATAGCTCCATTGTTTTTAGGATCATTGTAGTAAGCCAAAATTTTTGATCCATAGATTTCCCATAAATTGCAATTTATGCAATTACCCCTATTTTGCAATATAAATAAACAATATTATATGATGGGATTCGGTGATGCAAAATATATAAATTTATCAAACACATAAGTTATGAAAACAATGCGCATTACTTCAAATCTTTCAGCACAACAGAAACAACAACTTTCTTCCCCGGAGTGTTGGATTGGATATGGTTTATCTCACTAACAGCACCAATAATATCTACATTAAAGTAAGGTTCATTATTGAATGTGTTTGCAAATATATAAGTTATATAAGTTATAATAGAATTTAAATTACCTTCCAGTCTATCGGTTTTGCATTTGCCTTGAAATATCTCACCAAAATCTTTAAAGAAATATCCTTTAGGTGGAATATTTTGAAGTTTGGTTGCCTTCATTGTGGTACCACCAAGAAACACAATTTTTTTTGAATGATCACATACCTTCCACTGAAAATCATTGTTATAGACACTGCCATTGTTTATAATGCAGGTCATATTCTCCTTAATGACCTCTTTCCATTTCAGTAAATGGTCATGACGAATAAGGACCTGAATCCGATCACCCTAACAAAATGAAAATAATCTTCTTTTTATATGTTATACAAAAAAGCATTTTGTTGTAATTACTAACTATCATACAAAAATCTATACTTAAAAAAAGAAAAGCAATTTACCAAGGAATCCATAACAATCATCTCCAAATGTTCAATACCCTTATTATTCACAACACTCCAAACATCCATTATTCGAACAACAAGACGCCAAGTTTCTTTTGAGTCATTGATGTCTTTCACAGAATCAACCTTTCTACTCATTTTCACTGAAAAAAAATTCAAAAATTAATGTAACTGCAAATTTAGATGACTATAAAATTACAAACCTAATAACCTGGAAAAAAAAGAGTATATAAATTTGATAGAGGTGTGTGGCAAAATGTTGAAAAGGATCCAACCTTTGATGTTACACATATATAACATCGTTTTGATTGTATAATTATATGTTATTAAATTATAACTTTAAATTAAAAATAACTATTTAATATAGTTGATTAATATTAATTGAGTAATTTAATATTATTGTTAATTTACCTACCAATTAATTATTATTATTGTTATTATTATTATTGATATTTACCCGCCATATATGATAAGAATATTTTTAAAATTTAAATAGTATATTTATTATTTGATTTGATTTGATTTAATTGAGATCCAAACTCTATAAATTAAAATCGGTTACTTATTATGAACAATAATATAGGGTCATTCCAATGTCAATCTATTATTAATTGAATTTTACATAGATGTAATTTTGCAATAACACGCTGACATATTGAATCTTATACCGCTGTTATCTTTGCACTAACATATTTTATCCTTTCAACAGAATAATTATAGTAAATACGTACATTCTGTATACCGAATTATAATACAAATGTATTAAAATCAAAAGCAATAAAACTGTTTACAGTAAATAAAAATATAGTCTAATTTCTTCATGATCATAAATATTTAAAGAAAAATTCATTGAGATAAAAAATCAATAATAAATCAAAAGTTGAAATAAATGCTAATGACACAACATATATTTAAAATTTTATTTGATATATTTTTATATAATAAATAAATTAGTAATAAGTAAATGAATAATCAAATAGAATAGAATTTTAAGATGTTATTCTATATTTTTATTATAAGATTCAATATGCCAGCGTGTTATTGCAAAATTACATCTATGTAAAATTCAATTAATAATAGATTGACATTAGAATGACCCTATATTATTGTTCATAATAAGTAACCGCTTTTAATTTATAGAGTTTGGATCTCAATTAAATCAAATCAAATCAAATAATAAATATACTATTTAAATTTTAAATTAATTGGTAGGTAAATTAACAATAATATTAAATTACTCAATTAATATTAATCAACTATATTAAATAGTTATTTTTAATTTTAAAGTTATAATTTAATAACATAAATTATACAATTAAATATTCATTTTGTCATTTAAAGAAAATCAAGTAACGATAATATTTGGCAAAAAAACTACAATAATAATTAATTTGATTTCAGAATATTGATTTCATTTTGGAATGATAAGATTGCAACAACAATAAAATAATGGTAATATTTTTTAGTAGTATAAATAGAGTTTAGTATGAAATTACTTATAGGAACATGAAAGTAGCTGTATTATGGATTGTAATTAGGGTAATTAAGTAATTATGGTGGTAATTAACTTTTATATATTAAAAGTAGATAATCAGCAACCCAACAATTACTTCAACTAAGTATATTTGCTCAAATTTTAAAAATAAAAGAGAGATGTGAATCCAAAAACTATTAAATATTTTTTATTTTCTTGAAATCATAGAAAATAAAAGTTAAAACAAATATCTTTAATGTCAGATTAGTTATTACACAAATTTCAAAGGTTTGCCACTATTTATTATATTGAAATATGATAGAGCATGCAACACTTTTCAATCTTATTGATAAACATCACTATTACATTATTCATATTACAACGAACAAATAAAATATAGATAAAAAATAAAATTATTAAAATATTCATTTTTATTGTTGATTAATTCATATTGTTGTCTATATTATAATTCATAATAAGATATTATGATATAACTCTTTAACCATATCTTTCACTACGCCAAAAACTGGAATAGACAGCGCCCCTTAGAGGGCGCTTTATTACAAAAGCGCACTCTAAAGTGAAGAGAAAAAATAAGGAGCATACTACTGGAATAGACAGCGCACTTTAGAGGGCGCTTTTGTAACAAAGCGCACTCTAAAGTGAAGCGAAAAAATAATGAGGAAATGGAGGGACACCAATAGAGGACGCTTTATTGAAAGCGCCCTCTAAGGGTAACCTTAGAGGGCGCTTTTAAAAAAGCGCTCTCTAAGTCCATGTACGTTTCCAGTTTATAAGGCGCTTTTGGAAAGCCTTAGAGAGCGCTTTTAGAAGCGCCCTCTTAGGCCCCCTTTAGAGGGCGCTTTTGTAACAAAGCGCCCTCTAAAGTGAAGCCAAAAAAATAATAATGAGGAAATGGAGGGACACCAATAGAGGGCGCTTTAATGAAAGCGCCCTCTAAGGTTACCCTTAGAGGGCGCTTTTAAAAAAGCGCTCTCTAAGTCCATGTACATTTCCAGTTTATAAGGCGCTTTTGGAAAGCCTTAGAGAGCGCTTTCAGAAGCGCCCTCTTAGGCCCCCTTTAGAGGGCGTTTTTTTTACAAAAGCGCCCTCTAAGGTCCCCTTTAGTTAACATTAAAATTATAACATATACTGCATGTCTCTTTATTTTCCCTCTCTATAAGCTATTTCGTTTACGTAACTGGGTTTTCTCTCTACTGCGATTACTCTCTACTGCGATTACTTTCGTCCTCCGTTCGTTCTCCCTCCCTCACCGTCGTCGTCGCCGTCGCCTTTTTCTGCTGCTGCGTTCACGTTCACTGAGTTATCTGCGTCCACCGTCACTGTTCACTTTCTTCTCCATCGTTACCGTCACCTTGAAGGTATTTCTCTTCTCCATCGTTACCGTTCACTTTCTTCATGTGTTTGATTAGGGCATTTTCTAAACTGAGTTTTACATTTTGTGCATTATGTTGATTAATGTTGTTTAGGGAAAATTGAGTTTTTTATTTCTGATTGAAAACTGATATCATTTGAAGTGTGTTTGAGCTTGTGCTTGGAAGTTTGATGATTATGGATGCAAGTTTGTTCATGTTCCAAACACCATAAGTTTGCATTGGTCTTTTGTATGCAGTAGGTGTGTGTGAGTTTGTATTCAATAATGATAAAAAAAAAGAGTTTAGATTGTTGTAACATGAGAGAAATGGAAGGTATATGAATGTGTTTTTTGTGTAGCTTCACGAATATGGTCATTGTCTTACTTGGGTCTTATTGAATCATTTCTATATTACAGATAAAATGGCTAACCAAGACGATACCCATGACGCGAATGGATCACGTAACAATGTTGAAAAAGAAATCAAACGAGGATTGACTGTTATGAAGTCAATCATTCGTGCAAGAGACAAGGGTGTAAAATTTGAAGTACATTGGAGTGCTGAAGACCAACTAATTGAGCCTAACGGTTCAATGTTGGCAAGTTACATTGGTTTCCTTGTTCGACAACATATTCCGATTACATGTGATAATTGGAGAAGTCCGGAATTGAAGGTTGGCAAAGAAAAAATATGGTCCGAGATACAGGTACTTACCATATATTGTTATATGTTTTTTTTGTTGACTATTTGTTGACCATATATTGTTATAATATTACTTATAATAACACACTCCATGTGTATGTTTTTTAGAGATCCTTTCACATCGATGAAAGCCGGCAAAAATATTGTATTCAATTGGCCGGAAAAAGACTCCGAGGATTTCGATCCTTTTTGTCCAACAAATTTCTCAAGGATGAGGAAGGAAAATTTGTTGAAGCAGAACGGCCAATGAAGTATGCCGAGATTATTTCAGCCGATGAATGGGATAACTTTGTCGCCAAACGAAGAAACGAAAAATTCCATGTAATGTCTATTAATTATGGTATTATACAATTGTTAAGTTACTTGGTTCTAATATGCCTTAAACTTTTTTATCCAGGAAGTAAGCGACAAAAATCGGAAAAGGGCATCAAACCCACGTATCCGTACAAAAAAGGGCGTACGGGATATGCACGGTTACAACAAAGAATTGTGAGTATATTCAAATGCTATGAGCTTATACATTGTCACAATATGTTATAATTGATGATCTTATAATCTAATTCAATGTGTAGCTAGCCGAGGAGAAAAGTGACGCAACATCTCTTCCGGAGCACGTATTATGGAAGGCTGCTCGGGTTGGGAAGGATGAGGCTGTCGTTGAAGCGGTCCAAAATGTTTATGACGAATGTGTAAGTATTGTAGCACCTCAAATTTGCACCTATCATTGTACATACATTCTCATATTAGGTCATAACATAACATGGTCCACTGCATAACATTGCATTGTCCCTTTTGCCCAAGTGCAAGCCATTTAGAAGAATTAGGTCAAACTGGTCAGGAGATCAGTCAGTCAAGCAAGCAAGTACAATTTTCATTGAGCCAAGGCCCTAGGGTTGGTCCAACATGTTCACATGACCTAGGGGTCCTTTGGAAGTGTTTTGGTCAAAGATTGGATGTTCAGAAGTCATCAGTCAATGTGCAGTCTACCAGAAACCCTAAAAGTCAAACTTGGTCAACTGTGTCTGATTTTATGGTTTTGATGGTTGGATTTGGTTTGAGAGAGAGCTAATTCATGTCCAAATAGGCCTCATATATCATGTCAAACACCATCATGGAAGAATTTGAAGCCAGACAAGAAATTTCCAAAAATAGAAACTGGACCTGTAACTGAAACTTGCCAAAAATGGAAACTTCTTGAGCCTAAACTTACATCATGATCCAAGCTTCAAATGAATTTTTGCCCAACATGAAAGTTGAATATCTTGTTCTCCCATTTCCAAAAAGTCCAAGAACTTTCAATTCCCATGTATGGTTGGCAAGTTATGATCAATTCATTTTCAAAAATTCTTGAACTTCAAAAGGCCATATCTCTCAAACCATTTGGCCAATTTGGGTGGGGTTTTTTGCAACAAGTCACATTTGACCTCCTCTTTCCAAATATGTAACCCTCATGCACCAAAACATCATAGATCAAAATGACATTTTTTGACTTACTTGAATTAATTTTAAGTGAAGTGGAAATTTGACTTTTTGAATTAACCAATTCCAATCCATTTGGCCATTCAAATATGTTCTGAAATTGCATTTTGGTCATGTTACAAAGCCCATTTTCGTGCTACAGCCCTTGCACCTCACCATTTGAACAAAAATGACCAATTAGCAAATTTCATTTTAAAACCAAATTGTGATTAGCACCATGCTTAGCAATCATAAACAGAAGTATATAGACTTATTTTCTGCTCATTTGCAACCCTAGCAGCCTCCTAACATCACAGAAAAACCACTCTTCTCTCAAATCACATTTTTGGCATTTGGAATTTTTCTTGAGAAGTTGTCAAAGAACTCGAGCCTGTCTTGCTTGCTCCACCATCCATCACCTTTGTTGAGCTTATTTCAAGCTTCATTTCACATCTGTAGCAGCATTTCATGGACTGTTTTCTTCAAGCTCCATTAATGGCAGAAGTTGATTAGAGCCATCCCAAGCTATCTCGAGCCAAACCCTCTTCATCATTCATCATTTGAAGGACTTTGGAGCACCTATTTCAGCAAGGCATCACCAAACAACCACTGTTTTTCCATTTGCTTCAGAATCAAGTAAGATTTCGACTTCTTTTTTTCTCTAAATCATGCCATGCCATGTGTACATCTCCTTGCCCTGGTCACATTGAGCTTTGAATGGTTGAAAATGGTTGAGTAGTTTAGGAGAAATCTAGGTTTTAAGTTGGATGTTGAAATATGTTTTTACTCGATTCTGAATGCTTTGCTTGTTTTAATGAAAATGAGTGATGGATTTGTAATGCTGGATGTTTGCTGATCATGATAGTGTATTCAATTGCATTTTCTGGGCGTTTTGATTTTTTCACGAATTGGGGAAGATGAATGTTGTTCACTGTACACTATAAACCCTAGAATGCATGAATCCCCAGATTTTTTCCTTTCTTCACGTGTCTTGCATGCCACTGTAGCGCATCAACCAATCAGCTTATTTCATTTTCTTGCCCAAAACGCGGCGTTTGGATTAGTTGTTCTGGTATTTACCAGTTTGCCACTCCGTTCCAATTATTTTAATAAATCATGTTATTTCATTTATTTTTCTCAATGTTTATTTCAATTTGATGCTCCAACTTACAAAATTCATAACATCATCATTTTAAATCCAAATTTCATGGGATTTTTTGCATTTGATTCATCATGATCTCTACTTATTTATCATATTTTTTCCAGAATTTTTGGATAAGTGGTTTTTATTTGGTATTAGGGTTTGCAACATGTATCCATTTCTTGTACCTTTTACCAAATCATTTGTGAAATAGTGATGCTTTATCCTTTGCCCTTGAAATTTTTTATGCTCAAACTAGACACATCCATGGTGATTTTGGTATAAAGTTCATGAATTTATCATCTCTGGTCTTAGAGTTATGATTTTTCGAAGTAGGGTGTGACAATTTGTGTCACACCATTGATGTGCAACTTGATGATTTTCATTACCATGCCTCTTGACCTCAAAATGGATTGAATTTTTGCATGACTGAGCTTGAGTATGTCTAGTTTACATGTGATTTTTTGTGGATTTGTTTATGGCATTTTCCAATTGTTTGAGATTTTTCTCCCCTGTTTGGTCTTATGTTGACTTTTTGGTGACACTTGTTCCCATTTGTTTTGTGAAATGCTCTTACTTTATTAGATGGACATGAAATTTGATATGTCATTACTAGACATCTTAAGATTTGCCATGGTTTTAGTACCATTCATTTCTCATATGCCATCCCTGATTTATGATTTTTTCAAGTTGATGTATGTTTGGTTGACTTCTTTGAGCATGTTTAGAATTGCTTTGCCTTTCTGATTTTCATTGACCACTTTCTACTTGTCTAAATGAGATGAAATTTGACATGCTTACCATGCTGTGGGTTGTGATTGATCATGATTTATTTGATGATTTTTGGAAATGTTTAAGATTGCTTTTGATTCAAGTCTTGCTGTTGACTTCTATGAGCTTCTAAATGCCATGCTTTAATTTCTTTTGCTTATAAAATGATGATAATGATTGATATGAATGTGAGACCAATTGGGTTTGTTTCTTGATTGTTTGAACATGATTTTGGACACTTGCCATTTGCTGTTTTGACTTTCTCATTCTCTTTTGACCCTAGGTTTGTCCTAGTGGTCCTGTTACTCATGTTTGAGCTCATTTTTTCAGGTTAATCAACAAATACCCAATGAGACCAATTCAAATTGATTGAGTTTGCTTGTTTATCATGAATAATCCATTTGTTTTGTAGGTTGCTTGGCTCACATGCCTTGAACCTTGTGCATTGCACATTTATCTGCTTGTGTTGACTGTTAACCTTTGTTTCATTCTGATTTAACTTTGACTTGTGTACTAATGTTGTCTGACTGGTTTCAGGTACTTTAGTTGCTTTTAGTTCCTTGTGAACTTTGCTTTGCTTTGCTTAAGAGCAATTTGCATTGAGGTATAACTTCTTTACTTCATGTAGTCTGGAAGACCTGGCCTGTTACTTGGCCAGGCAACTGTCTGAAGTCCTCCTTAAGAGGCAATGTTTGTGACTGTTTACATTTGTCCTTGTATAGAGTCAAAGACCTCCTAAGTGAAGAGGCAATTGGCAGAACCCAAGGGATATGCAACCTATCCCCTGCTATTCTGTGTGTCATCTGCTTTGCTCACACCACTGTGTTGATGCATTGCAGATACAAACCCAAGATCTTGTACAATTGTACAGTTGAGTCAGTTTCAAATGTGTAGAAGGGTTCCCACTTTCTGAACCCACACATTCTTGTCTTAAGCTCTCCCAGGCCAGGGATAAGAGCTGTGAAGTCTCATCTTCACTCACCTTTCATCTGCTTCACCTTAGCCCCTCAATGGCAAGGTTAAGAGCTAACATTACCCAGTTCCAGTGGTTTGTTTGTTGAGGTTGATATGACCCCTCGACTAAAACCTAGCCTTGATGTTTGAGCCCCTTGTTGGTGTGTTTATTTCATGCTGTATGTGCTTGTGTGGTGTGATTGTATCCCCTAGGTTTGCTAGACTCCGCGTAGTCTCGTTTGCATGTCAATTAAGGTAGCACGGTTCCTTCGTATAGGACTTCCTTTCTTGCTTGAGCTTTCCTAAAACACAAACAAACATTATCCCCTCTTAAGGATACGTTAACTCCTTCTACTACAGGTGAGTAAGTCTCCAAAGGTCGAGCATCAGGTAGATTGCGCAATGACGTTGTCCACTTAAAAAAAACACAAACCAACGGGAATAGTTCAGCCGAACTACGGCAACTCTGATTCTCATGTCCAGATGAGATACGTAGGCACGAGATGCGATGTCTTGTCGAGTTTGACTAACAACTAACACTAATTCTTTTCTCTCGCCCTCGTTGCGATTGAGACCTCCCCTTTCTCTTGCCCTAGTTGCAATCGAGACACTTGCTTCCTGTGCAAGTTAGGTTAGGTGTGGCTTGCTTCCTGTGCAAGTCATGTTTAGGATAGGCTTACTTCCTGTGCAAGTTAGCTAGAAACCTTAACTTAGGGACGACTTTGCATGACAACGTCTAGGCTCGAGTCGTAGTCTCCCTAGTGTTGTGTCTCCCTCTGTTATCTGGTTAGGCTAGTCCTTTTTCCCTGTGTAGGGGAACTACGTCGCCCTGATCCTCATACCAGATGAGGTACGTAGGCAGGAGATGAGCTGATCTCTCCGGGCGCCTTTTTTTCTTTTTCCGCCCTTTTTCTTTTTCAACCCTTTGTGTCTTCAACCCCTCTGTGTGTGTTGTTGTGTGCTTGGAAGCTGATGTAAGTCCCTCGAGTGGCATTCGGGTTCTAGTGTAGGTGTTTTCTGGTTGGAGTCCGACATAAGTCCAGCGATTGGCAGTTGGTTTCCTGTGTGTGTTTTCTGGTTCGGATGCTGATGTAAGTCCAGTGATTGGCATTCAGGCTCCATGTTTGCCTTTGCTTGTGTTTGTTTGTGTGCGTGTCAGCCGAGCTACGGATGCTCTGATTCTTCTTCGTCCAAGAAGATACGTATGCATAGGATGCGACATCCTAGCGAGCATGTGTCGTTTCCCCAGTCCGAACTACTTCGACTCTGATGTCTATGCCTGATAGACTAAGTAGGCCCAGGATGCGGTATCCTGCCGAGTTAGTTTCAGTCTTGTTTGTTTTCTTGTGTCTTTTTCAGCCAGTGTGTGTGTGTGTGAGCAGTGTTTTAGCAACCATTTTCCCTTCCTATTGTGCGTGGATCCCGTCGAGTACGACGGATGCGTAGGGGTGCTAATACCTTCCCTTCGCATAAACGACTCCCGATCCCATTCTCTCTGGTCGCGAGACCATGTTCTTTTCCAGGTTTACTCTGAGCGTTTCCTTTCCCTCTTTTGGGATAAATAACGCACGGTGGCGGCTCTGTTGTTCTTGTTTCCCGCCGGTTTTTCGCGTAATGCGACAGCTGGCGACTCTGCTGGGGATTAAGAGAAGTTGACCTGTGCTGGTCCATCTTCCCTAAGCGAGTCTCTCCTAGCGCTCTCTAGGTTAGGGTTTTGGTTGCTTTGTGCTGCTTTATTTATTGCATTCATTTGTATATATTTGCATTTACTGTTTGCATTTATTGTTTGCATTCATTCATATTCATTTGCTGGCTGTGCTGTGTTTCTCTGTTTGGGGTGGGAGTTACTCGAGGTAAAAGGCCCAATACCCAGGCTATGAGTGAAATCTAGGAAACCTAGGAATAGAGTGATTCATGGGAAGCGGGTGGTGTACGCCACTTAGCGGAACATTGATATCACGAGCAGTTCAGACCCTGGTGGGATATTATCGGTGCATACATCGGGTGTGCACAGGATGATATTCTGCGAAAGGTTATTTATGTTGCGTTTCTCTCGACCTTACCCTGGCCTAGATGACACCCGTGAGTGGGGGGGATTGATCATTGTAACAGGTACAGTTGGTGACTCCCGGTACTGATGGTGAATGTGAATTCTGGACATTTATTTCTGGGCGCCGGAGGTTCGACCCTGGTATTGATCAGAGGGTTCCGTTTATTTCGGATCCCTGGGCTGAATTTGAGGGTACTCGCTCAGATAGTGTTTTGGCTCCTCAGAATGGGTTCAGATGCCAGTTGATCAGATTGACCTTGGGTTTCAGATGAATTGCGACTCCGAGTTCAAGCCGAAGCTTCGATCCGGTGTTCTGAGATGCACAGCCTGCCAGTCTTGGCTCCATCATTTGCATCATAGCATGTTTATTTTCCAAAAAAAATAATAATAGTGCATGAAAAAGAAAAAAAGTTAACTCGCATATGCATATCCTTTTCAGGATCATTCATGATAAAATAACATCCGCATCATGCGCATATCATGCACATATGATCCTTGCATTACAGACATGTTTGGAGAGACTTCTCACTTCGGTTCTTGACTGAGACAGGATTGCTGACCGCCGACCGCATCGTTACTCAACCAGACTCAATCATCAGAAGATTATGGATCAGGTTCAAGCAGAGTTGGCTGAGATGAGGGCAAACATGGCCCAGTTCATGACAATGATGCAAGGAGTTGTTCAGGGGCAAGAGGAGCTGCGTGCCTTAGCCCAGAGACTGGAAGCCGTGATTCCACCAGTCCACCGTGCTTCACCAGTGGGTGTACCCGTTCATGAGAATGCTGCTGTCACTATTCTCGTCAATGATTATACCGTGAGTGATGAATTGAGGGGGATCAGAATCAGTGAACAACCTCTTGCTGCAGAGACTATTAATGTCAGAGCAACCCGCACTCCGGTTCGCCATCCTGGCTCTTCAAGTTCTTCCGGTTCTAATAAGCCATCCTCTGGGGCACCCAAAAGGGGAGAAAGTGAAACAAATGATGTGCACCGTCGAAGGAGTGCGAACAGAGGACCATATCGTCAGGTCGCTGCTGTAACTATCCCAGCGACTCAAACTCAACAGCAGCAGAGAAGACCAACTCAGCAATATCAGCATCAACAACATCGTCCTCAGCAGCAGGCTTACCAGCCTCCTTATGATAATCAAGCCAATACGGGTAATGAGAGGAAGAGGATCATTTTTGACCCGATCCCTATGTCGTACTCAGAGTTGTATCCCTCTTTGATAGAGCGGAACTTGATTACTCCTAGAGACCCGCCGGCTATACCCGACAACCCTCGGTGGTGGTATAGGCCCGAGCAGCATTGTGTGTATCATTCAGGTGCTCCTGGTCATGACGTGGATAGTTGCTTTCAGTTGAAGATGAAGGTTCAAGACCTCGTGAAGTCAGGTATTCTGAACTTTGAAGACTTGGGTCCCCGTGATAATCAAGCCTGAAGATAACAAGTCCTGGGCTGGCGCCGACTTTTCTTCAGAAGGGTTGTTCAGAAAACAGAAGCTGCTGATGCAAGAGATATTGACAGTTGTCATCCCCGGTGGGATCTATCACAATTGGGTCACTGTGGGCTTTCCTACAGTTGTTCATAAGTCAGAGCAATAATCACTTTGTTTAAAAACCCTTCTCCCATGCCAAAAGGAGAAGTGATGACATTGTTGGCAACATTTTGTGCAATGATATTTTCATTCAAATAAACTCATGTTTGAACATTTGTTTTTCCATTTGTTTTCCCTTTTCGCTTTTTGCATGAAATTGGTGATCACAAAAAACCCTAAAAACAGGAATAAAAGCAATCTTTTCATCTGCATAACGATTGTCTTGTTTGATTTTCAAAGAGCTTTTCATATCTAAATCATTATGCAGGTTGTTTCTCAAACCCATTGAACATAATGATCGGACGTCATCTCCCAATTTTGAATTCCCTGTATTTGAAGCGGACGAAGATGATGTTGAAGGGATTCCTGACGAGATTTCCCGACTTCTTGAGCAAAAAAAGAAGATCACTCAGCTGCATCTCGAGAATCAGCAGAACAGCCAACTGGGGCATAACAAAAAAAAAACAAACAATAAAACAAAAAAAAGGAAAAAAAGAAAGAGGAGGGTGCAAAATCAAAAAAAAATCAAAATAAAAAGAAATCAAAAGCAAAATCAAAAGAAAACAAAAGAAGATAGCACCCTCAAAGTCCCAAGTTGACTGATGCTGAATTCGATCGAAAAGAAGAGATCAACTGCCATGTGTCATGGTCAGTTATATCAGTAGAGAATGAAGAAAGCATTCGATAAGAAGGTCAAGCCTCGTGTGTTCCGAGGAGGTGACCTTGTGCTCGAGAAAGTCTTGTCTTTCGCGCCCGATTCCAGGGGCAAGTGAATCCCAAGCTATGAAAGTCCATGTGTTGTCAAGAGAGCCTCTTCAGGCAATGTTTTGACACTTACAACAATGGATGGAGAAGTTCACTCGTCCTGTGAATTCCGATGCAGTCAAGAAATACTTCGCCTAAAACAAAAAAGCAAAAAGCTCGCTAAGTCGAACACCCCAAAGGGCGACTTAGGCAAAAAGGAGCGTCTCGGTGGATTGAAAACCCGAAAGGGCGATCCAGGAAAAAGTTAGAGACATTGAAAAAGAATTTGCATCCCGCTAGATTGATCACCTCACACTGGGGCAATCTAGGCAAAAATTAGGGATTTGGCAAGTAACTGCATCTTGACAAGACTGTGCTCTATATCTGTCATCCGTCAGGGATTTTCGATTCGTCGTCGACTGAAGCTTTGAATACATCGAAAATTCAGAATGGTAGAGGAAAGGTCATTATGTTCAATGTAGCCCTCTCCAATATATATCACCGATTTCAAACTTGTACAGATCTATGGAGTCTTGTCCTTTGCAGACTACCATTCCATCACATCAATTTGAGCTTTTATCCAATTATTTGCACTCTTATTTGTTTCGACTCAACAAATGTTCTGCATGTTTTAATTAATAAAGTATCATTGTTTTCAAAATAAACAAATTTTTCAAAAAGAAATTGTTCTTAAACAAAGTGAACGTTCACAATGATGGAGGGATACTTAGGAGATCCGCAGTGCTCTCCCGAGGGTGGTATGATTACCAACAGGTAAGACATTTGTTCGTATCTCGAGCATAACTTTATCTCTCTCCTGTAGAACCTCTTTTGGTTTCTCCTCAGCAAGGTTGCTCAGTGCAGTGTTGGTTGAAGTTGTTTATCTTCACGTTCCCGGCAGTACAACATTCTTCCTCCAAGTCCCTGTTAGCCCTATTGTGGGGCATCTCCAGTATAGGTTTGTTTGAGCCCTACCGTGGGGCATTCCCAGCAAGGTTGCTGTGGAAATACTTTTGTGGGGCAGTTCCCCAAGCAGAGTGTTTACTGAAGACGTTAGCTTTCCTCTCTCCAGCAGAGCAGTCTTCTCCTCTCCCCGCAGGATGGTGTTGTTCCCTGATATCCCGGTTTCCAGCAGATCGCGTTCGCTCTCTGGTGTTTTTGGCCTTCCCTATGGAAGAAGAGTAGTACCGGGTGGTTGATTCCTGGACCTGCGTGTTGAGCATGTCTGTTTGTCAGCATTCATCATATATTTTAGGTAGAATGCATACATGCATAATCATAGCATTCGGATACTCACGATGCAGCTGTTACCGTGTATCTGTTGATTGTTGCCTCCTGCTATTTGGTGATACAGATCTCTCCAGTAAATCCTCCTAGCAGAGTTGGGTGTGTCTGATCTCTCCATGTAGAGCCAACCCCTTAAGCAGAAAGTGTCTATCCTTTCCTGCCATTTCCCCACTGAGATACATCCTCGTGGATGACGGTTGTTTCCGTTCCCTCCCTAACGGGATGGGTTTTCCCTATTGAGTTCTTTCCTCATTAGGATGAGTCTTGTTTCAGTCTGCCTTTTTGGATCGATCCTAAATTGGCTTCCTGTTGGCTGTCTCTTGTGCTTCCCTGGGGCATAAATGAGTAGTGACTCACTAACCGGCACTCATTCATCCTATCCTCAGCGGAATTTGTTGGCTTCTACCTACGAACCGGTAGCTGTAAGTCCTTTCTTTACGGTCTTCTACCCGCTACCCGGTAGTTGTAAATCCTTTTTTCTCACTCTGTCTCTCAGCAGATCATTTGTGGGCCTCTACCTACAAACCGGTAGTTGTAAGTCCTATCTTTGTGGTTTTCTACCTACTAACTGGTAGTTGTAAAATCCCACTTTCACCCCCTAGCAGAGGTAACCTTTGTGGTTCATTCTGTTTGTTGGCTTCTACCTACAAACCGGTAGTTGTAAGTCCTATCTTTGTGGTTTTCTACCTACAAGCTGGTAGTTGTAAAATCCCACGTTCTCCCCTTGGTGGAGTTAACCCTTTGTGCTCATCCTATCGATGACTGGTTACTTTTCCGTGGTTTTCTGCCTACTAACCGGTAGATGTAATCCCCTCTTTGCAGTTATCAGTATTCGGTTTGCGGTATTGATATTCTTTCCCCTTTGGATACTTGCTTTGATCAAACAGTATTGTCCCCATTGGGTCTTCCCTTTCTTTTTGGATACTTGCTCCGAGTAAGCAACTTTATCCTCTTTTGATTGGTCATCTTTTGCATACCTAGTCCTGGTACCCTGATGCCTTTATTTTCGGTCGTTTATCCATCTAACAACCTACAACCCGGTTATGGATAATCTTCCATGCGAGGTTATTATCTACGTTCTGACGGCTATAGATAATATGTCTCATGCGCTCTTGGGTCGAAGTCGTCCTCCCCAGTCGAGTAAGATTCGTATTTCTTGTGGAATCGAATGTCCATCCTTTAACAAGACTGCTTTTCTAGCCCTCTTCAGAATGTTGAGTGTTTTGGAACACAAACCAATTCACGCTTTGGCACTCAGGCCAATTTTCCGGTATTCAGACCGAAGAAGTTTCCGACGATCAGGTCGATGTACTTATGTTTTTTCCGGTATTCAGACCGAAGAAGTTTCCGACGATCAGGTCGATGTACTTATGTTTTTTCCGGTATTCAGACCGAAGAAGTTTCCGACGATCAGGTCGATGTACTTATGTTTTTTCAGGTATTCAGACCGAAGAAGTTTCCGACGATCAGGTCGATGTACTTATGTTTTTTCAGGTATTCAGACCGAAGAAGTTTCTGACGATCAGGTCGATGTACTTATGTTTTTTCCGGTATTCAGACCGAAGAAGTTTCCGACGATCAGGTCGATGTACTTATGTTTTTTCCGGTATTCAGACCGAAGAAGTTTCCGACGATCAGGTCGATGTACTTATGTTTTTTCCGGTATTCAGACCGAAGAAGTTTCCGACGATCAGGTCGATGTACTTATGTTTTTTCCGGTATTCAGACCGAAGAAGTTTCCGACGATCAGGTCGATGTACTTATGTTTTTTCCGGTATTCAGACCGAAGAAGTTTCCGACGATCAGGTCGATGTACTTATGTTTTTTCCGGTATTCAGACCGAAGAAGTTTCCGACGATCAGGTCGATGTACTTATGTTTTTCCCGGTATTCAGACCGAAGAAGTTTCCGACGATCAGGTCGATGTACTTATGTTTTTCCCGGTATTCAGACCGAAGAAGTTTCCGACGATCAGGTCGATGTACTTATGTTTTTTCCGGTATTCAGACCGAAGAAGTTTCCGACGATCAGGTCGATGTACTTATGGCACTCAGGCCAATTTTCCGGTATTCAGACCGAAGAAGTTTCCGACGATCAGGTCGATGTACTTATGGCATTCAGGCCAATTTTCCGGTATTCAGACCGAAGTGGCGTTCAGGCCAATTTCCGATTTTCAGATCGAAGAAGTATTCCTCCTCTCCGTTGGTGTCGATAAACGTCGAGTTTTTCCCGGTCATCCGTTGATGATTTGGTTGTGTTCACTCTCCCCAGTAGAGTTTCCTCCTCTCCGTTGGTGTCGATAAACGTCGAGTTTTTCCCGATCATCCGTTGATGATTTGGTTGTGTCTTTCTTCCCTAGTGAAGTATTCCTCCTCTCCGTTGGTGTCGATAAACGTCGAGTTTTTCCCGGTCATCCGTTGATGATTTGGTTGTGTTCACTCTCCCCAGTAGAGTTTCCTCCTCTCCGTTGGTGTCGATAAACGTCGAGTTTTTCCTAGTCATCCGATGATGTCTAGTTGTACCCCTCTCCATGCAGAGTTACCTCTCCGTTGGTTTCGATAAACGTCGAGTTTTTCCCGATCATCCGTTGATGATTTGGTTGTGTCCTTCTTCCCCAGTGAAGTATTCCTCCTCTCCGTTGGTGTCGATAAACGTCGAGTTTTTCCTATGCGTCCGTTGGCGTATAGTTGATATCTTTCCCCGCAGGGTCGTCCCCAGTTAATCCTCCTCTCCGTTGGTGTCGATAAACGTCAAGTTTTTCCCAATCATCCGTTGATGATTTGGTTGTGCTCCGTCTCCCCAGCAGTAGTCCTCCTCTCCGTTGGTGTCGATAAACGTCGAGTTTTTCCTGGTCGTCCCCAGTTGGTTACCTCTCCGTTGGTCTTGGTAAACGTTGAGTTTTTCCCATTTCGTCCGTTGACGTATGGTTGTATCTCTTCCAGTCATTCATTAATGTCTGGTTACCTCTCCGTTGGTCTTGGTAAACGTTGAGTTTTTCCTAGTTGTCCGTCGGCATCTAGTTGTGATTTTTATTCCCATTCATCATCGTTGTGATGTCTGGATGTGGCCGTATCCTTTGAAAAAAAAAAAAAAAAACCAAAAAATGTACCCAGTAATAAATATCAAATCCCAGTGGACGTTTCCATTATTGGATCCCTGTATTGTGCAAATTCTACGGTTCTTAGTATTCAATCCCTGTTTACCCTGAAAGTCTGACAGCCGTTGCTATCATCCGTTCGGGTTCCCAACTGATTGAATAGGGGCAGCTGTAGCACCTCAAATTTGCACCTATCATTGTACGTACATTCTCATATTAGGTCATAACATAACATGGTCCACTGCATAACATTGCATTGTCCCTTTTGCCCAAGTGCAAGCCATTCAGAAGAATTAGGTCAAACTGGTCAGGAGATCAGTCAGTCAAGCAAGCAAGTGCAATTTTCATTGAGCCAAGGCCCTAGGGTTGGTCCAACATGTTCACATGACCTAGGGGTCCTTTGGAAGTGTTTTGGTCAAAGATTGGATGTTCAGAAGTCATCAGTCAATGTGCAGTCTACCAGAAACCCTAAAAGTCAAACTTGGTCAACTGTGTCTGATTTTATGGTTTTGATGGTTGGATTTGGTTTGAGAGAGAGCTAATTCATGTCCAAATAGGCCTCATATATCATGTCAAACACCATCATGGAAGAATTTGAAGCCAGACAAGAAATTTCCAAAAATAGAAACTGGACCTGTAACTGAAACTTGCCAAAAATGGAAACTTCTTGAGCCTAAACTTACATCATGATCCAAGCTTCAAATGAATTTTTTCCCAACATGAAAGTTGAAGATCTTGTTCTCCCATTTCCAAAAAGTCCAAGAACTCTCAATTCCCATGTATGGTTGGCAAGTTATGATCAATTCATTTTCAAAAATTCTTGAACTTCAAAAGGCCATATCTCTCAAACCATTTGGCCAATTTGGGTGGGGTTTTTTGCAACAAGTCACATTTGACCTCCTCTTTCCAAATATGTAACCCTCATGCACCAAAACATCATAGATCAAAATGGCATTTTTTGACTTACTTGAATTAATTTTAAGTGAAGTGGAAATTTGACTTTTTGAATTAACCAATTCCAATCCATTTGGCCATTCAAATATGTTCTGAAATTGCATTTTGGTCATGTTACAAAGCCCATTTTCGTGCTACAGCCCTTGCACCTCACCATTTGAACAAAAATGACCAATTAGCAAATTTCATTTTAAAACCAAATTGTGATTAGCACCATGCTTAGCAATCATAAACAGAAGTATATAGACTTATTTTCTGCTCATTTGCAACCCTAGCAGCCTCCTAACATCACAGAAAAACCACTCTTCTCTCAAATCACATTTTTGGCATTTGGAATTTTTCTTGAGAAGTTGTCAAAGAACTCGAGCCTGTCTTGCTTGCTCCACCATCCATCACCTTTGTTGAGCTTATTTCAAGCTTCATTTCACATCTGTAGCAGCATTTCATGGACTGTTTTCTTCAAGCTCCATTAATGGCAGAAGTTGATTAGAGCCATCCCAAGCTATCTCGAGCCAAACCCTCTTCATCATTCATCATTTGAAGGACTTTGGAGCACCTATTTCAGCAAGGCATCACCAAACAACCACTGTTTTTCCATTTGCTTCAGAATCAAGTAAGATTTCGACTTCTTTTTTTCTCTAAATCATGCCATGCCATGTGTACATCTCCTTGCCCTGGTCACATTGAGCTTTGAATGGTTGAAAATGGTTGAGTAGTTTAGGAGAAATCGAGGTTTTAAGTTGGATGTTGAAATATGTTTTTACTCGATTCTTAATGCTTGGCTTGTTTTAATGAAAATGAGTGATGGATTTGTAATGCTGGATGTTTGCTGATCATGATAGTGTATTCAATTGCATTTTCTGGGCGTTTTGATTTTTTCACGAATTGGGGAAGATGAATGTTGTTCACTGTACGCTATAAACCCTAGAATGCATGAATCCCCAGATTTTTTCCTTTCTTCACGTGCCTTGCATGCCACTGTAGCGCATCAATCAATCAGCTTATTTCATTTTCTTGCCCAAAACGCGGCGTTTGGATTAGTTGTTCTGGTATTTACCAGTTTGCCACTCCGTTCCAATTATTTTAATAAATCATGTTATTTCATTTATTTTTCTCAATGTTTATTTCAATTTGATGCTCCAATTTACAAAATTCATAACATCATCATTTTAAATCCAAATTTCATGGGATTTTTTGCATTTGATTCATCATGATCTCTACTTATTTATCATATTTTTTCCAGAATTTTTGGATAAGTGGTTTTTATTTGGTATTAGGGTTTGCAACATGTATCCATTTCTTGTACCTTTTACCAAATCATTTGTGAAATAGTGATGCTTTATCCTTTGCCCTTGAAATTTTTTGTGCTCAAACTAGACACATCCATGGTGATTTTGGTATAAAGTTCATGAATTTATCATCTCTGGTCTTAGAGTTATGATTTTTTGAAGTAGGGTGTGACAATTTGTGTCACACCATTGATGTGCAACTTGATGATTTTCATTACCATGCCTCTTGACCTCAAAATGGATTGAATTTTTGCATGACTGAGCTTGAGTATGTATAGTTTACATGTGATTTTTTGTGGATTTGTTTATGGCATTTTCCAATTGTTTGAGATTTTTCTCCCCTGTTTGGTCTTATGTTGACTTTTTGGTGACACTTGTTCCCATTTGTTTTGTGAAATGCTCTTACTTTATTAGATGGACATGAAATTTGATATGTGATTACTAGACATCTTAAGATTTGCCATGGTTTTAGTACCATTCATTTCTCATATGCCATCCCTGATTTATGATTTTTTCAAGTTGATGTATGTTTGGTTGACTTCTTTGAGCATGTTTAGAATTGCTTTGCCTTTCTGATTTTCATTGACCACTTTCTACTTGTCTAAATGAGATGAAATTTGACATGCTTACCATGCTGTGGGTTGTGATTGATCATGATTTATTTGATGATTTTTGGAAATGTTTAAGATTGCTTTTGATTCAAGTCTTGCTGTTGACTTCTATGAGCTTCTAAATGCCATGCTTTAATTTCTTTTGCTTATAAAATGATGATAATGATTGATATGAATGTGAGACCAATTGGGTTTGTTTCTTGATTGTTTGAACATGATTTTGGACACTTGCCATTTGCTGTTTTGACTTTCTCATTCTCTTTTGACCCTAGGTTTGTCCTAGTGGTCCTGTTACTCATGTTTGAGCTCATTTTTTCAGGTTAATCAACAAATACCCAATGAGACCAATTCAAATTGATTGAGTTTGCTTGTTTATCATGACTAATCCATTTGTTTTGTAGGTTGCTTGGCTCACATGCCTTGAACCTTGTGCATTGCACATTTATCTGCTTGTGTTGACTGTTAACCTTTGTTTCATTCTGATTTAACTTTGACTTGTGTACTAATGTTGTCTGACTGGTTTCAGGTACTTTAGTTGCTTTTAGTTCCTTGTGAACTTTGCTTTGCTTTGCTTAAGAGCAATTTGCATTGAGGTATAACTTCTTTACTTCATGTAGTCTGGAAGACCTGGCCTGTTACTTGGCCAGGCAACTGTCTGAAGTCCTCCTTAAGAGGCAATGTTTGTGACTGTTTACATTTGTCCTTGTATAGAGTCAAAGACCTCCTAAGTGAAGAGGCAATTGGCAGAACCCAAGGGATATGCAACCTATCCCCTGCTATTCTGTGTGTCATCTACTTTGCTCACACCACTGTGTTGATGCATTGCAGATACAAACCCAAGATCTTGTACAATTGTACAGTTGAGTCAGTTTCAAATGTGTAGAAGGGTTCCCACTTTCTGAACCCACACATTCTTGTCTTAAGCTCTCCCAGGCCAGGGATAAGAGCTGTGAAGTCTCATCTTCACTCACCTTTCATCTGCTTCACCTTAGCCCCTCAATGGCAAGGTTAAGAGCTAACATTACCCAGTTCCAGTGGTTTGTTTGTTGAGGTTGATATGACCCCTCGACTAAAACCTAGCCTTGATGTTTGAGCCCCTTGTTGGTGTGTTTATTTCATGCTGTATGTGCTTGTGTGGTGTGATTGTATCCCCTAGGTTTGCTAGACTCCGCGTAGTCTCGTTTGCATGTCAATTAAGGTAGCACGGTTCCTTCGTATAGGACTTCCTTTCTTGCTTGAGCTTTCCTAAAACACAAACAAACATTATCCCCTCTTAAGGATACGTTAACTCCTTCTACTACAGGTGAGTAAGTCTCCAAAGGTCGAGCATCAGGTAGATTGCGCAATGACGTTGTCCACTTAAAAAAAACACAAACCAACGGGAATAGTTCAGCCGAACTACGGCAACTCTGATTCTCATGTCCAGATGAGATACGTAGGCACGAGATGCGATGTCTTGTCGAGTTTGACTAACAACTAACACTAATTCTTTTCTCTCGCCCTCGTTGCGATTGAGACCTCCCCTTTCTCTTGCCCTAGTTGCAATCGAGACACTTGCTTCCTGTGCAAGTTAGGTTAGGTGTGGCTTGCTTCCTGTGCAAGTCATGTTTAGGATAGGCTTGCTTCCTGTGCAAGTTAGCTAGAAACCTTAACTTAGGGACGACTTTGCATGACAACGTCTAGGCTCGAGTCGTAGTCTCCCTAGTGTTGTGTCTCCCTCTGTTATCTGGTTAGGCTAGTCCTTTTTCCCTGTGTAGGGGAACTACGTCGCCCTGATCCTCATACCAGATGAGGTACGTAGGTAGGAGATGAGCTGATCTCTCCGGGCGCCTTTTTTTCTTTTTCCGCCCTTTTTCTTTTTCAACCCTTTGTGTCTTCAACCCCTCTGTGTGTGTTGTTGTGTGCTTGGAAGCTGATGTAAGTCCCTCGAGTGGCATTCGGGTTCCAGTGTAGGTGTTTTCTGGTTGGAGTCCGACATAAGTCCAGCGATTGGCAGTTGGTTTCCTGTGTGTGTTTTCTGGTTCGGATGCTGATGTAAGTCCAGTGATTGGCATTCAGGCTCCATGTTTGCCTTTGCCTGTGTTTGTTTGTGTGCGTGTCAGCCGAGCTACGGATGCTCTGATTCTTCTTCGTCCAAGAAGATACGTATGCATAGGATGCGACATCCTAGCGAGCATGTGTCGTTTCCCCAGTCCGAACTACTTCGACTCTAATGTCTATGCCTGATAGACTAAGTAGGCCCAGGATGCGGTATCCTGCCGAGTCAGTTTCAGTCTTGTTTGTTTTCTTGTGTCTCTTTCAGCCAGTGTGTGTGTGTGTGAGCAGTGTTTTAGCAACCATTTTCCCTTCCTATTGTGCGTGGATCCCGTCGAGTACGACGGATGCGTAGGGGTGCTAATACCTTCCCTTCGCATAACCGACTCCCGATCCCATTCTCTCTGGTCGCGAGACCATGTTCTTTTCCAGGTTTACTCTAAGCGTTTCCTTTCCCTCTTTTGGGATAAATAACGCACGGTGGCGGCTCTGTTGTTCTTGTTTCCCGCTGGTTTTTTGCGTAATGCGACAAGTATATGTAACATTATTTCTTTAATTATATCGAAAATTTTGTTAGACATATAATTCATTTTTAATCTCCTCTAATAATATTTCAGGAGACTTTATCCCAAACCTTACCTTCAACCGAGGTCCAGGATTGCAGGAGCGTACTTAGTCGAGTACTAAATGTTCCTGAGTATTCCGGTCGTGTGAGGGGTAAGGGTTTTGGTGTGACTCCGTCGTCATTTTATAAAAAAACAAAAACAAAAAATCCTACCAACAAAGAGGTGATGGAGACCTTGGCGGAGTTAAGGGCACAAGTACTCCAACTGCAAAACGAGAATGCAAGGTATAGAGAGGAAAGGTGCGGTTCCGAGGCAAAAGATACTAGTGACCGAGCTAGTATCAATTGTCAACCGAAATTTCCCGAGGTAATTATATATGTTATTATGAAATTAAAATAGCACTTTTTTACTTGACACATATACACGTTAACAATAACATTTATTATTGGTTTAGGGCATTACACCTTGTCAGCTGTATCTATCGTCACCAACTTATCGCATAGTTGGCAAGGGAAAAGTGCACAATACTTCGGGTGAATTACTTCACCATAATCCCCTCCCGGTGGGATATATGAAAGTTTCGGTTGACCTTGTATTAGATACGGACGCGCTTCTACCATTACCTGACGTTGTTTCAGAGACAACGTTGATGCGAGATGCAGTCGGATCCTTTGTTGGTTGGTCGTCAGATCTAATTTTCCCTGATGCCGAGGTATATATGTTCTAAATGATTATGAATATTTAGTATTCACATTTCAATTCAGCTACAATTATGATATTTAATCAATCCTTATTACATGGTAATGTTAGACTCCTACAAGACCCACACATAAAAGCTGGTAAAGGGATTTCAAGACGCATCGAGTCGGTTGCATCTCAAAGAGGTACAAATATATATACCCATTGAATTATATACGCAACGATTCTGTTGCATCACAAAAAGTCATGATTTATTTTATATGAATTTTTAGGTTCCCGGTCGAAAGTTGAAAAGCGCTGGTAAGGATATTCCAACGACGTCCGGGACAAAATCTCAAATTATGATGCGTCTTGAGAAAATGGTGGAAGAGTTCGATATTATGCATGGCGCCATTCGTAGTGTAGATTTTGATGAAGGTGTTTTCGGAATTGCTCATTCCGAAATAATTGCAAAGGAGGACATGCAACAACTTTTTGAACACGACGAATTGGGCATCGCTGTCATTCATACATACATATGGTACTCCGATCAATCTATAATTTACTTAGTTGAACAATTTATTTACACATTTCAATGAGTAGTCTAATGTTTATTATGTTTCTATTTAAGGTATATGTATGACACATTGATGCGGGGAACTGAATTGTGTAATCGTTTCAATTTTATTGCTGCTTCCCGTATCAACACAACGTTAATAACGAAAAATCCAACATCCGTAAAGAATGATCTAGTCGATAGATTCATGGCGGCCGGCGATAATACTACACCCAGTTTGTATTTTTTACCGTTTAATTCTGGCAACGGGTTAGATTTTCTTTCTAATAATTTCATTCTAATCTATGTATATCTTTTACGTAGAAAATTTTCATTCATCTAAATTTTTGTTTTATTTTACAGTGGTCACTGGGTGTTGGTTGCTATGGATCTTTCGAGACTAATAGTGTATTATCTCGATTCGTTATCGGGTGATTGGAGTAAATATCCGAGTATGAAGAAGACGGTTGACGCGTAAGTGAAATTCCCCTAAATATTCGTGTGTATTTGTATATTTAATTATGTCTGTCAGATTGATCTCAATATACGTTTTTATTTTGTTAGGGCAATACTAAAATTTAGATCGAAAAAGAATTATCGTAATAGGAAGGACATTACCTGGGCCAGAGTTGAGGTATATATTAAGTATCTTATTTTTGCTTAATTATAATAGTGTTTATTTTTTGCTTATAATAGTGTTTGTAAGAAATTAACTATATATATATTGTTTGTTTTTCTGTGTAGTGTCCTCAGCAAAACAATTCGGTCGATTGCGGATTTTTTGTATTGAGATTTATGAGAGATATCATTGCGTTGAATCGTATAGACATCCCAAAAATGGTATGGAATAATAACTTAGGGTTTATTTTAATATTATCAGATATTTCATCTAATTTGTTACTAAATCATGAATATGTTTTATTCTCTTAATTGTAGTACTTTGAGGAATACAAATCTTACTCAAGAGCTCATTTGGATGAAATGAAGGATGAATTGTGTCAATTCATTATTGATCAAAGAATCATATAGCTAGGTTGTATATTGTTGTACATATATGTATGGAATGTTGTTGTTGTATGTTGTTGTTGTATATATGTTGTATATTGTTGTTGTACTAGTTTTACTAAATCATGAATATGTTGTTGTATATTGTTGATCAAAGAATCATATATTAATGTTGTATATATGGAGGATTAATGTTGTATATAAATGGATTCATGTTGTATATATCAATGGATTAATGGTGTATAACATTGGATTAAAGGATGAAATCAATATGAATTTTACACTTTTGCAGCATGCGAACAGGTTCCCAATTAAATACCCACTGTTTTTCAAACAATTTTTTTTAAAATAACTAACACTTTAGAGGGCGCTTTCTGTAGGAAGCGCCCTCTAAACACTTTACATTGACAACTTTAGAGGGCGCTTTGTCCAGAAAGCGCCCTCTAAGGTGGCTTTACATTGACAACTTTAGAGGGCGCTTTGTCCAGAAAGCGCCCTCTAAGGTGGATTTACATTGACAACTTTAGAGGGCGCTTTATCCAGAAAGCGCCCTCTAAGGTGGTCCTTTATGGACCACTCCAGAGGGCGCTTATTTCTGAAAGTGCACTAGAATGTGGCCCTTAAAGGGCCACTTTAGACAGCGCTTTCTCCAGGAAAACAAAGCGCTGTCTTTACCTATGCCAGCGCCACTTTAGAGGGCGCTTAAAAGCGCTGTTATAGGCCAAAATAAGCGCCCTCTTTTCCCTTATTTGGCGTAGTGTTTCACAAGTATTCAAAATGGATTGTTAGATTATTTTGGAATAACAATATTGATTTCTCACATATGAGTGTTTTAGAGAAATGAGAGTCATAATATAAAAAATGATTACAAGTAATATCTTTTAGAATTATTAAAATTTGCAAAAACTAAATTCTAGATATAACTGTCAAATTACAAACATATATTTTTCCTTTCAAGTAAAATGTTCATTTTTATTGTTGATTAATTCGTATTGTTGTCTATATTATAATTCATAATAAGATGTTATAATATAAATTTTTAACAATATTTTTCAGAAAACAAAAATATAATTTAAATTCAATGTTAATCAAATAAAAATCAATTCATGACCGCGCATAGCGCGAGTAAAACTGGCTAAATTTTTTATATACCAAACCTTAAAGATAAAGAATCCTAGTAAGACAGATGATTGCGTCTTTTTAACAATTTATGACAAGAAAGGTATGCTTAAGGATTTTGTGAAAATGTATGTTTGTTATTACTTGGCTTTTAGTAATTTATTTTGTATTGATCCTATTTGTATATGTTTTTTTTTTGTTGAAGTGACAATCAATTTTAATATTTTTGATTTTTTTTTTTAAGAAAAATTGGATATGTTGCTAAATGTAAAGGCGCTTGGTTGTCATAATAAATTATTGTTGGACAAGAAACTTGAATATTGGATCCCAAAATTTTGAGCGAAAATATCTCACTTATTTGATGTGTTATAGATCTATATTTTGTTTCACTGGAATATCTTAATATTGTTATCTTTTTCTTTATCTCCCACTATATATGAGTATTACCAACTTTTATTATATAACAAGCGATGGAATTTTTTGATAATGGATAAACTGCCTAATCAGAATCATAATAACCAAGTAGATGAATATCATTATTCTTGGATAGAGCAATGCCTTGTCCAGGTGAAGAATTCAAATATCTCGATTGTCTCAAAGTTGTATGACAATGATCTTGAAGATGTTTTTACATAAGTTAAGTTAGTATGTGGATAAAATATGTCAACTCTAGTATTGAAATGCTTATACGAGGAGTCTTCCTACTAATATTATGTATCGAGATGGATCAAAGTAAGATGGGCTTTTGTCTGGTGCTAGTTTGTGAGAAAATTTTACTTCATATCCATGTAGTTATATCAATACTTTTACATTTTTTAAAAAATACCAATTTTATCCTTATTTGTTTTAAACCAATTTACTATTTCACTTTTAACCATTCAATTGAGACTTCCTAAAAATTGCACTATTCAACCTCGTACCTGAACTCATCGGAAAAGACTCTCGGTATGTCTTTTTTAAACTGGAAGACTTCGCGAAAGACATCCGGTTAAATGCATAACGTGTTCCGAAAGACTTACTTGAAGAGTTCCGATTCAGTTTTGAAAAAAGAACGTTCTGGGACACTTATCATATGTGTTTTGGTTAACAGAGTAACATATACTGGAAATCTTTCTGAAAGACTTTCGGTGTGTTACTTCTATGATCCGGAACTCTTCTTTGTAGTCTTCCGATTTTTCATTTAAAAAAATGACTTTTTTTTGACATTTTGTTGTTGTGCAGGTATGAAAATTCTTCCCCAAATATGTGCAGATACTTCTGATGCTTTTTGAACTACTCAAAGATTTGGTACACGACAAGAGGTGATCATGTGGATTAAAGAGGTTGGAATCCATAATAAAGTAATCGTTATTATCGCTCGTTCAGATACTAAAACAGGCAAGAGAGAGAGAAGTAACAAATTAATATTTGGTTGTGATAAAGGTGGGAAATACAAGGATACTCATAGTGGAACCCAAAGTGCGTCCAAAAAATGTGGATGCCCATTTATAATCAGGTCGACTCTGGCGATAGATGGGTCTGGTTGGAAGATTGATGTAAAATATGAGGTCCATAACCATGGTTTACCTGATATATTAGAAGGTCATTCCTTTGTTGGTAGGTTGACCACGAATGATAAGCAGCATGTTGCTGATTTGACAAAGAGATATGTACCACCTAGACACATATTGCTTTCATTGTAAGACCGAGATCCAGAGAACGTCACTCGAATTACGCAAATATACAAGTATAAGAGTATGTTAGAAAAAGAGATAAGAGATCCTAGTAGTGAGATACAACATTTGTTTAAGCTTATTGAGGATGCATGCTATGTATATTGGAGTAGAAAAAGGGATGACTCAAAAGTTGTGAGAGAGATATTTTGGGTCCATCCCGATTCAGTTAAGTTGTTGAGTATTTTTCCTATTGTGTTAGTTATGGATAGCACCTACAATACAAACAAATATAGACAATCTTTGGTTGAAATTGTTGGCATTACATCAACCGAGTTGACTTTTGCTATCGCATTTGCGTATATGGAGTCTGAGCAGACAGAGATTTTTTGTTGGGTATTGGAGAAACTTAAAGAATTGTTTGTGAAGAAAGATTTGTGTCCACACGTGATTTTGACAGATAGAGATCTTGCTTTGATGAAAGCAATTGAAATTGTGTTTCCCAGGTTGATTAATTTGCTATGTAGATTTCACATTAACAAAAACGTTGGTGCAAAAAGCAAGCAATATGTGGTGAATGACATGCAAAAGACGATAGACACATTATGGATGGAAGTTGTTTGGGAAAGTGATGAGGGTGAGTATGATCAACAGTTGCATCAACTTGAGAAACCATGTGTTGATTATAGTGGATTTATTAATTATGTGAAAGACACATGGTTGACTCCATATAGACAGAGATTTGTTGGAACATGGATTAATCGAGTGATACATTTGTGTAACACGACGACTAATCGGAATGTGTTATATTTTTTACTATGTAATATTTTTAATATTTTCAATATGTTATTTTTAGGGTTGAGTCTGCTCATTAGAAATTAAAGCAGATGTGGGGAAACAGTATAGGTGACATGGTCAAATGTTGGGAAGCTATGAATAACAACTTGAGGTTACAACTGGACAATATTAGAGTTTCATTTCAAAAACTTTTCTATTTGTTTTTTTAGATAAAATTTTCTACAAATTACATATACTACTTTATTCTATGCAGTAAATATTTATTTTTTCTTTCATTTCTCAAAATTAGTTTTATTTTGTATTATACATAAATATTTTCACACACTACATATATTATTTGGATTATACCCATAAAAATTTTCTTTTATATTTTTTTCTCATTTTAAAAGTTAATATGTTTTTTATTTTGTAACAAATTGGGAGGTCTGTAACACCTAATATAATAAAAGATAAAAATAAATTACAAAAGATGGGGTATAATCATTTTAAATCCTCGAGATACTATGAAAATTTGACAGTAGAAATTCCTAAAGGTATGAGAAACTATGAAGTTCATGCCTTTAATTTTAATCATGCAGTTTTCCACATATTTCTCATCTGTCAAGGAATTAAGTTATTTGAAGAGAAAGTTGTTTCCACCAACTTTGAATCTGTCTCTAACTAATAATTATGCAACCTCTATTGCAAGTGTTCCAAACATCAATTGCATTGAGGGAAATTTGATAGGTTAAAATATCTTGCAACCATTTACAAAGTTTTTAAGCAAAAATAGATTCAAAGAAAATTTGTTAAGTTGTTTCTTGCTGATATAAGCAAAGGGTGCACATAAAGGGAAATGATAGACCTCTATCTCTAAGATTCCCATCAGTTGGTATGCTGTCATGGACGAATCTCATTGCATTAAATTTTTTAATCCATGCTATTTTTGTCCAGCAGGAGAGTGAAAGACATATGAATCCTTGAAACAAAGCATACATAGATCATTGTTTTTCCATAGTAGTTGCTCATTTGTTTGATCCATTGGAATAATAACTTGAGATAAAAGTTGTTGCAGGTTTGGGAACTTAAATATATTTTTCATATATGACATAAAATTCTCAACAAACTACAAATATGGATTTGATTTTATCTACTAAAATTTTCATTTTTTTGGCTTGTAATTGAAGGGGCAATACTCACGCGCACACACACAACTCTGAGATCCCGAACTCAAATTTGGATAATAGTGTCAAACCTAACAATAAGTTGCGATAGTTCCAAGCCCAACTGCCCTAAAAAATGAGTTGCGGCGGTTATCAACCACCCTCGTATTTTTTTGGCCCAACGCTGGATTAGCAACAATTGTATATTTTCACCGTGTTGCTGAGAAATTTTCACTGTGCTTTACGACCAAAGGAAGAGGGAAATGCACTCACCATGCTCTAAGACTAAAGGAAGAGAGAAAGGCATTCATTGTGCTCTTCGACAACCGATTGTTGCGACATCCACCGATTGAAGAAAGAAGGAAAAGCACCAACACTGATTACCTTACCTCACGCGTCGCCAAATCCACCAACACCGATTGCTTTAGTGAATTGAAGAAAGAGGGAAAACCATTGTTAACAGGTAAGTTGTCTCAAACTCTAAGTCCTTATTTTTCATCTCTTCCTTCTCCATTCACTAAACCTTAAATTTCTAAAACCTTATTCTTCATATTCATCTTATTCATCTTCGTTTTGATCGATCATTTTCCCTAGCTCCGTTCAAACTTAGGGTTTTGTTTTGATAATAACTGAAATATGGTCCACTTTTGTCAGTGTTTTTAGGGTTTCAATGTTTTTTTCATCAAGGATTTGCCTTTAAGAATATCCTATTTAAACATATTGCTCTTATGTACTTTATGATTCTTGTTTCTCAGTTTTCCCTATAACTGATTTATGTGTTTGTGCTGACTTATTAACGTGAGGAACTTGTTAATAATTGATTCTTTCAACCGTGAAATTGTTTGTTCAATATTATTAATTGCTTTCTTGTTTGAACTGTATGGGTGATTTGGGTCATGTTGGATAATTGGAGTAGTTGACCGGCAAATTAACTTTTACTTACATTTATTTAGGCCAGAAAACCCCTAATTAAAGATTGGACTTTTTAGTTTTCTGTTTTGAAGACTCTGCATAATTCAGCGCAACCAAATTTTGAATTTTTTTTTTAAATATCCAAAAATTTTAAAAAAATTTCAAAAATATCCAATTTTTCAAAATAATTACACAAATGGCCAAAATTGGCCATTTTTTACCCTTAGGCGCCACCCTAGTTGGCGCCTACCCTTAATGGGGAGGGCAAGTCGCCACTAGGGGTGGCGCCTATGCCCAATCCTTTTTTTTTTTTTTTTTTTTTTTTTTAATGTTTTTTTTTAATGTTTTTTTTTTTTTTAATTTTTTTTTATTTATAAATTTATGTTTTTTATTAAGTATATTAATTTATGTTCACACATATATTTTGTCTAAATTGTTTTATTTATATATATATATATATATATATATATATATATTAATTTATATATATATATTAATTTATATATATATATATATTAATATAATTTATAAGTAATTAATATTATTTGTAAATTTTTGGAAAAAAAATTAATTTATATATGTATAAAGATATGATAGACAATATTTTTAAAGATAAAAATAAAGATATAAAGATAATAAACAGAAAATATTTTTATTTAAATAATAGACAAGGCAAATATTACAAAGATATGATTAATCACATATGATGCGGTCCCTTGTACGATCCGCACGGGGGAGGTCTAGTTACTCGCCTAGACGGTTCACGTGGTGGTGGTGCTTCCCTATTACCACCCCTTGCCCTAACGCGCCCCCTTGCCGCTTGCCGTTGTGGTTCGGTCGAAGTCCCTTCAGTGCTGTAGGAAAGACGGGTCCCCTCTGCGCCCTCGAAACTTTGTCTCGGTGGGACAAACTGACTACTGCTGGGTGCGCCCTCGAATTGTGGTCTTTGGTAGTTTAGGGTTGAATCGGGTTGGCCAAAGTGCAATGTTTGTTGTGGTGTGTAGTAGTCCTGTTGGTAGTCCTCTTGTATACCCGTGTCGGGGCTAGGTGGAGGACTGGAAGAGCTTGGGAAATTGCCGTGTTGGAATTGTTGGGATTGGTGGAAGTAGGGGGATTGATATTGTGGTAGGTGTTGGGACTGTTGATGGTGGTGGGAATGTTGAGTTTGTTGTTGGTAGTCTTCATGGTATTGGGATTGAGTTTGTGGTATGTATTGTTGATTTGGTTGGGGGGTGGACATGTGTTGTGGTTGTTGTTGTTGGTAATATGGTGGTGGTGGTTGTTGTTGGTAATAAGGTGGTGGTGGTTGTTGTTGGTAAAATGGTTGTGGTGGTTGTTGTTGGTAATAAGGTGGTGGTTGTTGTTGTTGGGAATACTGTGGTGGTTGTTGTTGTTGGAAATATGGCTGTTGCATCCGGGGATCGTCCAAATAGAACGGGTCAGACACAATCATTTCTGGATTGGTATTTGCTCTATACCATTCCACATATTCCCTTGTCGGCTTCATTTCGTTGGGCGCCACCGGAAATTGTAGAACATAGTGGGCACGGTCTTTCCACATTTTTCGAAACTCCTTAGCAAATTCCTTCCAATTTTGGGCATACCACTGGTGACTGACTTTTTTTAGATGCCAAGGTTCCATGGACATTGGGGGGCCTGGGATGTCTTGATGCATTCCGAATTGAAGCTTGACACGGTCACTTTGGTGCATCTCCACAGTGGTGAACCGCATTATGGCCGTTTTTGCTGTCCAAACAGCTGCATCTTCGGGGTTTGGTTGATGTTCCAATCCCAAATATGGCCTCCAAATAAACTGCAAAGAAAAAAGTAAATATGTTATTTATCGAGAATGCATGACATTAATAAATCAGTTAGAAGTTGAGTGATTTAGTGGTAATACATCCTGTGCTCGGAGACGATCCAACAGTTGACGATAAAATATAATTTTATTTTTGGGGGTAAGACTGTAATCCAGTCCGGTTGTAATGAACCTAAACAAAAAAGATAAATAATATTAGTTACAAATATTTATAGAATAAATATACAAAATGAAATAAGATCATAAATTTACCTAGTTGCGTAGGGGAAGGAGTAGTCATTAGGATTTTCTGGGGCTAGCCTCGGCAATCTCCACCACCCCCATGTTTGAAGCAAAAAAGCACATCCAGAAAATGTACAGTGCTCATTTTGTGCATTTTTACACAAAGAGCTATATAGGAATGCTAATACTGCAGAACCCCAACTATATGTGCTTATTCTATCAATGTCCCCGAGCAAACTCAAGTACATAAAATTTATGCTATTTCCCGTCCCTTCGGGAAATAGCAAGTTCCCAAACAATAGCATAATGTAAACCCGGGTTTTTATGACTTTTTCTTGTTCGGAGGATTCCTCAGTCAAAGTTATGGAGTCGTGGTACAATTGTAGGCTAGATAATTTAATACCCTGACCCCTTGCTTTGGCAGACCCCTCACCCTCGACCAGATCTACCCCCAACATTTCAACACATATTTGGTTAGGCTGTTGAACATTTCCGGTCACAGGCTTACCATCTATTCTAAGACCTAAAAGCATGTACACGTCCTCTAATGTGACGGTACATTCACCAGTTGGTAGGTGAAAGGTGTGTGTCTCAGGTCTCCAACGTTCACACAGAGCCAAAATGAATTTGGCATCAATGGTGGCATTTACGACATGCATTACATGACCGAAACCCGCACGCTCTATGTAAGGTACGCACCATGGGTCTGGATAAGGCATTGGGTGTGAACGTTGACGAAATTTCTTGGGATCCTTTAAAAACAAACAATATAAAAAATCATTATATTGGACTTTTAAAAAACTAATTACAAACATACGAAAGAGGCAATGTTCAAGAATAACTTACGAATGAGGCAATGTTTGCCCTAGTTCCTCTGTGTTCTTGGCCCATGGTAAGAAGCGACATGACTGCAATGTAGGAAGAAGCTTGGTGGATGAGAAGTTTCGCCTGAGTTCTCTGAATAAAAGTGTTAGTGGTTGATGAAAACTTGCAAGAATGACCCTCTATTTATACTCGTTTTCAAGTAGACTGAATATGCAAAAATGTGACAAGTGTAAGGCATGTGTGGTAGTGTTGGCATGCAACCCGTGTCCCAAATTTTTTATCAACAACCTTTTTTTTCAGAAAACAACTCTGTCAAGTTTTATAAGTCATTGATTCAAAATGACATGGAGACACAATACATGCTTCGTAACCATGAGTACTCTGGTTACGACTACATAGTGTTGTACATTGTGTTGGAACAACCTCAACCAACTCAGAATATTCAATCACAGGTTATTGATCCTGTGATTGATGACGAACAAGATGCTGAGCACCACGTTGAAGACGATGTGGTTGATGATGCTGAAGACGTGGTTGATGACTTGGTGAACCGTCATTCTGAAGACGAAGACCAACCTCAAATACCTATAGCGCAACGCTACTCACCTCCTGCGCACTTCACAACACTTAACTTGGGCGAGGATGAGCCCTCATCAGATATGTTCTACAACCCATATATGAGGTCTGATGAGGACTTAAAGAAGGGTGACCAATTTCGGACCAAGGAAGAGTGTCTGTTAGCAATAAAGAACTGGCACTTGAAAAATTGTGTTGACTACGATGTTATCAAATCAAATCCGGAAAGATACGTTATTGAATGCAAAAATCCGGAGTGTGGATATAGGTTGATGGCATCGTACAAGAAGAAGCATAATGCGTGGGTGATAGGGTCCATATCTCAAGCTCACATTTGCGTCAACACCAACATGGCACAGGATCATCGCAAACTTAGCCATGACATGATCTGCCATTCCATATTACCTCTAGTTGAGGCTGACCCGTCACTGAAGGTCAAAACAATTATCTCCCATTGTGTGGCTGTTTTCAAATATACACCGTCATACAGAAAGGCTTGGTTAGCGAAAACCAAGGCAATTGAACTGGTGTGCGGTAACTGGGAGGAATCATACAAACAACTACCACGCTACCTGGCTGCACTACGATTGTATTCACCTGGGACGGTTACTATAATGGAGACCTTGCCTGCACAATCCCCTGACGGAACTCGTCTAGAAGGTAATGGAATTTTCCACAGACTTTTCTGGGCATTCCGTCCCTGCATCATCGGGTTCACATTCTGCAAACCACTTGTTCAAGTCGATGGAACTTGGCTGTATGGGAAATACAAAGGATCGTTACTGATGGCGGTCGCACAAGATGGCAATTCAAATATTTTCCCAATAGCCTTTGCATTGGTGGAAGGAGAAACGGCTGCTGCATGGAGTTTCTTCCTTAAGAATCTTCGAACGCACGTGACTCCACAAGCTGGCATCTGCGTGATTTCTGACAGGCACGCTTCAATAGACAGTGCATACAATAATCCAGCAAATGGTTGGCATGACCCCCCGTCTACCCATGTTTACTACATCAGGCATATTGCCCAAAATTTTATGCGGGAGTTCAAGGATAACTTCTTGAAGCAACATTTGATAAACGCGGGGTATGCCTTAAACCAACCTGGATTCCAATACTATCGCTGGGAAATAGTGTTGGCAAATTCTGATGCAGGGAGGTGGATCGATAATATCGACCGAGCGAAGTGGACTAGATCATATGACGATGGGGTGAGGTGGGGCCACATGACAACAAATCTTGTGGAATCAATGAACGGCGTCTTTAAGGGGATACGTAACCTCCCGGTAACCGCATTGGTGAGTGCGACGTATTTTCGGATGGCAACGTTGTTCGTAACAAGAGGCAGGCGCTGGAATGAAGTGTTGCAGACGAGTCAGGTATATAGTGATGCCTGCATGAAGTTTATGAGGCAGGAATCTGCCAAAGCCAGCAGCCATCGGGTTACGGAATTCGACCGCCATGGCCACACTTTTAGTGTCAAGGAAACAATTGACCACAACCAAGGGCTGCCCAGACAAGAGTATAGGGTCCTAATACCAGACCGTTGGTGCGACTGTGGTCAATTTCAGGCCTATCGTATGCCTTGTTCCCATGTCATTGCAGCGTGTTCACACAGCCACTTCGATGCATTATCGCTAGTGTCTCCAATCTACAAAGTTGCAACATTGCTCAATGTATACGACAATCCCTTTCCGGTGGTAGCATTGGAGGCGTATTGGCCAGAGTATGACGGGGAAATTGTTTGGCACAACGAATCGATGCGGCGGAATAAAAGTGGTCGCCCAAATAGCAGGCGCATTAGAACTGAAATGGACGTCGCAGAGAAAATGCAGAGGAAGTGTAGCATATGTAGACAACTAGGGCATAATAAGAACAAATGTCCATATCGTGGATCTAGTTCCACAACTTAGTTTTCACTTTCATAAATCTGTGTACCAAAATCATTTTAAATTAAAGTTTACTTTTTATTCCAAATAGAAGATGACACTTGAACAACAAACACAAACATCTAACATTACAACACCAATTACTAAAACAAAAACAAATACTGGAACAAAAACAAGTACTAAAACAAGAACAAGTACTAGAACAATAACAAATACAACAACAACATGACAAACAACCATTAAAATCTAAGAAATTACAACAGTTAACACTATGTCGTCTGATCCATGCATCATTTGGATGCAATCAATGTCGCTTTCAACTTCAACCCACCAACGTATCGTTTCTCCAGTTTCAAATGAGAACCTTGTTCTAAGCCTCTGAATCCTTCTGATGACTTCACCAGGTTGGTAATCTCCCTCTAACCAAGACATCAAGGACCTTTTTAGTTGGTCCAACGAACGGATGTTCCAAAATTTCATCTCCATTGGGGGTTTCAAAGGCGAGAAAATAACATGCCCATCCCTTTTTAAGATTACTGGTTCAGGATCCGGGCGCCTTGATGATGTTCGCTGCCATGACGACGGTCTTGGGGATGCCATGAACTCAACTTGATACAGAAGGTGGTAGGAAACAGTGGTGAAGAAAATGCAAGAAAATAACACTTTATTTATAGGAAAAGATCTGGGTTGTACACCAGTCTACCTAACCCTAATTAGTGTCGCACTTGATTAATTAGGGTTTCAATTAGGTCATAACTACCAAACTCGGATTATAACCGATCAATAAACCCTAATTATAATTGATACATTAACCTTAACATGAATAACCCTAATTCTCCAAAAATTTATAAATAATATTATTTACTTATAAATTAAATTAATATATATATAATATAATATATATATATATATATATATATATATATATATATATATATATATATATATATATATATATATATCTTGTAAATAAATATTTATATATATTAATTAAATGTGTATAATATTAATTGTTTATAAATTAAATTATATATATATATATATATATATATATATATATATATATATATATATATATATATATATATATATATATATATAAATTAATATATATATAAATTAATATATATATCTTGTAATAATTTTATTTATATATAAGTGTTAATATAAATTAGTATAATTTATAAAAAAAATATATTTATCAAATATCTAATATTTAAAAAAAAAAAATTAAAAAAAAAAATTAATAAAACATTTAAAAAAAAAAAAAAAAAAAAAAAAAAAAAAAAGGGATTGGGCATAGGCGCCACTCCTAGTGGCGACTTGCCCTACCCATTAAGGGTAGGCGCCAACTAGGGTGGCGCCTATGTACACAATTAGGGCAAATTTTGCCCATTTGTGTAATTTTTTTGAAAAAATGGTTAATTTTGAAATTTTTTTTTTAAATTTTGGATATTTAAAAAAAAAATTCCCAAATTTTTGTAAATTATGTTTAGATTCAAATTTGTGCCAAATAAGTGAAACAAAGAGAAAATATGTTTTCAGTTTTTATTGTTGATGTTGATTGTATGTCTAAACTCTTAGAGATCTTAAGAAAATCTTATATTCTACATGAGTCACTCTTGAGTATTAAATACAGGTTTTGCGATATAAGCGTAACAATATTTTTAATAGAGCTATGCAACGTAGTTTTTCTGAACCTTAACAAGCTACAAACAGAATAAACCCTAAGTTCTTCTTTGGCATGTCCTTTGTACATGTGAATTGATCTTTAATATCAGATGATTGTGACATTATGGAATAAAAACGATGTATGAAACAAGTGTTGTGTTTATTAGTACCTTTACATAAATAGTTAACTTTGTTTATTAGTATGTATGAAACAAGTACCGTGTTTATTAGGATCTTTACATAAATAGTTAACTTTCTAATTAACTTTGTAAAATTATAGATAGTTTTTCCCATTAATTTTTTGTAATGGTTTTGTTTGTCTCGTAGGTTTCTCCTCAAACAAGAGGAATAAGAAATTGACCAAAATCTTTGAGAAGTCTATTTGTGTACTTATTTTGTGCAAGTAAGCTTTAGTTTTAAGGTGTTAAACGCATAAGGTTTTTAACAGCTATGTTATTTTTGTTGGTGTAAGTCCTAGAGGCCAATACTTTTGGTACTTGTATCGAATTATTTATTAATAATAAAAGGCATTTTCCTTTATTATGTTTGTTTAATAAAGTCCCTAAAATAGTTAGTCCGTTTAATGTATCAAGTGTGACTTAATCATGAGATCCCATTAAACATAAGGACACTATTCTTAAAATATCTATAGTCGAGCTTTGTTGTAAAGTGGGATAACATTAAGGCATTAAGACTATTATGTATATAGACTGATGATCACATCTCATGGGTCATGGATAAGGAGTTATCAAGTCTTAAACATAGGTATGAATATTAAGAGTAATATTTATACTGGATTAACCCGCTGTGAGAATACTATATAGAATGTTATGCAAAGTGTCATAAGTTATTCTCATGGTGATAGTGATGTATACCACCCTTCGACCTGAAACCACTATGGGCCCTAGATGTAGATTCGAGTGCCTTATTGTTGATCAAATATTGTCCGTAACTGGATGACCATAAAGACAGTTGATGGATACTCCATGAAGCATGCTGAGGGACATGAGTGACTTAGATGGAATTTGTCCATCCTGCATAACAAGATAAATGTCTACGGGCCCAATATTGAACTAGACAAGGATGACACGGTCTATGCCTTGTGTTCAATATAGACATAGGGGAAAAAGGGTAATTGTACACATAAGTATTATCACAAAAGGATTTGTTAGAAATCATGACATTTTCGTGTCTTGGGTAGCAGTGATGTGTTGCTAGATACCGCTCACTATTTATTATGTTAAATACATGATTTGATATAATTGCTAATGTCGCGAAAACCTACAGGATCACACACAAAAGGACGGATTGATGAGAGATAGAGTAATTAAGGAACACTATAAGGTACGGTGCACTTAAGTGAATTGTAGAACATCGTAAGCTACACTGTACTTAAGTAGAATACGAAATATGGTACGGTACCACACGCTTAAGTGGTTTTGGCATATCCTAAGATATGGGCCACATACACTTAAGTGGGCTTTTTAGCTTGCATCCCACACAAGTGGTTCTATAAATAGAATGCTTGTGCAGAAGCATTTGTGCAGTTGTAATTTCATTTCTCTCTCTCTCTCTCTCACTCAAAGCCTTCATTCGTAGCAGTTAGCACTGAGATTGAAGGAATCCGTTCGTGTGGAGTGAGTAGAGGCGTTGTCACCATTAAACGTTCGTGATCGCTCCGTAGATATGCATCAAAGTTTTCAATCGCCACAAGAGGTAACAATTATATCACTGATCATACCCATCCATAAGGATCACCAGAGGAGAAATTTTTAAATTCCGTTGCGTTTTGGATCGCTCTTCTCCTTCAGTGGTTTCAGAGCCACTTATGAAACCATGCATCTGATAGCTATTTATTTTCTGTATTTTCTATATTAATACGATTAAAATACAAAATGAATTAAAGAATAAATGAGTAATTAAATTTGGCATCATGTGTGTACGATTTGGATGATTGATATTCACTATGCTTCAGAATCCGGCGTTAGTAAGGTGAAGCAGCGATACATCGATCGTCCATAGGTTACGCAATTGAGATCGATCAAGTTATATATATGATATAAGTAATCTTGATGCAAAATACGGTATATATCATATATTGTTTCTGTTTCGTTTATTCAAACACTTAATGGTTGTTTTCCTTTGAGCGATCAATGGTCATTTGCTTCTTGATCCGACATTAGTATGGTAAAGCAATGACGTGTTGATCAATCATACTAAATTAACAATCGATGTGTGTTTGATGGTCTGAAATTGGAGCATTAGGGTTCATGACGGCACAAGGGTTATGCTGTCAAAGAGTTATGCGATTAGGGTTGTGACTGCGCAAGATTTGTGCTTTAAAGTATCAAGTGACCGGGCAGCGGAACCCCCGGCTCACTCTGCATAGTGTGATCAGTCGCCGAAATTTAATTTGGTTTATTTAATTAATGAAATTTAAATTAATAATAATAATAATGTGTTTATTATTATTGTCTTGTGGTGATCGGTTATGGCCTTAGTCTTTCTTTATTTTGTTTTGGGATTTTAAAATACGACCTGCGTGTCGTGCCTCTCTTTTAATCTCTTAATGTAACTTTTTTTCTCATCTCACTCCCTCATATGTAAAACGAGTTTCTTTTATGTAATGTAATGTTATGAAGAAAGAGAAGAATACAATATCAAAGGAGGACACCCTTGAAAATCTTGCTTGGAGAAGCTTAGATCGTTATTAAGATAGCTTAGGTTCTCTTATTGGCTTGGGAGAACAATTGCGCTAGGGGCCATAACTGTTTCATTTTGTATGTATGTGTCGCGGCGCGAAAAATAACCGAGTGTAAGGAACGCTCGAAATATAAACAAAGCAGAGTCGTCACCGAACTTTATTTATTCCCAAAGAGGGAAAGGGAAAATATCGATAAAACCCACGAAAATAAAAAAGAAATGGTCATCGCAACCAAATCGGGTTCGGGAATCGGTTATGCAAGGGAAAGGTATTAGCACCCCTCACATCCATCGTACTTGATGGGACCCATCTAGTTAGTTTCGTGTAAGAGTGTTAACGTGATATTGTTTGAGAACTTCTACTTATCGAGTGAGAAAAGAGAAAGAAAGAAAGGAAAGACATATGGATTTTAATATTAATGTGCCTGACAAGATTTTGCAATCCTGCTCCTACGTATCTTCAGGTGCTATGAAGAACTCAAGGAAAACGTAGTTCTGCCTAAAGAGAACTACTAGATGGATTGCTTTTAAAGAGAGTGATGTTTGAATCACATTTGAGTGATTAAACCTTTACTTGATGCTCGCTCTTGGAGGTTGAAGTCCTTGTTTGTTTCGCATCAAAATGGATGTTGCATACTCTTTTCTAAAAATGTTTTTGGAGTCGCACAAGGGCGGAAAATAAGTTTGATGAGTTTGAGTTGATTTTCAGCGGAGACAAGCATCCAAGCATGGAGCTCTACTGCAATACTCAGATGCTCGAAAATGAAGATGCCTAAGCCAAATCACTCTCTTTTCATCCAAAAGTTTATTATGAAAATGTGTGGCAAATTAGGTCAAAGTTCATTAATGGAAGATGACTAATCAGACAGAGAGCTCTACAGTAGTGTCCAAATAATCGGGAAAGAGAAGGTCGATACCCAATCAATCTTTCTCTTCTACAAGAGAAATGACCTAACTCTGGTAATTACTGTATGTTAATATGGAAGACGAATATTTGAACATTGAGCTCTACAGCAGTTTCCTAACATCCGAAACAGAGAAAGTCTAAACTTAATCAGTTTCTTCCATTTTTATTGTGAAAAGCTTTTGAAAATTGGGGGACAACTTGACATTGGATCAAGCGTATGAAGTTTACTTATGAAAAGAATTTGGATGTGGCGGGGGCATATTTGACTTTGTAATCAATTTGGATTTGATTTAGGACAAAAGACTCGACGTTGGATCGAGTGTTTGTTTTTGTTCTTTTCTAAAAAAGGGTTGATTTTAATCTTGGAATTAACAATCAACTAATACAATAAAAATAAACAAAAGCAGTAAAATTTATTACACATTTTCGGGAATGGGGGTACATTTTATCGAATGGGAATACAACACAATAACTAAATCATACAAGTTTTAAAAGACAGTTGCAAAAATAAAAGAATCTCGTTGTAAGAAGGCCCAAGAGAAAGCCAAGGGACTCGACGTTAAAATCAAAAATTAAACTAAAAGAAATTTAGCGCTTTGTTAATCAATCATAAGGCGGTTTATGTAGAAAACAATCCTATCTGAGGCTGGTCAACAAAACTCTATGTATTGAAGCAAATTTTCTGAAGTTAAACTGAATTTTTAACTCCGAAATTGGATCGCATCTATGAAAAACTGACGAGACCAAAAAAATTGAATCTCTCTCTTAATAGTTTAAATATAAATAGACAATAAATAAATATAACAAATAAAAATGATCATAATAATAAATAATAGTGATAAATAATATAAACAAATAATAAGAACAATAATAATAATAATAATAATAATAATAAATCATTTTTAAAAAAACAATAATTATAAATAATAAATAATGATAATAAATAATATGAGAAAAAACAATAATAATCAACAGTAAAATTTTAACAGTAAATAAATGATGATAATTAATAATAATAACCAACCATAATAATATTTAAACAATGATAATCAACAAAATTAACAATTAACAATAATGCTAACTAATAATAATAGTCAATAATAATAATGATTAATAATAATCCATAATAAATAATAATAATTAGTAATAATAACAAATAAATAATAATAATAATAGTAAATAGTAAATAATATAATAATAATAATAATAATAATAATAATAATAATAATAATAATAATAATAATGAACAAAAAGTAAAAAATAAAATTTAAACAAAATAAATAAATAAAATGGGGCGGTTTAGCTAATCAGCAAGAGAGAGATTTTTTTTATAAAAAAAAAACAAACACCAAAGACCACCTAGAAGCAGACACGTGACACTGTGAATAACAAAAATAAAACACAACAATCTCTTTCTCTTTCCTGTGTGAATATGCAATGCCAAGTAGAAAAATAAAACTTTCTCTTCTTCTCTACCTTAATAGCTCCATTGTAACACAAACAAAACACCATATTTCTCTTCCATTACACATTAAAAACCCCATACAAACAAAGAAAACCACAAATATTAAAGTGAAAAAAGGGAGGTTACCGGAAAGCACGAATCGACAATGCGGAAACATCGGAGAAGAATGGATTAGTGGTGGTGATAACGTGTGGAGGTGTGCGATGTTGGTGGTGAACACGGTTCTCACACGATTGGTGATTGCAAACGAGTTGTGTTTAATAAGTAGCAGTTGGAAGGGAGTATGTGTCTATGTGATGCAATGTTGGTTATGGGTTATATTTTATGGTGCAGGGGTGGAGGTAAGGAGGTTCGGTTGTGATAGTGATGGCTTCACGTGAAGGAAAGAGATGGAGAAGAGTAGTGTTTGTGTTGTTTGGTGGTTGAAGAAATGGAAAAAAAATAGATTTTTTTATATATTAAAGTTTTTTTTGTGATGATGATAATGAGATTTGGAAGAGATATTATGTGTTGGGCGGTTTAGGAATAGTAGAGAAAGAGTGAATTTTGATGAAAAAAAATTAATATATTTGATGTTAGATATTATTATGTAAGTGTGGGTGTGAAGAAAAGGTAGAAAGAAAAGAGGAAAGAGAGGAAGAAGAAAAAAAAGAATCCTGAGAGTGAGAGGAAAAAGAAGAAAACGTGGAGAGAGAAAAGGAGGAAAGAGAGAAGAGAGAAAAAAAAAGGAAAAGAAGTGGAGAGAGAAAAAAAGAAAAAAGAAAAAGAAAAATGAAAATAAAACCAAGTGGTACTCCACCAATGGCTAAAGGAGTTTTTTTTAAATGATTTTAAAATAAAAACAAATGACTTACTGAGTGAATGGTAAAAAAATTAAATAATTTTATTCTTACTATTTAAATTTTTAAAAAAATGAATAAAATCAAATTGACAACGTAGATAATTCTAAATAATTCATCATATTATTTTGGCGAAAGATAAAAAAATAATCGGACAAAAAACAAAAAAAAATCGGGCGTAAAAATGTCCGAAAAAATAAAGTGAGCGCATAAAAATGACCAGCGCAAAATAAATTTCTCAAAAACATACAGGTTTTGATCAAATTTTGAAATAAAAAATGACCGGTTAAATGGCTCACGTGGGCAAAAAATGTGACTGAAAAAGTATCTGAAAAAATTAAAACGAGCACACCAGATTAAATTACGCGGAACATAGATTAATAAAACTGGCGCCTGAAAGCTTAATTTTGAAAATTTTAATCCGCTAATTTGATGCACAGTTGAGAAATGATTTGACGGTTTGTCTGTAGTTTCGAAAAATTATTTCGAGCAATATTTCAAGTGTTACGCTGAACAATAATGTATGCTATGACAAGTAGAAAATACAAACGTCTTGTAAATGAACTGAATTGCTGATTGAATAACCGTGAACAGACAATTAGATGTAAATGAAACGCCCTTGGACCATTTATCTTTAATTCTCAATCACAATTAAATTCTACCAGAATTCAGATGATGATAATTCTCTTGATTGTCATCTTCTGAAGCTCTGAAAACACGATGCAATGGAAATAAATGATGCATTGAGATTGAGAGATCAAATCTTTTGACTTCTTAACCAACAGATGACTGGATGAATGTCATAAAGACTAGATGAAATGCCAAAATTCCTAAATTTTCATCTAAATCCTGATGAATGCTTTTAACTGATAAAATGCACGAAAAATGGTTCGATTTATGCTATGCTGATACAGACGAAAAAACTCAGGTTAATATTTAGGGTATGACAGTTGCCCCTATTTAAAGATATTTATTGGGAGGATATGAAGAACTTTTATCTTCAAATCATCATGGTGAAAGATAGTTTAAATACCAAAACAGACCCAAATTTTGCCCTTCTATGCGAAAGAAAGACATGTTTGTGATTTCAGATGAACACACTGGGGTTAAGAAATACTCTCGATTTCTTAATCAATAGATAATAATGCAAATGAATGCAACAAGATTTAAGAAATACTCGACTTCCTAATCGTGAGAATACAGATGAATTAAGAAATACTCTTGACTCCTTAATCATGAATGTAAATATACAGAGAAATGCTCTTGATTTCTCAGATGATATGCAAATGATTTAAGAAATACTCTTGATTCCTTAATAATGAATGTAAATAATATGTATATGAGTTAAGAAATACTCTTGATTTCTTAATCATGAGATGAAAAATGATATGTATGTTAAGAAGTAATCTTGACTCCTTAGAGATGAACGAATTAAGAAATACTCTCGATCTCTTAATCATCATATGGATGAATGAAAATGCAGATGAATTAAGAAATACTCTTGATTTCTTGATCATTGGATGATAAATGATATGAGAAGTATAAATGATATGAGAAGTACTCTTGATTTCTCAGATGCTATGCAGGTTAAGAAGTACTCTTGACTTCTTAAATATGAAATGGTATGAGTTAAGAAATACTCTTGATTTCTTAATCATGAATGTAAATGAATTGAGAAATGCTCTTGATTTCTCAGAAGATATTCAAATAAACTAAGAAATACTCTTGATTCCTTAATCATGACTGTAAATGAATTGAGAAATACTCTTGATTTCTCAGATGATATGAAGATGAGTTAAGAAATACTCTTGATTTCTTAATTATGAATGTAAATGAAATATGTATGAGTTAAGAAATACTCTTGATTTCTTAATTATGATTGGAGATGAATTAAGAAATACTCTTAATTCCTTAATCACGAATGTAAATGAATTGAGAAATGCTCTTGACTTCTCGGATGACATGCATATGAGTTAAAAAATACTCTTGATTTCTTAATCATGAATGTAAATGAAATGAGAAATGCTCTTGATTTCTCATATGGTATGTAGATGAATTAAGAAATACTCTTGATTTCTTAATCATGAATGTAAATATACTGAGAAATGCTCTCGATTTCTTAGATGATATGCAAATGACTAGGGATGAGAGAATCATGTCCAGTTGCTCTTGACTGACATTAGGTCTCTGGGATGGATCTGTTATAAGGTAACATGCTCGACTGGTCTTGAGACATTCTTCGTTGAAGGTAGACACTCCTGGGGGAATAAATGATCATATTAAGCTAATTTTGGCTAAAGATGTCATATTCAGCAACTCGTGGCTGAAACTGATGCATTCAACGACTCTTGGTTGAAGCAAAAACTGTAAAATAAAATAGTGTTCATCTATTTTTTACTGAAACTACTACATTCAATTGCTCATGGTTGAAGCAAAACTGGGAGATAAAAATAGTGTTCAACTGCTCTTGGCTGAAACTACTGCATAAAATAAAATGGTGTCCAACTGCTCTTGGCTGAAACTAATGCATTCAACTGTTCTTGGTTGAAGTAAATTGCTGGAAAACAAAAGAGTATTCAGCTGCTCTTGGCTGAAACTAATGCATTCGACTGCTCTTGGTTGATGCAAATTGTTGGGAAATAAAAAAAATGCTTCCTTTGGGGAATAACCGCATGTTCAGCTGCTCTTGGCTGACAAAAGACTCTTTTGGGGAATGAGAAGATCCCAAAGACTTGTTGGGGATGAAAAGTTAATGATATTCAAAAGGATTAACCTTACTCTCAATTATCAATTTGAATGATCCAATCCAATGCTTCTTCAGAGAGTAGATCAGTAAGGACAACTTGCTCTGTCGGGGATTAACTGAAGTAATCTGCTGGGGAATACAGGAGACTCTTGGTAAATAAATGCACAGGAGACTCGCTGGAGATATACTGAGGAACATTCAGTAAAGCTTGTTTGTTCATGGAACTCTCGTCCATTAGACTCATTGGGGAGATTTCTAACTTATAAAGAGATGTCCATCTTAGACAGCTACTTCAAAGAGACTTGCTGAAGATAAAATTATTGAGGATCCCTTGCTTAAGGAATCCTGCTGGTATGAAACTCTCTTAGGGAGTTTTGAAATTTTGATGGAGAAAATAAATATGGGGGAAGCTCTGTGGGGAGTTATCTACTGGGGAAACCAAGCAGAAATTCCGTTGACACCAAATTTCCAATGGGAGAACATCAATCACCTTGTTGCGGAATAAAATCGCCTTGAGAATAATCACTTAAAAATGATTAACTTCTGTAAGTGTTTACTGAAGAAAAGAATTGTTCTACTTTTAAGAAACAACTCTTGCATCTTGGTCTGCTGAGGATTACATTGAACTTTCTTGAAAGGTTGCTGAACTCGGCTGAGGTTTATGCATGATCTGTTTTTGTACATGATATGCAAAATGGATGTGAATGCATGAATATATTAGTTTATGCATTTTGTGGGTATCAAGCTCGGATTCCCCAACGCCTTGTCTTGGATAGTTTTGGCACCATGAAGATGATTTGTAAAACTCTGATTTCTGCTTTGTCGCCAAGCGGGCTTTAGTGGGGAATCTTATTTCTGGAAGAAAAGTTACTTATGACTTACTCACATCATGGTGATCAATGAGATTGCTTCACACTTTGTAAACTTATTGTGCCCTAGTTTGTTGGGCCTTTAAAGAAAAACTTCCCTTGAAAAAAGGAAATGACAACTGTTTTGCAAAATATGAATGTAAGACGGCTTGCCCCAGTATTCTGAATTCTGCAGTAGTATGCCCCCGATTGACCAGCTTATGGAATGGATAACTTCACTGTACTATGGATGTGGCTTGCCCCAGCATGAGCCTCAGAGAGACCTATTGCGTCTCGAAGTGATTGCCCCAGAATCACTGAATCTTGAAATGACATGTACCAAGCTGACTGCTCTTTGGAGGAATTTCCATGATGCTAAATTGTGATTTGCAAATAAAATTGTTCATTCAAAATATGGTAATTTTAATGCAACGCTTATGCAAATTTTGAAATCAATCATTATTGAAATTAATGGTGATATATAGTGAACAAATCACTGGTTTATTCAAAGTGCGACAGACAGCGGGGTATGATACCAATATAGATGATTTAGCAAATATCTAGGAGTCAAGTTAACGCAACCTTGTTGAGTATGCTTTCAAAAGAAATCTTGCTTCAATTAGGTCTGTTGAGGGTTGTAATGTGGCATGGTTCACGGTTATGAACAAAAGGATATGAGGCTCAAAATTTAATTTTAACCCACCCCTTCTTCATGATGATCTCCAATCTTACATTCAGTTAATTTGACAAACGCGTTCAACTTCCAAGAGAGTTTGAAAGTGTGAAATTGTTGGCTTAAGAATCAATGATGGTCAGTCATTTGAGGTTGCAGTCACTTATCTTTGGTAATCACAAAAATTTGTTTATGTTTAGGAATTTTGGGTGACCCTTTGGTTCTTGATTTGATGGTTACATTTTTTTATTCTTTCCCTTTTTTTCTTCTTTTCCCTAACTTTTGCGTGGAATGGTTCTTTTGAACTCTCAGTCCACCGGGATGCCCTAGTTTTTGCCTAAGTCACCGTCTTAGTGTTTGACTTAGCAGGCTCCTTGTCTTTTTTTTCTTTTTCAACTAATTATGACTGCCACGTCATTGGTTTATTGAGGAATAACCACAATATCTTTCGATTTTTATGTTTGATTCGACACTTCTTGATGTGTGAAGAAACACATGTGGTTACACCTCTTTAGGTGTTTGGAATGATTCTCTTGAACTTTGAATGCATAGCCGAATTAACTGAAAACTACCCTGCCCCAGGTTCAAAATAAAGGGTCTTTTTCGTTTAGAAAGAAACACCAACCTCTAGGCTCAAAGGGGTTGCCGAGGGATTATTTTCCTTATATCTCCGGTGTTTAGGAGTTGAAACAATGCCTTACGTCATCAACAGAGTTTGTTTGAAAACATACTTGTCAACAATTTTGGTTTTTTTTCATCATCCTCCCTTAAATCTTTGCTAAAACAATAGTTTGATAAAGAAAGGTTAATGGGAGAAATATTTTTTTGTTTTTGATATAAAAAAATGAGTGAATACGACATGATTGATTCAGAAAATGCATGATCACTTCATTAATATTACAATTGAAAGAAAACAATACTTAAAAGCAAATACACATTCACACATGAAAAGGAAATACAATGAAAAACTACAGTAGCCAAATGATTGCTACTGTTGAGGATGAGCTTTCTCGCTTGATTCATTGTAGGGTTGTCCTTCTTCATAGTTGGCTCATCTGACTCTTTAGCAAGCCAACATCTTCTCTTAACACAAACTAGATTTGATCCCCTAGGCCCATGATCCTTTGAAAGTTGCTTTGAGTCTGATGCGGGTGTCAGGAAATCAAGTACGGGTTATGGACAAAGGATGGAATGAGTTTTTTTGTGTGAATGTGTGCATATGCATGTTTGCTACATGCAGACACGACAACTTTTTATGATCATATTATGTATGTTATGACAATGAAATGCTCATGTTTATGTATGCACAGTTGGGTAGGTGATCATTGGAACATTCTGATTAATTACTTCATGGAGGAAAGGTTCCAGGAATAGGAAAACCAAACACAGGTAGGCTCTAGGGTTTAGAAGGTTCCTAGAGTCATGGACCCAATTCAAGAATATTATCGTCAGAACGACTAATCGTAAGACAATAATATCTTAAAAAGGATCTATTCTAGGTGAGGTCTTTGTATTAACTCAACGAGTCCTAAGTCTCGTAGGTCAATACTACACAACCATCGACTTCATGGTTCTAGACACGGTTCCCAAAGTCATGGATCCCATCTGACGATATTATCATCAGAATGAATGATCGTAAGACAATAATATCCTCAAAAGGATCTATTCTGAGTGAGATTTTCACATCAACCCAACGAGTCCTAAGTCTCGTAGGTCAACACTACACAACCATCGGTCCTAAAAGCCATATGTTCAGGGTTCTACAAAAGGTCCTCAGAATCATAGATCGAGGTTGAAAGTATCACCGCCAAAATGACTAATCGTAAGAAAATAATACTTTCAAGGGCTCTCATCTGAGTGGAGTTCTTGCATCAACCTAACGAGTCCGATGTCTCGCAGGTCAATACTACACAACCACTATCCTAACTTAAGTTTTTCTCATAGCTCGGGTATAAAGCTTTTCCTCACATAAATGCCAATAGTCCAGAAAGTTCCAATGATACCATATATCAATAATACAAAAATTGGAAATACAAATAATAAAGGCATATATAGATAAGACAAATAAGAAGCAAATAAATAGATAAAAGCAAAAACTCAAACACAAAACAAACTAAATTAGGATGGACTCGCAGAGGAGATGGAAGTCTCCCCAGCAGAGTCGCCAGCTGTCACGGCGCGAAAAATACCCGAGCATAAGGAACGCTCGAAATATAAACAAAATAGAGTCGCCACCGAACTTTATTTATTCCCAAAGAGGGAAAGGGGAAATATCGATAAAACCCACGAATATCAAAAATAAATGGTCATCGCAACCAAATCGGGTTCGGGAGTCGGTTATGCAAGGGGAAGGTATTAGTACCCCTCACATCTGTCGTACTCGATGGGACCCATCTAGTTAGTTTCGTGTAAGAGTGTTAACATGATATTGCTTGCGAACTTCTACTTATCGAGTGAGAAAAGAGAAAGAAAGAAAGGAAACACATAGGGATTTTAATATTAATGTGCCTGACAAGATTTCCCAAAGAGAACTACTAGATGGATTGCTTTTAAAGAGAGTGATGTTTGAATCACTTTTGAGCGATTAAATCTTTACTTGTTGCTCGCTCTTGGAGGCTGAAGTCCTTGTTTGTTTCACATCAAAATGGATGTTGCATACTCTTTTCTGAAAATGTTTTCGGGGTCGCACAAGGGCGGAAAATAAGTTTAATGAGATTGAGTTGATTTTAAGCGGAGACAAGCATCCAAGCAGGGAGCTCTACTGCAGTACTCAGATGCTCGAAAAGGAAGATGCCTAAGCCCAATCACTCTCTTTTCATCCAAAAGTTTATTATGAAAATGTGTGGCAAATTAGGTCAAAGTTCATTAACGGAAGACAACCAATCAGACAGAGAGCTCTACAGCAGTGTCCAAATGATCGGGAAAGAGAAGGTCGATACCCAATCAATCTTTTTCTTCTACAAGAGAAATGACCTAATTCTGGTCATTACTGTATGTTAATATGCAAGACAAATGTTTGAACATTGAGCTCTATAGCAGTATCCTAACATCCAAAACAGAGAAAGTCTAAACTTAATCAGTTTCTTCCATTTTTATTGTGAAAAGCTTTAGAAAATAGGGGGACAACTTGACATTGGATCAAGCGTCTGAAGTTTACTTATGAAAAGAATTTGGATGTGGCGGGGGCATATTTGACTTTGTAATCAATTTGGATTTGATTTAGGACAAAAGACTTGACGTTGGATCGAGTGTTTGTTTTTGTTCTTTTCTAAAAAAGGGTTGATTTTAATCTTGGAATTAACAATCAACTAATACAATAAAAATAAACAAAAGCAGTAAAATTTATTACACATTTTCAGGAATAGGGGTATATTTTATCGAATGGGAATACAACACAATAAGTAAATCATACAAGTTTTAAAAGACAGTTGCAAAAATAAAAGAATCTCGTTGTAAGAAGGCCCAAGAGAAAGCCAAGGGACTCGATGTTAAAATCAGAAATTAAACTAAAAGAAATTTAGCGCTTTGTTAAACAATCATAAGGCGATTTATGTAGAAAACAACCCTATCTAAGGCTGGTCAACAAAACTCTATGTATTGAAGCAAATTTTCTGAAGTTAAATTGAATTTTTAACTCCGAAATTGAATCGCATCTATGAAAAACCGACGAGACCAAAAAAATCGAATCTCCCTCTTAATAGTTTAAATATAAATAGACAATAAATAAATATAACAAATAAAAATGATCATAATAATAAATAATAGTGATAAATAATATAAACAAATAATAAGAACAATAATAATAATAATAATAATAATAAATAATTTTAAAAAAACAATAATTATAAATAATAATTAATGATAATAAATAATATGAGAAAAACAATAATAATCAACAGTAAAATTTTAACAGTAAATAAATGATGATAATTAATAATAATAACCAACCATAATAATATTTAAACAATGATAATCAACAAAATTAACAATTAACAATAATGCTAACTAATAATAATAGTCAATAAGAATAATGATTAATAATAATCCATCATAAATAATAATAATAATTAGTAACAATAACGAATAAATAATAATAATAATAATAATAATAGTAAATAGTAAATAATATAATAATAATAATAATGAACAAAAAGTAAAAAATAAAATTTAAACAAAATAAATAAATAAAATGGGGCGCTTTAGCTTATCAGCAAGAGAGTGATTTTTTTATTATAAAAAAACAAACACCTAAGGTCACCTAGAAGCAGACACGTGACACTGTGAATAACAAAAATAAAACACAACAATCTCTTTCTCTTTCCTGTGTGAATATGTAGTGCCAAGTAGAAAAATAAAACTTTCTCTTCTTCTCTAACTTAATAGCTCCATTGTAACACAAACAAAACACCATATTTCTCTTCCATTACACATTAAAAACCCCATACAAACAAAGAAAATCACAAATATTAAAGTGAAAAAAGGGAGGTTATCGGAAAGCACGAATCGACAATGCGGAAACATCGGAGAAGAATGGAGTAGTGGTGGTGATAACGTGTGGAGGTGTGCGACATTGGTGGTGAACGCGGTTCTCACACGATTGGTGATTGCAAACGAGTTGTGTTTAATAAGTAGCAGTTGGAAGGGAGTATGTGTCTATGTGATGCAATGTTGGTTATGGGTTATATTTTATGGTGCAGGGGTGGAGGTAAGGAGGTTCGGTTGTGATGGTGATGGCTTCACCTGAAGGAAAGATATGGAGAAGAGTAGTGTTTGTGTTGGTTGTAAGTTGAAGAAATGGAAAAAAATAGATTTTTTTTAGATAAAAGTTTTTTTGTGTGGTGATGATAATGAGATTTGGAAGAGATATTATGTGTTGGGCGGTTTAGGAATAGTAGAGAAAGAGTGAATTTTGATGAAAAAAATTTAATATATTTTATGTTAAATATTTTTGTGTAAGTGTGGGTGTGAAGAAAAGGTAGAAAGAAAAGAGGAAAGAGAGGAAGAAGAAAAAAAGAATCCTGAGAGTGAGAGGAAAAAGAAGAAAACGTGGAGAGAGAAAAGGAGGAAAGAGAGAAGAGAGAAAAAAAGAAAAGAAATAAAGGAAAAGAAGTGGAGAGAGAAAAAAAAGAAAAAAGAAAAAGAAAAATGAAAATAAAACCAAGTGGTACTCCACCAATGGCTAAAGGAGTTTTTTTTAAAAATGATTTTAAAATAAAAACAAATGACTTACTGAGTCAATGCTAAAAAAATTAAATAATTTTATTCTTACTATTTAAATTTTAAAAAAATGAATAAAATCAAATTGACAACGTAGATAATTCTAAATAATTCATCATATTATTTTGGCGAAAGATAAAAATAATCGAAAAAAAAACGAATAAAATCGGGCGTAAAAATGTCCAAAAAAATAAAGTGACCGCATAAAAATGATCAGCGCAAAATAAACTTCTCGAAAACATACAGGTTTTGATCAAATTTTGAAATAAAAAATGATCGGTTAAAAGGCTCAGGTGGGTAAAAAAAATGTGATTGAAAAAGTATCTGAAAAAATTAAAACGAGCATACCAGATTAAACTACGCGGAACATAGATTAATAAAACTGGTGTCTGAAAGCTTAATTTTGAAAATTTTCATCCGCTAACTTGATGCACAGTTGAGAAACGATTTGACGGTCTGTCTGTAGTTTCGAAAAATTATTTCGAGCAATATTTCAAGTGTTACGCTGAACAATAATGTATGTTATGACAAGTAGAAAATACAAACGTCTTGTAAGTGAACTGAATTGCTGACTGAATAACCATGAACAGACAATCAGATGTAAATGAAACGCCATTGGACCATTTACCTTTAATTCTCAATCACAATTAAATTCTACCAGAATTCAGATGATGATAATTCTCTTGATTGTCATCTTCTGAACCTCTGAAAACACGATGCAATGTAAATAAATGATGCATTGAGATTGAGAGATCAAATCTTTTGACTTCTTAACCAACAGATGACTGGATGAATGTCATCAAGACTAGATGAAATGCCAAAATTCCTGAATTTTCATCTAAACCCTGATGAATGCTTTTAACTGATGAAATGCACGAAAAATGGTTCGATTTATGCTATGCTGATACAGACGAAAAAACTCAGGGTAAAGTTTAGGGTATGACAGTATGTTGATGCATGTGAGAGACGATTTATATGATAAATAAGTCGGTGAGATCATAATTATTGTAAATTCCCTCAAATTAAATATTAAGTTTATGCTTTCCAAGTTTTAGCACTCATCAAGACTAGTATCGAATAATGTATGTTTCGCCGACGCGAGGTGCATGTTCTATATTAGTAAGGTGCGATGGGATAATTGTAATATCCAATTGCTAAAATAATGGGTCAAACTTAACTAAATAAATTATAATAAGATTATATATGTTTAGAAGCAATAGTTGGAAATGATCCATATGATGGATTGGAATAAGGAGTTATTCACTCAACTAAAATATTCGAGAGTTGTATTAGATACAATCGAAAGGAGTTCCTACCTAAATAACCTAGTTTTGTGTAATCCGCCTACGCGGACTTAAAACAAAGTGAAATATGGATGTCGACCCACTAGAAAATCTTCCAACGGAATTTTTCGGTCATTTGTTTTGAGTAAAATAGTGGGAGCATATTTAATTAAAATCCTAATTAAATATGTTATTGATACTTATATTTTCATTATTTTCATGTAGATTACCATGATATCAAACACCTCTAACAACATTTTACGATCAATCCTTGATAAGGAAAAATTGTTTGGGACAAATTTTCTGGATTGACGCCGAAATCTAAGGATTGTCCTCAAACATGATAGAAAGTTGTATGTCTTGGAGAAACCTGTTCCTGAAGAGGAACCTCCTAGTTCTGCACCTAAGGCAGAAAGAGATGCTTATAAGAAGCATGTCGATTATGCCAATGAAATTGCTTGCCTCATGCTAGCTACTATGAGCTCAGAGTTGCAAAAGCAACATGAGAACATGGCAGTGTTCGATATGATCGAACACATGAAGAATCTCTATCAAGAGCAAGCAAGGCATGAAAGGTTTGAAGTTTCAAAAGCCTATTTTCAAGGAAAGTTAGCTGAGGGAGCCCCTGTAGGTCCCCATGTGCTCAAGATAATTGGGTATGTGGAGAACCTTGAGAGGTTGGGTTTTCCCTTCAAAAAGGAACTTGCGACTGATTTGATCTTGCAATCATTGCCAGATAGATTCAGTCAATTTGTCCATAATTTCAATATGAATGATATGGACAAATCTCTTCATGAACTGCTAGCCATGTTAAGAACTGCTGAGCAGAATCTGAAGTCAAAAGGGAAGTCCATTCTGATGATCGGAAATGGAAAGAGAGAGAACAAAAGACCCACCAAGCAGGGTGATTAAGGGAAAGGAAAGGAAGTTGCCAAACCCAAACCCACTGCTCCTGCTTTGAAGCCTAGTGGAGGCACAGCAAAGGAAGGCACCTGCTTCCATTGTGGTAAGACCGGAAAGTGGAAGAGAAACTTCCCAAAGTACCTGGAAGATAAGAAGAATGGAGTAGAGACTTCAACTTCAGGTATTTTTGTTATTGAAATTAATTTATCTACTTCTGCATCATGGGTATTAGATATTGGATGCGGTTCTCACATTTGTACCAATGTGCAGGGGCTAAAAAGGAGTATAGATTTGGCGAAAGGTGAAGTAAACCTACGAGTTGGCAATGGAGCAAAGGTTGTTGCTTTAGCCGTAGGAACTTATGTATTGACTTTACCTAGTGGTTTAATAATTCAGTTAGAGAACTATTATTATGTACCTACAATTAGCAGGAATATTATTTCCGTTTCTTGTTTAGACAAGTTTGGTTTTTCATTTATAATAAAGAACAATTGTTGCTCCATTTATTTGAATGATACTGCATAAATGAATAATGGACTATATGTCCTTGATCTTGAAATGCCTATTTATAACTGTCATACGGTGAACTGGACCTTATTGGATTTGTAATCGCAATGTCGCGGTTAGCAAGAGTCGCCACCGACTTTTCTTTTATCCCTTAAGGAAAGGTGGAAAAGAACAGGAAAGACCTTAATTTTAAATTCTTAGGTTCGGGAGGTACTTTATACAAAGGGAAGGTGTTAGGCACCCTTTGTATCCATGGTTATCCATGGGCTCTTAATTGCTCAATCATTTATGTTTTCTAGTTTGAAAAAGGTGGTTGAGAAATGTGTGAAAAATGTTTTGAAAATGAGAATTTAACTTTGTAATGATTCTTGCATGAATGTATACAAAGTGGTTATCTCGTTTAGTTTTTCGAAAATAGTTTAGAAAAATATAACTTGGCAATGATCCTAGTACGGATGTATGCTAAGTGGTGATTTTCTAAAAGATGTTTGAAAGGTGTGAGGTGTGAAAAGCATTTTTGTTATGAATGAGCAATTAAGGTTATACCTGTCCGAGGTCTTTCCGGGCGTTTCCTATCCTTATGAGGGTAAAACTGTCCTTACTATGGAGAAGTAAGTAGTTTTCCCTTGGGATGTAGAAGGGTCATCGTAGGGTCATCGATTGGTCATTGAAGGCAACAGTTGTGAGGATACCTTAGCATTCGAAGGGACTATCATCATTTAACCGTAGGCTACACCGAAGGGTCATCGAGGGACAACATCGTATTTTTGAAGGCAACATCCGAGGGACTATGATGATTTTACCGAAGGGTCTTTGCTAAGGATATCCCCATATTCGCGGGACATGACCGTAATATTGTAATCGTGGGGTAATAGAGAGAGGTCCGATATCATTAATTTAAAGTCCATGTTTTAAGTTCATTAGGTAATTATGGTGAATTTCCACATTAAAACCAATTAAAACCAACACATTAAAATCAATCAATACATTAAAAATCGACACATTAAAATTAATTGGTAATCAATATGAATCTTCACATTAAAGTGAAGTAATTTGGACTCCATTTCCACGAAAGTCTCTCGCACGTAAGGGTACCTAGCCGGCCACTTCATTGGGGATATGGAAGCTTTTACATCATTCAACGCACGGGTTAGAGCATAAGGATAAAATATGATTTAATTAATACCATAAAATGCCATAAAATAACAGTTAGAGTTCAGGCCAAATGATGCAACAATAATGAAATACACATAAAATGGAACAGCAAAGGGACAAAGCAGCCACTGTCCCGTTCGCTGCTGCCTCGCCTAGCGAAGGCTCGCTGCAGACTCGCCTAGCGATGAGCTAGCGAGCGACCACGGGTTTGGAATTTCAGAACAGCATGACTCCAGCATATTACCTATCTTATCACATTCAATTACAGCAATAACAGGGTCCAATATTCATGATGTTCAGACACATTTAAGCTTGCATGCAAAGTATGAACTCGTATCCAAAAATTCAATATATCATGCGGTGTTATGCATTTAGAGCTTATGGAATGAAGACATAAAACGGTAATGATACACAAAACCTGTTAGCAACCTAGTGATGATGCTGAACTGACGGATCCTTGCTGGTGTCGGGTTGCATTGGGCAGTGGTAACTCCGGTGCGGATACGTGGCCGTCAAAGTTCCCGTGCTAGGGTTTCCGTCCGTCTTTCTCTGCTTTTCCGTGTTGGTTCTCCGTTTTTCGTCCGCCTCTGGGTTTTTTTTCGTGGCAGAAGAGCATGTATTTATAGTAGTGGCAATGGTGACCTAATGGGCTTGAAATGAGGTCCAAAATTTCCAATTTTCGCAAGCTTCGCTAGGCGAAGGAATTACTCGCCTAGCGAGCAAACTAGGTCTGGGCCTTTTCCTGGATCTGACGCTTCGCTGGGCGAGTGTCATGACGAAGCACTCGCTAGGCGAAGGGATTGCTCGCCTGGCGAGCAAGCTATTTTGGGCCCCTTTTGGATTGGGCCTGTTGTGAGCTGGGCTTTTGTTCGTTTGGCATCAGTGCCTTGCGGAACAAGTCAGAGGGTCTTGGAAAATGCTTTGTAACACCAATGGGCAAATTTTGGGGTATGACAGCTGCCCCTGTTCAATATTCTCGAACCGAGAGAGTAGAATGGCACGTGCCGTTCGTGGTCTGGAGGTGAAAGATTATTGAACACTAGAATGCCCCGAAAATTTGCGCTTGTCTTTCGGTCTTGCCGGAGATGGGCTTAGAGATACCATCCAAGAAATTTGCTGAGGAGATTTCCAGATTGCGTCGTACGTTAGACGATGTCTGAAGATATGGATGTCATACCGGGTCATACGCTAGACCGTATGGTGAGCCATCCATTATGCTGTCGACTTCGCTGGGGAGTCAGAGTATGCTATATGCTGCTGGGGATATGGGATCAGCCTGGGTCGTATGTTAGACCGCGTCTGAATACCAAAGTGAGCTGTTCATTAGGCGGATGACTTTGCTGGGGATGAAAGATCAGCATGGATCGTATGCTAGATCGTATCTGAGTTGCAGAATGGGCCGTACGTTAGGCTGAATCTGCTGAAAAGGGAGTAGTCGTGTACCAGACCACCATTCAGAAATGTACCTGTCCGAAGGTATCACCTGAGTAAGGGAGTAGCCATATACCAGACTATCATTCAGGAATGTACCTGTCCGAAGGTAGCACCTGAGAAAGGGAGTATCCATATACCAGACTACCATTCAAAAATGTACCTGTCCGAAGGTAGCATCTGAGAAAGGGAGTAGCCATATACTAGACTACCATTCAGGAATGTACCTGTCCGAAGGTAGCACCTGAGAAAGGGAGTAGCCGTATACTAGACTAACATTCAGGAATGTACCTGTCCGAAGGTAGCACCTGAGAAAGGGAGTAGCCATATACTAGACTACCATTCAGGAATGTACCTGTCCGAAGGTAGCACCTGAGAAAGGGAGTAGCCGTATACTAGACTACCATTCAGGAATGTACCTGTCCGAAGGTAGCACCTGAGAAAGGGGAGTAGCCATATACTAGACTACCATTCAGGAATGTACCTGTCCGAAGGTAGCACCTGAGAAAGGGAGTAGCCGTATACTAGACTACCATTCAGGAATGTACCTGTCCGAAGGTAGCACCTGAGAAAGGGGAGTAGCCATATACTAGACTACCATTCAGGAATGTACCTGTCCGAAGGTAGCACCTGAGAAAGGGAGTAGCCGTATACTAGACTACCATTCAGGAATGTACCTGTCCGAAGGTAGCACCTGAGAAAGGGAGTAGCCGTATACTAGACTAACATTCAGGAATGTACCTGTCCGAAGGTAGCACCTGAGAAAGGGGAGTAGCCGCATACTAGACTACCATTCAGGAATGTACCTGTCCGAAGGTAGCACCTGAGAAAGGGAGTAGCCGTATACTAGACTACCATTCAGGAATGTACCTGTCCGAAGGTAGCACCTGAGAAAGGGAGTAGCCGTATACTAGACTACCATTCAGGAATGTACCTGTCCGAAGGTAGCACCTGAGAAAGGGAGTAGCCGTATACTAGACTACCATTCAGGAATGTACCTGTCCGAAGGTAGCACCTGAGAAAGGGAGTAGCCGTATACTAGACTACCATTCAGGAATGTACCTGTCCGAAGGTAGCACCTGAGAAGATGAAGGTTTAACTTGGTCGTACATTAAACCATACTTGAGTTGTTGAAGATCAGAATGGATCGTACGTTAGATCATATCTGAGCTGAAAGAGTCATATGTTGGGCTGAATCAGAATGAACCGTACATTAGGCTGTATCTGATAATATTTGTGTATGCTGTATTTGCAATGAATATCTGGGATGGGCTTATAGATGCCATCGTTGGGAGGATGTCAGAATGAATGTTGACATGGAGTATATCTGAAAGGTGTAGTTGAATCCTGAATGTAATTGATACAGATGTCCGTCTGAATGGACCTTTGTGTTGATTGTATCAAGAGGATAATTAACCTGAAAAATGACATTAGCCTCATGCAATGTCATGATGCATGAGATGTTTTATGCCTGCGAACCTGGTATGCATGTATATGCCTGTATATGAAATGATGTAAAGTGTATGATGCGGAATGAAATAAATGTGGGCGTTGTATGCAGGTATGTAGTATGAAATGATGTAATGAATGCACTAGGCGTCTGAAGCATTCTTCCAGGGGACACTACTGGGGAGATAGATCTCAGTCTGCTGGTCAGAGGCATTGGTGTTGATGGCCCTTCCTTAGCTGGGGATTTGGGTTCTGTCCAACGGGCCTGGCTGGGGATGGAAGAGATGACTTGTCTGTCTGGTGTTGCCGACCTCTTCTGGGGAATAACTGGCGTTGCCGGGGAATCGGATTAGCAACTGACTCCTTGGGGAAGCGTGGTTAGACCTTCTCCACGATCCTGAAGTCGTGTAGTAATTGCTATCGCTATTTTAGGCATGCATTTTTGGTAAACATCGATCATATTCAAGTGCATAAGTCAATTCAAATGAAACCAATGGACGTTTACGCAAACAAAACAGAGAACGTGAAACAAAAGCATCTTTTTGGAAATGAAATTGTATTGATGTTGAAAGAGGGCCTATAAACAGGCAATTTATGTACAAGGAGACGGAAATCCTAGTAAGAGGAAATTGTCAAGAAAAAGAGAAAGCTATGCAGAAAAAGTCCTATTGATTTTGATTCCACTATTGTCATTATGTCTTTAAGTATCTCATCCCCTGCTGTCAGATAGAAGTGATTGGCTTGTTCAGTCCCTGGAACTGGGTTGAAGGGGCAGAGAACGGGACATAGTCATACGCTTTAATCCCTAATTTTTGCCTGGACCGCCTTTTCAGGTTTTCAGTCCACCGGGATACCCCTTTTTTGCCCAAGCCGCCTTTTCAGGTTTTCGACTTGCCGGGTATACGTCTTTATATATTTATCCCTAATTTTTGCCCGAACCCTTTTGGTTCGCCGGGATGCCCTTACTTTTGCCTAGGTACGTCGACCTAGCGGGTCTCTCTTATGCGTAGTATTTTTTAACTATGTCCGCGTTCACAGGATGCGGGAAATCTTCGCCATCCATTGTAGCAAGTATCATGGCTCCACCCGAGAATACCTTCTTAACCACAAATGGCCCTTCGTATGTGGGAGTCCACTTGCCTCTGGGGTCACCTTGTGGTAGAATGATACGCTTGATCACCAAGTCGCCTACCTGATATACCTGTCTCTTGACTCTTTTGTTGAATGCTTGGGTCATGCGCTTCTGATATATCTGCCCGTGACAAACAGCCGCAAGTCTCTTCTCGTCAATCAAGTTTATTTGATCGAGTCGAGTCTGAATCCATTCATCTTCGTCTAAGCCCGCCTCTTTCATGATTCTTAGAGAGGGAATCTGGACTTCCACCGGTAAAACGGCTTCCATTCCGTAGACTAAAGAGAAAGGAGTTGCCCCTGTCGAAGTTCGCACGGAGGTACGATAACCATGAAGAGCAAATGGTAACATCTCATGCCAGTCTTTGTATGTTACCGTCATCTTTTGTATGATCTTCTTGATGTTCTTATTAGCAGCTTCTACGGTGCCATTCATCTTTGGCCGGTACGGAGAAGAATTTGATGCTTTATTTTGAACTGCGTGCAGAGTTCCGTAATCATCTTGTTATTCAAATTAGTACCATTGTCCGTGATAATTCTTTCAGGGATGCCATACCGACAAATAAGACTATTTTTGATGAACCGTGCCACCACATTCTTGGTGACAGAAGCGAAGGAGGCTGCCTCTACCCACTTCGTGAAGTAATCAATAGCGACGAGAATGAAGCGATGTCCATTTGAAGCCGTTGGTTTAATCTCTCCGATCATATCGATGCCCCACATTGCAAAGGGCCAAGGAGCTGTCAACACGTTCAATGGAGCAGGAGGCGCATGTACTTTATCCGCATAGATCTGACACTTGTGGCAGGTTCTGGAGTGACGGTGGCAATCAGCTTCCATGGTAGACCTTTTACTGCTTGTAGAAGTAGTTGCCTGTAACTTTCCACTTCGAATGCCGCTCTCCACCCGTTCACCTGTCAATATAAGTTCAGTGAAACCTGATGAAGAACTCCCCAGTAGGTGGCTGTAGAATGGGCCAGTCAGGGTACCCATGAACAGGTCTACTAATTCTCGGTCAGTCATAGGGGGTTTGACCCTGCCGGCCAAATCTCTCCATTTCTGAGCATACTCTTTGAAGCTTTCTTTAGATCCCATGGCCATATTCTGCAACTGTAGCCGAGTAGGTGCTAATTCTGAATTGTACTGGTACTGCTTATAGAAAGCTGTTGCTAAATCAGTCCAGGTGCGGATGTCAGAACTCTCGAGCTGATAATACCATTCCAATTGAGTGCCAGACAGACTTTCTTGGAAGAAATGGATCCATAGTTTCTTATCAGTGGTATGCGGCTGAATCTTTCTCACATAAGCCCTTAGATGCATCTGAGGACAAGACGCACCATCGTACTTATTGAAAGTGGGGATTTTGAATTTGCGAGGAATGGTCACATCGGAGACCAGACCCAAACTTTCGAAATCCAGACCAGGTGTCTGCTGACCCTCCATGGCTAGCATGCGTTCTTCCAGCAGTTTGTATTTATCATCCCTTGGAGAGTACTGTTCATTTTCATACTCTTCCTCAACATCCTCAGGGTTAGAGAAATCGACATTCTCCTCCTCTGAATCATTTTCCTCTCCCTCTTCTGGGCCATTCGGGATTCCAAATTTGATTCCCGTAGCCTGTCCTTTACGCCTTCTGCCCGGGTTAATGAAGCTCACAGTTTTCTTGTCCTTCTTCTTTTCAACCAAAAGAGCCTTCAGCTCCTCCTGTCCCTTGGATAAGCTTAACATCATCTCCTTGAACTGAGCATTTTGAGTCTGGAGATCTCTGACAGTCTGTTCGAGATCCATTTTTCTGTTTAAGAGGCAGACCGTGAGAATATGGTCTTTTAGAACACCTGTTATGCAATGTTATGTTATGCGATGCAATGTATGAAATGTTTTCAAGGACTTTTGGAATTTAACTTTGCATAAATCACCAACAAGAGAGAAATGCTTATTACTAATATTTTCGATCATTGTTCATTACAAAAGGAATAATAGTAAAAATACAATGAAAGCTCAAGTCTCCCAGGGGCGACTTCTTTTCGGGCGAAGATATGCATTGAGTCTTCGTTCCTCATTAAGCTGACTGGTGAGCTCTAATACTTTCTTCCTTTCTGCATTGAACTGAGCTTCGAAAGTATCTCTCTCCTCTCTCAACTGGGTCCAGGATCTTTTCAATTCCTCAGCATCAGTAGGCATATCTGGATAAGAAATGATCTGAGAAGCAACTCCTTCGACCTCTGACTCAACAATGAATGGTCCGACTGCAAGATATGGCATGACAAGTTCACGAGCTCGGGCGCGTACCCATCTGAGATAAGGCTCCATAGGAATAGAATTTTTCTTTCCTAAATTGCTCCTTTTCACCATGCTCGAGGCTCGTACAAACCTTTGGCGGAGACCTTGAGAGTCATTGTCATAGTCAAACACTGTACCTTGAATAATCATTTCATGTGGACCATCTCTTCGGGCCTGCCCAAACTGACGTAGGGCTAAGGCAGGATTATAAGTAATACCTCCTCTTATCCCCATGAGTGGTACATTAGGGAATTCTCCACAACGGTCGATGAGGGTGACGTTTTCTCTGAGACTGGAACACCAACGGATGTCTGAATGGGAGAGTGCCATTATCCTTTGAGACCATTTCAGATTTTGATTACTCTTCGGGACTGATTGAGGGAAGTGCGAAATAAACCACCTAGACAACAAAGGTACGCAGCACATGAGAGTCCCTTGCCTCCTCGTAGTACGAGTGTGAAGGGAATGCAAGACATCTCCAAGCAAGGTAGGCACAGGGTTATGAGTGAGGAATATCTTAATAGCATTCACATCTATGAATTGGTCCGGATTAGGGAATAGCACCAAACCATAGATTAGCAATGCTAGAACATCTTCAAAAGCACGGACATTCATAACTTTTAAGAATTCTCGGGCCTTACTTGTCAGAAATTTGGCAAGTAAACCTTTTGTTCCACTCCTTGTTACCCAATTGGTCTCAATGTCAGACTTTGTCATGTGTAAAGCTGCGGCAACTTCTTCAGACTTTGGCATCTTTTCTAAACCACTGAAGGGTATTTGATCCAGGATAGGTATCCCAAGTAGCTGGGAGAATTCTTCTAATGTGGGTACCAGCTGATAATCTGGGAAAGTGAAGCAATGATGTTTAGGATCGAAGAACTGGAATAGAACTCTCATCATATCTTCTTTGAAACCAGTGGTAACTAAGTTGAGAAGATGACCATGTTTCTTGTTGAACTGAGCATGATCGGGAAGTTCTAGCACCAAATCCTTGAGTTGAGGAGAGATTGCTACAAGATTGATCCGGATAGTCTTCCTGGAAGCCATAACCTGTTCAAAGAGCAAAGCTAAATTCCTAAGTCCTTGAAATGGTTAGTATGATAATGCCATGATGCTATGATGTTATGATGTTATGATGTTATGCTGTTATGATGTTATGCTGTTATGCAAGCACAGACATGTCACACAACAATCATTCCTAGGTTTTAAGGCTTGCATGAGTTCCATAGGTAAGTACCCTCCCCACTGAGGTTTGGTTGGTTCAACCTGTCCTAGAATAGTAACCGGGTTCTAGAAGGATCTCAAATCATCGACCTTTCTTTAAGTCCACTTCAGTGCAACACCAAGTGGTTGACCGGAGCTTCCCTAAAGTCCAATCTCAAAGGGTGTAGTATCGAGTATCAACCAACCTCAGTCGGAACCGAAGCCAGTTATCTCACTACTTTCTAATGGCTAGGATGAGTCAATTAGGGTTCTAAAGGTCTGGTTAATGCTCTGATGACACCACGCGGAAGCCAAATTTTTCCTCAAGTAACATGAGGAACATCAGGACAACCAAAGTGTCACATTAACCGTAGCCATCATTTTGACCATTCCAGTATACGCCGGATAGTCGCGATGATCTATTGCTACTTACCTAAGGTACACTAGATCCGGGTGTAGGATCTTTCACTCAGACAATCCCTTAAAACGAAAGCACAAATTCAAACATAAATGATTTTGATTTTTTAAGGTGGCCTCTCTTTGTAGTCCCCAGCAGAGTCGCCAGTTCTGTCATACGGTGAACTGGACCTTATTGGATTTGTAATCGCAATGTCGCGGTTAGCAAGAGTCGCCACCGACTTTTCTTTTATCCCTTAAGGAAAGGTGGAAAAGAACAGGAAAGACCTTAATTTTAAATTCTTAGGTTCGGGAGGTACTTTATACAAAGGGAAGGTGTTAGGCACCCTTTGTATCCATGGTTATCCATGGGCTCTTAATTGCTCAATCATTTATGTTTTCTAGTTTGAAAAAGGTGGTTGAGAAATGTGTGAAAAATGTTTTGAAAATGAGAATTTAACTTTGTAATGATTCTTGCATGAATGTATACAAAGTGGTTATCTCGTTTAGTTTTTCGAAAATAGTTTAGAAAAATATAACTTGGCAATGATCCTAGTACGGATGTATGCTAAGTGGTGATTTTCTAAAAGATGTTTGAAAGGTGTGAGGTGTGAAAAGCATTTTTGTTATGAATGAGCAATTAAGGTTATACCTGTCCGAGGTCTTTCCGGGCGTTTCTTATCCTTATGAGGGTAAAACTGTCCTTACTATGGAGAAGTAAGTAGTTTTCCCTTGGGATGTAGAAGGGTCATCGTAGGGTCATCGATTGGTCATTGAAGGCAACAGTTGTGAGGATACCTTAGCATTCGAAGGGACTATCATCATTTAACCGTAGGCTACACCGAAGGGTCATCGAGGGACAACATCGTATTTTTGAAGGCAACATCCGAGGGACTATGATGATTTTACCGAAGGGTCTTTGCTAAGGATATCCCCATATTCGCGGGACATGACCGTAATATTGTAATCGTGGGGTAATAGAGAGAGGTCCGATATCATTAATTTAAAGTCCATGTTTTAAGTTCATTAGGTAATTATGGTGAATTTCCACATTAAAACCAATTAAAACCAACACATTAAAATCAATCAATACATTAAAAATCGACACATTAAAATTAATTGGTAATCAATATGAATCTTCACATTAAAGTGAAGTAATTTGGACTCCATTTCCACGAAAGTCTCTCGCACGTAAGGGTACCTAGCCGGCCACTTCATTGGGGATATGGAAGCTTTTACATCATTCAACGCACGGGTTAGAGCATAAGGATAAAATATGATTTAATTAATACCATAAAATGCCATAAAATAACAGTTAGAGTTCAGGCCAAATGATGCAACAATAATGAAATACACATAAAATGGAACAACAAAGGGACAAAGCAGCCACTGTCCCGTTCGCTGCTGCCTCGCCTAGCGAAGGCTCAGCGAAGGCTCGCTGCAGACTCGCCTAGCGATGAGCTAGCGAGCGACCACGGGTTTTGAATTTCAGAACAGCATGACTCCAGCATATTACCTATCTTATCACATTCAATTACAGCAATAACAGGGTCCAATATTCATGATGTTCAGACACATTTAAGCTTGCATGCAAAGTATGAACTCGTATCCAAAAATTCAATATATCATGCGGTGTTATGCATTTAGAGCTTATGGAATGAAGACATAAAACGGTAATGATACACAAAACCTGTTAGCAACCTAGTGATGATGCTGAACTGACGGATCCTTGCTGGTGTCGGGTTGCGTTGGGCAGTGGTAACTCCGGTGCGGATACGTGGCCGTCAAAGTTCCCGTGCTAGGGTTTCCGTCCGTCTTTCTCTGCTTTTCCGTGTTGGTTCTCCGTTTTTCGTCCGCCTCTGGGTTTTTTTTCGTGGCAGAAGAGCATGTATTTATAGTAGTGGCAATGGTGACCTAATGGGCTTGAAATGAGGTCCAAAATTTCCAATTTTCGCAAGCTTCGCTAGGCGAAGGAATTACTCGCCTAGCGAGCAAACTAGGTCTGGGCCTTTTCCTGGATCTGACGCTTCGCTGGGCGAGTGTCATGACGAAGCACTCGCTAGGCGAAGGGATTGCTCGCCTGGCGAGCAAGCTATTTTGGGCCCCTTTTGGATTGGGCCTGTTGTGAGCTGGGCTTTTGTTCGTTTGGCATCAGTGCCTTGCGGAACAAGTCAGAGGGTCTTGGAAAATGCTTTGTAACACCAATGGGCAAATTTTGGGGTATGACAATAACATTAATACTAAAAGGATGAAACCTAATGAGTTAAATCCAACTTACCTTTGGCATTGTCGATTAGGCCACATAAATGAGAAACGCATTTCCAAACTCCATAAAGACGGACTCTTGGAGTCTTTTGATTATGAATCATATAAGACATGCAGATCTTGTTTAATTGGAAAAATGACAAAGTCTCCATTCACAGGAAAAGGTGAAAGAGCTAATAATCTTTTATCCCTCATACATACTGATGTATGTGGACCCCTAAACATACCATCCATAGGAGGTTTTCAGTACTTCATCACAATTACTGATGATTTCAGTAGATATGGTTATGTGTATTTAATGAAACACAAATCGGAGTCCTTTAAAAAGTTCAAGGAATTCAAGAATGAAGTACAAAACCAACTAGGTAAGAATATTAGAACTATTCGATCAGATCGAGGTGGTGAGTATTTAAGCCTAGAGTTTGATGACCATCTGAAAGAGTGTGAGATCCTATCCCAACTTACTCCTCCTAGAACACCCCAATGGAACGGTGTATCTGAGAGAAGAAATTGAACCTTGTTAGACATTGTCCGATCCATGATGAGTCACGCCGATCTTACAAACTCCTTTTAGGGACATGCACTATTGACAGCAGCTTACACACTTAACTGTGTTCCATCCAAAAAGGTTGAGAAGACACCATATGAGATATGGAGTGGTAAGAAGCCGCATATGTTTTACATGAAGATTTGGGGTTGTGAAGTATATGTGAAACGACAAATTTCAACTAAGCTTGAGCCCAAATCTGACAAATGCTTATTTGTGGGGTATCCTAAAGAAACAAGAGGGTATTACTTCTACAATCCTTCTAAGGGCAAAGTGTTTGTCGCTCGAACTGGAGTTTTCCTAGAAAAGGATTTTATTTCCAAAGGAATCAATGGGAGGAAAGTAGATCTTGAAGAAATTCAAGAATCACAAAAGCATTGATACACCTATGGAGGAATTAGAGCAGGAAACACAAGTAGTTGTGGAAGAGCAACCTGCTCAAGTAGAACAAGACCAGTGTAGGTCAAGAAGGATACGTCACCTATCTAAGAGATATGGATATCTCATAAATGATCAAGATGATGTATTAATCATGGATCAAGATGAGCCTGTGACCTACCAAGAGGCCATAATTGGTCCCGACTCTGAGAAGTGGCTAGAAGCCATGAAATCTGAAATGGATTCCATGTACACAAACTAGGTTTGGACCTTGGTAGAGCCTCCTGTAGGATTTAACCCTATAGGATGCAAGTGGGTCTTCAAAAGGAAGACCGACATGGATGATAAGGTACATACCTATAAGGCAAGACTGGTTGCAAAAGGATATAAACAAATTCATGGGGTTGACTATGATGAAACCTTTTCAGTAGTTGCAATGCTTAAATCTGTTCGGATTTTACTTGATATCGCTGCATATCATGATTATGAAATATGGAAGATGGATGTCAAAATTGCTTTCCTTAATGGGAATCTTCTTGAGGATGTGTACATGACACAGCCTGAAGGATTTGACATGCCAGAAGAAGCCCAAAAGATATGTAAGTTACAAATATCAATCTATGGATTGAAGAAAGCTTCCAGAAGATAGAATCCTTGTTTTGATGAAACAGTAAAACAATATGGATTCATCAAGAATGAAGATGAGCCTTGTGTCTACAAGAGGGTTAGTCGGAGCATGATCGTTTTCCTGGTATTATATGTAGATGACATATTACTCATTGGAAACGATGTCCCTACCCTGCAATAAGTAAAATATTGGTTGGGGAAATGCTTTTCTATGAAGGACCTAGGTGAAGCAGCCTATATATTAGTAATTAGGATCTATAGAGATAGATCACAAAAACTGCTTGGCCTAAGTCAGAGTATATACATAGACAAAGTGTTGAGATGCTTTAATATGCATGATTCCAAGAAAGGAATCATACCTATGCAACATGACTTATGTCTATCAAAAACACAATCCCCTTCAACTAAGGAAGAAAGGGATCGTATGAATAAGATTCCATATGCACCTGCAATAGGATCTATCATGTATGACATGTTATGTACTCGACCAGATGTCTCGTATACTTTAAGTGCAACGAGTAGGTACCAATTTGATCCCGGTGATATTCATTGTGTAGTTGTCAAGAATATCCTTAAGTATTTGAGAAGGACTAAGGACTCATTCTTGATATATGGAGGTCAGGAAGAGCTTGATATAATTGGATACACTGATGCTAGCTCCCAGACAGATAAGGATGACTTTAGATCGCAATCTGGTTATGTGTTTTGCTTAAACGGTGGCGTTGTGAGTTGGAAAAGTTCAAAGCAAGATACAGTTGCTGATTCTACAATCGAGGCCGAGTATATTTCTGCCTCAAGTTCCACAAAGGAAGTTGTTTGGATCAAAAGGTTCATTAGGGAACTAGGCATAGTTCCTAGCATTGTGGATCCCATTGATCTCTATTGTGATAACAATGGTGCTATCGCACAAGCTAAGGAGTCTAGATCTCACCAACGATCCAAACATATACTTAGGCGTTATCACCTCATTCGAGAGATAATAGATAGAGGAGATTTAAAAATATGCAGAGTACCTACTGTAGCAACCTGAAAAATACAGTGCGCGAAAAAACAACCGGCGAAAGAAAATGACAGAAGAGTCGCCACCGTGCGTTATTCATCCCAAAGGAGGGAAAGGAAACGCTCGAAGTAAACCTGAAAAAGGAAAGGACAAGACGGGGTCTCGCAACCAAATCTTGGGTTCGGGAGTCGGTTATGCGAAGGGAAGGTATTAGCACCCCTACGCATCCGTAGTACTCTACGGGATCCACTTTTGTAGTTCTTGTCTAAAGGGTGTGAGTTTATCTTGTGCTGTTTACCAAAAAAAAAGGGTTAAATGAAAATGACTCGCGCGGATGTCGCATCCACTGCATACGTATCTCATCTGAATATGAGAATCAGAGTCTTCGTAGCTCGGCTGACCTATGGGTTGGGGGGATGTGTGCTCGCTAAGACATCGCGTCTTATGCCTACGTATCTCATCTGGCTTGAGAATCAGAGCAAAACGTAGTTCGGCTAACTATGGGGTTATGGATTGGGTTTTGGACGAACGACGTTACTACGCAATCTACCGGATGCTCGACCTTTGGAGACTTACTCGCCTGTAGTAGAAGGAGTTAACGTGTTGCTTTGGGTTTTAGGGTTTGGGATGCTCAAGGGCAAAAAGGCAGTCCTTGACGAAGGAACCGCGCTACCTGCAGGGATACGAACACATACAAAACAAACATGTATAAAGTAAATGTGCCAACAAGGGGCTCAGAAGTAAATAAACAAAAGAGAACAAATGCCTCCTATCGAGGTCTTCTAGCTAAGAAAGCGATAAAATGCGGAAAAGAGGTAAAAGTACCACACGGATAAAGATCCGAAGTAACAGCAATTAAAGGAGTAAGAAACCCAGGGATCTCCCAAGCTAATGCCATCAAAGAAAGGTGAGTCAGTACAGGTAATCAGAATGAACCTCCAGGGGGTATCCCACAAACAAAGTGGGAAAACCACACAAACCATCTCTGCAAGAGTCTGTGAGCCCTCACAAAAACTCAACAAAAGGGTTAGTGAAACACGATAAGCATTTTTTTCATGGATAACAGTATGGTTTCAGAAACCTCAAACCCTGTGGCATACATTTCAGAAATCATGTGATTAAACATTCAAGGCATAGGTTTCACCCATTCATGCATAATTAAACCCGTGGGCAAAAACATAATGAAATTGATCCATCATACCTCATACATTCAGATGATCCAAATTAAGAGCATAAAATCATGGGAATGAGGCAAACCTGATGGGAGAGACCGGTTGAAATCAAATGGCACGGCTGGGTTTGCAAGGCATTTTTAGGGTTTGCATGAGATGAAAGTGTGTGAGTCAGATTGAATTTTTCAGAGCTGCCTGGGGGTTGCTCTGAGTTCTCTGTCAGGTTTCTCTCCAGGTTTTGTCAAGGGTTTTGTTTCAAGGAAACCTCAGAGTATTTTGCTTCTCTTCCTTTTTCTGTCTGATCTCCCTCTTTTATAACCTGATTTTCATGGCTTTGTGGGCTCAAATGAGAGAGGTCCAAGTCCAAGTTTTTTCTATTATATTTTATTTATTTTTTTTATTATTATTTTTATTTATTTTTTTATTTTTTTTTATTTTTTTTTAAATTTCTTGGATCTAATTCTGATTGACATGATGAAATGCAATATGAAATGCTAAATGAATGCATGAATGAGGAGGGCAAATTTTGGGGTGTTACAGCTGCCCCTATTCAATCATCAACTAACCCGAGTAGGATGAAAGCGAACAACTTATCAGACAAACGGGGTGAGCTGTGATTGAATACCAAATACAGACCGAAAATTTGCGCTCCGAGAATACCACAAAAACGCGGAAATACACCACGCTGTTTATTTTTCTTCCGATCCTCTGGCTGGATCTGAATCAGTCTTCTGGCTTAATCTGGAGTTTCGATCCTCTGGCTGAACCTATACTCAATTTAGTCCTCTGGTTGGATATTAATTTTGATCCTCGGGCTGGATACGATTTTGATCTTCTGGCTAGATCTTCTTCGATCTTCTGGCTAGATCTCCTTCGTTTCGATTCTCTGGCTGAATCTATTTCCTTTGATTCTCTGGCTGAATCTACTTCGATCTTCTGGCTAGATCTGAATTGTTGCGATTTTCGATCTTCTGGCTAGATCTTCTTTGTTTCGATTCTCTGGCTGAATCTACTTCGATCTTCTGGCTAGATCTGGATTGTTTTGATGATAAATTCCCATCATTAGGATCCCGCATCTGAGGCATGCGCTGGTTGACCCTCTTTTGAAATCTACACCCAACCTTCATATTAGATATGCAGCTTCGAGAATATTCCACTTTTGGGCTTCGTACATATTCTTCGGGCTAGAACATGTTGTAACGACTCCTCAATTGGGCTTGCTGGGGAAATAAAGCTTGTAGGAGACTTCACTGGGGAATCTTCAAATTGAGCCTTAGGCTGGCTTACTGGAACACGATTCTCAGGCTGAATCTTCAAAATGACCCTCAGGCTGGAACACTGGAACACGATTCTCAGGCTGAATCTTCAAAATGACCCTCAGGCTGGATCACTGGAACACGATTCTCAGGCTGAATCTTCGAAATGACCCTCAGGCTGGATCACTAGAAAACGATTCTCAGGCTGAATCTTCGAAATGACCCTCAGGCTGGATCACTTGAAAACGATTCTCAGGCTGAATCTTCAAAACGACCCTCAGGCTAGATCACTCACGCTTGATCCTCTGGCTGGATCTCATGACCTTGGTTGTAAAGTAATTCTTCAGTCTGCTTGGAAGAACCTGTTTATCAGCTTATGTGTATGCTTGATATGATATGCATGCAAATGCAAATGTTATGCATGGTGTAAAAAGAAATCTGCTTGGGGAAGCAAACTCCGGTAGGAAACAGATCGCTGTATCAATCCTTGAATGCTCTGTGGGGAATGATCCGTCTGCCGGGACCAATGCTCTGTGGGGAATGATCCGTCTGCCGGGACCAATGAGCCACCAAAAATAAATTGGCTGCTTGAAAAGTTGACCTTGCGGGGGGAGTATCAACTATGGAAACTTTGTTCGGCGAGGCTCTGTGAGGAGAGCCTGTGGGGAAAACACTTCCTGGGGAAATGTCGTAGGAAACGACCTTTGCTGGGGATATGAACTTGCTAATCGCCCTCAAGCTGGGGATTAACAAATCTGTTAAAAATAATCTGCTGGGGAATGAGATGAACACTGGGAACACCACCCTCTCATCTGTTGGTTATGCAACCACTCCGCTGTTGCTAGGAAGATACAGTTTGACACTGTCACCTCCGCTGGGGATATATAGTCTGGATACTGTCAACTCTGCTGGGGATATATAGTCTGGATACTGTCAACTCTGCTGGGGAACATGCTCTGCTGAGGAGAGACTTTGTCAACCGCTTGGGGATGAGGATTCATGACTTGGCATCCGGTTCCTGTGACCTGCAACCAAAAATACACGTATGCCTCGGGGGAACTACTCGGTTTGAATTCAGCCGTCCGGGATTAAGCACATTCAAAGCAATTTTAAATGTTTTCCTGTGCAAATCATCTGCAAAAGCCACCATTATGTTCATATGTGTTGCACCCCAAAATTTGCCCTCTATTTTTAACTCTAACCAATTTTTTGTTTCACATTCATTTGCATCATCTTCATAGCATAACATTTTTTTCTGTCTTAATATTAGCCGGAATAATTTCTCGGAATTTACAAACAGACTGGTCAAATTAACTTTTTAACTGTGCCTAAAATTAGTCAACGAAAAAATGTCAAGTTTAAGTTTGCAAATGTCGGTAACATTAATCTGCGGTTCACGTGGTTTAATTTGACATGCTAAAAATATTTTTACGACTATTTTTGGTCATATGTTGATCAGTCTGAGCAGTTTAAACGGTCATAATTTTTATTTCAAAATCCGACCAAACGCTGTATTTTTCCGAGTCATTTATTTCGCGCTGATTATTTTGACGTGTTCATTTTATTTTTTCGAGCATTTTGGTGTCCGACTTTTATTTTTTTTTGAGTCTATTTATTTTTATATTGGGTCTAGAATAAATAAATAGGTTAATTAGTTTTTATTTTAATTTTAACTATTTTAATTATTTAACTTTATTCAGTTTTTAATTTAATATTGGGTTTCAAAATAAACTTAGACCCATTATCATTAACCTAATTTGTTCCTATATATATTTACTAGCATGACTGATAGAGGGAGGCAAAAAAAAGACAGAACAAAAAAGAGAAACTGAGAGTGGCTGATTTATACTATCGTACACACAGTTTGGTAATAATTTATATATGATATATACTTTATCTATTTTGTTGATATATTTGTTACTGTGTTTCAAATACATGTTCATATGTGTGACTGTGTTATGTATTCCAGATACATGCGGTTTGGTTAAATATATCAGGATATCGCCGTTTTGCCTTTTTTATGCACATAAGTATAACATGTATAATAATTTGGTTCATTGTATTATGTATTTGATGTGTTTGTTTTTATATAAGTTTTACATGTCTCATAATATATTATATAATATAATATAATAATAATTTTGTTGTTAATAAAAATGCATATGGATCATATAATATAAAATTTATAATATGTAACTAGTGTGTTAAATATATATATATATATATATTTCTATTTTATGTTATAATTTGATTATGTTTTCGGATCGGATCGTGTCAATACGCCGTTTTCACATATACGTGTATGAGGCGTGACACTTGTGTTATCCGATCCAGTTGCGATGATCGCAATTTTGCGCTAGCAACGCTGTTGTTTTTTTTAATTCATATTTTTTTTATATATATACATATATTTAGACCTGCACATTTTTTTTTCATAACTAACTACCCTGATTTTTCCTAAACCCTGACAATTTCGCCACAAACTCTAAATTTCAACCCTAAAACTTTAACCGTATTATTTCCTCTAAACCATAAACTTTTTCTTAAACCTTAACAAACCTTATTATTATTTCCTATTTTCGCTCATATTTATGTTATTCATACACTGTAACTGCTTCGCCCTTGTAATATTTTAAGTTTTAACTTGTAATATTTTCAGTTTTACTTTTCGCCATCTTTATTATGTAACTGCACCAAAGCGTTGTAATAATTAGGATTTTATTTTCTGCCATTTATTTTCTGCCATTTTATTTTTCTGCCATTTATTTTTCTGCCATTTAAATTCCTGCCATTGATCCTATATTAACTGCGTGGTTTAGTAATGTAGGGCGTGAAAACCTACTAAATTAATTATTTAATATTTTTCTATAACCTTTATATTTTTTGTAAATAAATAATAAATACTAACTATTTTAATAACTTTTTTTATTACTTACTTATAATAATAAATCCTTATATATTTTGTAAATAAAATCTAATTGACCATTTTTCTAATTGAATAATAATAATAAACCTATTAATCTAATAATTGATATTTTCTATAATCTTTATTTATTTTGTAAATAACTAACTTAATATTTTTCATATAACTCTTTTATTTATAATTTGTACATTAATGTATTTTAAATTCTTTTATTATTACTAATTTATTTTAAACTCATATTTTTCTAATAACTTCTAAAAAAATCTAACTTGTTTAACCTAAAATAATTTCTTTTAAAATTCTAACCTTTTTATTATCACTTTATTATTATTGTTATTTTATTATTGCTTTATTACCATTGTTTATTTATTATTTTATTATTATTTGCTTTTATCTATTCTATTTTTGCTTCATTATTTTCCTTATTTTAATTTTGTTTTATTTATAATATTAGGAACTAATGTATAAGTTGTAAATTTATTCTTTCTCGCCTGATTATTATGTATCTGTCCCATAGCCATGTAATAGTTTAGGAATTTATTTTTCTTGCTTTTATTTTTGTAAATATTTATTGCGTGGTTAGTAATTTAGGGAGTGCAAAAAACTAACTCTAAAATAATTGAACTTAGAAAATTAAATTCAAGACAAATATCTGAAAAATAACACTCACACACGTAGGTCGATCTTTGATCGCCATCTGTACTTCCTAGGGTATTCATCTTGGTTGCCTTCTTTAAATGGTCAAGTCCCTCGAAAATAGGGGTGTCTTAAGCAAAGTCCCTTCAAACAGAAAAATCATCAAGTCCCTATAAACTTAAAAGATCAAGTCCCTACGAGGTTGCCTACGATATAATGATCTTGTCCCTTCGGTAAATATGATGATAGTCCCTACGAGTTGCTAAAGACACCCCTTATGTTGCCTTCATTGACCATACGATGACCCTACGCCCGTCCCTTAAACACATCCAAGGTAATGACTACCTATTCCTTAATAATAGGGACAGTCTTACCATTGAAAGAATATACGAGAATGCGAAAGACTTAATCTAGGGTAGGTATCTCATAGTTACTTGCTCACACTTTTCAAAATTACTTTTACACCTCACAATTTCTAAACTAGGCTTTGTATACACCCATACGAGGGTCATTACAAAGTACTTAAAGAAATTTTTCTAATCACACACTACACTCTTGCAAACAAACAAAGTGAGCTAAGTAACTAAGAGCCCATGGATAACCATGGATATAAAGGGTGCTAATACCTTCCCTTTGTATAACCTACCCCCCGAACTCAAAATCTTTTTAAGGTCTTTCCTGTTCTTTTATGTCCTTTCCTTTTGGATAAAATAAAAGTCGATGGCGACTCTTGCTATCCGCAACATTTAACTAAAGTCAGTTCTCCCACCGTGTTACAGAACTGGCGACTCCACTGGGGACTTAATAAAAGAGGGGTACCCTTAGGAATTAGATCACTTTAAAATTGTTTGCCTTGTTTGCTTTATACTTATCTGTTGGGTGCTCTTATGTGTGAAAGACCCTAACCCGGATCTAGTGTACCTTAGGTAAATGGCAATAGACCAAGGAAACTGTACGGCGTATATCGATATGGTTGATCTGGTGGCCATAGTTAGTGTGACTTCTTGGTTGGTGCTTATGTTCCTTAAGCAAGTTGAGGATAATATGAGGCTGCCATATGTTGTCAATACACTAACTGACTTTTAGAACCCTAGTCATCCCATCTTGGCCTTTAGAAAGTAGTGAGATAACCGGCTTTGGTGAAGACTGAAGTTAGTTGATACTCGATACTACACTCATTGAGATCCTAAACTTGGAGGGTTTTGGTTGGCAAGTAAGTTGCCTACTGAACAACCACCCTTGTGAAGGATCAATGATTTTGAGATCCCTTAGAACCTGGTTACTTTTGTAGGACAGGATGAATCAACTAAACTTCAGGGGAGGGTACTTACCTTTAAACCTCATGCAAGCCTTCAAACCTAGGGCTATTGTGTGACTTGTTTGTGTGTGCCACATGTTTGTGATTGAGCATAACATCATAGCATCATCATGCATCATAAGCATAGCATTTTCACTAACCATTTCAAGGACCAAAGGATTTATCTTTGTTCTTTGTTGCAGGTCATGGCTTCTGCTCGTAGGTATACTATCCGGATCAACTTTGTAGGAATACCTCCTAAGCTTAAGGAATTGGTCTCTCAAGTTTCTGAAAACTCCCAGTTCATCAAGAGGCATGGTCACCTACTGGATCTAGTCACTTCAGGGTTCAATGAAGACATGATGAGTGTCCTGTTTCAGTTCTTTGACCCTAAACATCATTGCTTCATATTTCCCGACTATCAGCTGGTTCCTACAATGGAAGAGTTCTCCAAGCTTCTGGGTATACCTATTCTTGATCAGAAACCCTTCACTAGCTTGGAAAAAGAGCCTAAACCTGAAGTCATTGTTGCAGCCTTACATTTAAAGAAATCAGACATTGTCCTAGAAACAAGGAGTGGAGTTAAGGGTATTCTTGCTAAGGTATTGGTGGAGAAAGCTCAAGTATTCCTGAAGGCTATGAGTTATGATGCTTTTGAGGAGATCTTAGCCCTATTGATTTATGGCTTAGTACTGTTCCCCAATCCAGACCAGTTCATAGACGTACACGCCATCAACATATTTCTGACTCGCAATCCAGTGCCTACATTACTTGGAGACATCTTACACTCTCTTCATACCCGTATTACGAAGGCACGAGGAACTCTGATGTGTTGCATACCTCTATTATCTAGGTGGTTTATTTGTCACCTTCCTCGATCAGTGATGAAGAATGAACAAGGGTTCAGGTGGTCCAAGAAGATTATGTCACTTTCTCATTCAGATATTCATTGGTGCTCTAGATCTATGGAGAATGTTACCATCATTGACCGTTGTGGGGAGTTCCCTAATGTGCCACTCCTTGGCATAAGAGGGGGCATTACCTACAACCTTTCTTTAGCTCTACGTCAGTTTGGTTACGCTCGGACTGATGGTCCTCATGACATGCTTATTCAGGGTATTGTGTTCGACTACGACAATGATCTTCAAGGTTACCGTCAAAGGTTCATACGAGCATGGGGTAAAGTGAACAAGGTTGACAGCAAGACTCTGGAACCCAAGTACACTATTCCTATGGAACCATATCTCAGATGGGTACGATATCGTGCTCAGACTCTTATGATGCCATATCCTGCTATCCTGCCAGTTACCATGGAGCCTGTTGCTGAAGGAGATACTTCTTACATCCAGACATGCCCACTGACATGGAAGAGTTACAGAGGTCCTGGATCCAGTTGAAGGAGCAAAGAGAAACTTTTGAGACTCATTACAAGGCAAGTCAGGAAAGAATCATGGAGCTAACAAAACAACTTCACGAGGAGCGGAATCTCAACTCATACCTCAACACAAAGAGAAAACGTCCATGGGAGACTTAAAACCCCATTTTTTGTATTAATTTCATTTTTATTGTAAGCCCAAGGGGCAAACAAGTTTATTACTAATAAAAGTTTACTTTTTGGTGGTTTAAACAAATTTAAATCCTACGGTCCTTGAAAACATTGCATAAGCATCTACATACCATATTATTGCATCACAAGTTTCTTATGAACAGGTATCTTATCTTCTCGCTGTTTATTTCAGCAGAAATGGCTCTTGAACAGACTGTCAAAGATCTCCAGGCTCAGAATGCACAATTCCAAGAGTTGATTCTGAACTTGTCCAAGGGGCAAGATGAGTTGAAGACATGGCTGGCTAAGAAGAAGAAGAAGACTAGAAGATCAGGAGGCCTTATCAATCTGGGAAGAAGATTCAGAGGCCCTATCAAGACAAAGGAACAGGTTGATGATTATGAGTCTGAAAATTCTGAGAAAGAGGGAGGTAGTCCCCATGATACTGTGGGAGATTCTGATTCTGAAGAAAATTATTATCATGATCCTAATGAAGATAAGTACAAGATGCTGGTGGATAGAATGAATGCTATGGAGTTACAAAAATCTTCTGGGCTAGATTTTGAAGATCTGAGTTTAATATCTGGAGTGGTTATACCTATTGGTTTCAAGGTTCCTGCTTTTGTGGTGTATGATGGTGTCTCATGTCCCAAGCTACATTTAAGATCCTATGTCCGGAGGATTCAACCACATACTGCTGATAAGAAGTTATGGATTCATTTCTTCCAAGAGAGCTTGTCTGGAGCTCAATTGGAATGGTACTATCAATTGGAGAGTGTCAATATCCGTGATTGGAATGATCTTGCTGAGGCCTTCCACAGGCAATACCAATACAATGCTGATTTAGCACCTACTCGCATGCAGCTACAAAGCATGTCAATGGGTGCTAAGGAGAATTTCAAGGAGTATGCCCAGAAATGGAGAGACCTGGCTGGCAGAGTTCAACCTCCTCTGACTGACAGGGAGCTAGTGGATATGTTTATGAGTACGCTGAATAGTCCTTTCTATAGTCACCTCATTGGAAGCTCATCATCTGGTTTCACTGAGCTGATAATGACTGGAGAGCGTATGGAAAGTGGCATAAGAAGTGGTAAGATACAGGTGGGTGCCTCTTCATCAAGCACTGCAAAGAAGCCCCCTAGTGGAAAGAAGGAGTCTAATGCTGTGTATGGTCAACCTGGCCATAACAGAAGTCACCAATCCGTAGGAGCAGTTCACATTTCTAATCCTACTCCTGCAACACCAGAGCTACCACAGAGTAATCAACAGAAGCCTAGAAGACAATTCACCAAGATCAACATGTCACTGGCCCAAGCCTTGCAACACATGTTGAAAGGGGAACTCTTTACTTTGAAGGACCCTCCTCAGAATCCTAATACTTCCTCTCCTCGGTACAATCCTAATGCACGATGTGCCTATCATTCTAATTGTCCGGGACATGACACCAACAATTGTTGGGTGCTGAAAAATAAGATTCAAGATATGATTGAAGCTGGGGAGATTGAATTTGACCCTCCTGGGACTCCAAATGTGATTACTGCTCCCATGCCCAATCATGAGAAGACTGTTAATGCTGTTGATGAAGTTTCATATGTTTCCTCAGTAGCAGATGTGACTACTCCCTTATCTATTATCAAGAAGAAGCTGGTGCAGGCTGGATTCTTTCCAGGTTGCAACGAAGACTGTTTTTATTGTGCCTACAAACCTGATAGCTGCTGGAAGTTGAAAGATGGTATTCAACGCCTCATGGACAATTATACTATATTGTTTGAGAGAACTCCTTCTGTGGAAAGTATGTGTGAACACCTAACTCGAGGTAAGAAGTTTGAAGATGTGGATATGGTTGATAAAGTGCCAGTGAAGATTACCTCCAAAGGCCCTGTCAAGATCACTTCCAAGGGTCCTATCAAAATTACTGCTGAAGGCCTGGTGAAGACTGTTGCTGAAGTTAGAGTGCCTCCCATGATTATTACCACTCCTGGCCCTATTCCTTATACTTCTGATAAAGCTATACCCTGGAATTACGGTTCTGATGTTTATATCCATGGTGTTAAGCAGGAACCTTTGACTGATACACCTGTTACTGATGATAACCTTGATGTTGATAATATTGCTGGATCTAGTAAGATCACCAGAAGTGGAAGAATTTTCTCTCCTCCAGCTACCTCAAAAAATACAGTTCTTCCAACTACTACCTCCACTTCTGAGCCAAGTACTGATGCTCGAGGCAAAGGTCCTGTGGTTGAACCTGTGCAAGCTGAAGCACCGACTGCTGAAAATCTCTCTAAACAGATGGAAGAAGTGCTGAAGATCATTCGTAAGAGTGATTATGATATTGTTGACCAGTTGGGGCATACTCCCTCCAAAATTTCCATGTTGTCTTTGTTGCTGTGTTCTGAGGCTCATGCTAAATCCTTGATCAAATTCTTAAGGACTGCTCATGTACCAAATGAAATTTCTGTGGATCAATTTGAAAATTGTGTTGCACATCTGACTTATGATAATGGGTTAGGTTTTTCTGATGCTGACTTGACTCCTGCCAAAAGAAACCATAACAGAGCTTTACATATCTCCATTGAATGTAGGGGCAATACCTTGTCTCATGTGTTGATAGACAATGGCTCTTCATTGAATGTACTTCCCAAAGAGGTTCTGAACAAGCTCAGTCCTGAAGATGCTGTGTTAAGATCAAGTAATATAGTGGTGAGAGCCTTTGATGGTTCAAGAAGAGTGGTGCATGGAGAAATAGATCTCCCGATCAAAGTAGGCTCTCAAGTCTTCGATTCTACCTTCTATGTAATGGATATTCGTCCTGCGTACTCTTGTTTGCTTGGGCGCCCCTGGATCCACGGGGCAGGTGCTGTGACCTCCACTCTACATCAGAAGTTGAGATATCCGGTGAAGGGAAAGATCGTAACTGTTTATGGAGAGGAAGAATATATGGTCAGTCATGTGAATACATTTAAGTATGTTGAAGTGGAAGGTGAATATGTTGAGACTCCTTGCCAGACATTTGAAGTAGTTCCTTGGGTCGTTCCCGCTACTGAAGCTCCTCCTGTGGTTAAAAGAGTTCCTGTGGTTACCAGAGTACCTCCTACAATGGCTTCCCTCAAAGATGCTAGAGCTGTGGTTGAAGAAGGTGGTTGTACTATTTGGGGTCAGCTTCCCGACATTCCTTACAAGTCTGACAAGTTTGGTTTGGGTTTCACTGCAGAGTCCCAGAAGGTTGTTCGTCGTGCTCGTGCTGTTCGTATCACCAATCCAGGGAACATGAAAGATCAAATCAATGTTGTGGGTGACTATAATGAAGACTACAATCTGGATAACTGGATTTTTCCTACTGTGGGTGATGGGCTCAACAATTGGAAGACTGAACACGTTATTCCTATCTCCTTTAGTCAGGAGTAAATACTATTACTGTGTTGTTATTTTTAAGTTTGTAATTTTGAACAATTAAACTTTTAAGCCTTGTGCCTTACCCGGGGCACAATGGTATGCTTGTTTCGGGATGTCATTTCATTTGCATACTGCATTCCATAAAAATCAATGGACGTTTCGTTTTCGTAAATATTGGGCTCTTTGTTTTTCTTTTATTTTATTTTCATCAGCTATGTGTTCTTACACACACCCACATCACTAAAATGCAGATCCTCATCCACTCTGGATCCTGTTGATAACAGTTCTACTATTGCCAATTATAATTTCGAGAATCCGATCTATCAAGCTGAAGATGGAAAGGATGAAGATTGTGAAGTACCTGTAGAGCTTGCTAGGTTATTACAACAAGAAGAGAAAGCTATACAGCCACATGAAGAGCCAATCGAAGTTGTGAATCTGGGAACTGAAGAAAACAGGAAAGAGGTCAAGATAGGAGCTGAATTAGAAGATGGTGTCAAGAGCAGATTAACTCAAATGTTACGTGATTATGTGGAAATCTTTGCTTGATCCTATGAAGATATGCCAGGGTTGGATACAGACATTGTGGTTCACCGTTTACCGGTAAAAGAAGATTGTCGTCCAAAGAAGCAGAAGGTTCGTCGCATGCGTCCTGAAATGTCAAAAAAGATTAAAGCAGAGGTAATGAAACAATTTGATGCAGGGTTCTTAGCTGTGACTTCTTATCCTCAATGGGTTGCAAATGTGGTACCGGTACCTAAGAAAGATGGTAAAGTACGTATGTGTGTAGACTACAGGGATTTGAATAAGGCCAGCCCCAAAGATGACTTTCCACTGCCTCATATTGATGTTCTGGTAGACAACACTGCTCAACATAAAGTATTCTCTTTCATGGATGGTTTCTCTAGTTACAATCAAATCAAGATGGCACCTGAAGATATGGAGAAGACTACATTTGTTACACAGTGGGGTACCTTTTGCTATAAAGTGATGCCATTTGGTTTGAAGAATGTCGGGGCAACATATCAGCGTGCTATGGTGGCTTTGTTTCACGATATGATTCATCATGAGATAGAGGTATATGTGGATGATATGATAGCCAGGTCCCAGAATGAAGAGAAACACCTTGATCATCTGCATAAGTTGTTTGAAAGGTTGAAGAAATACAAATTGAGATTGAACCCAAACAAGTGTATTTTTGGAGTTAGGTCTGGTAAACTCCTGGGTTTCATTGTCAGTGGAAAAGGTATTGAAGTAGACCCTGCAAAAGTGAAAGTTATACAAGAGATGCCAGCTCCCCGTACTGAGAAGGAAGTTAGAGGTTTCTTGGGACGATTGAATTACATTGCAAGATTTATTTCCCAATTAACTGCTACCTGTGAACCAATCTTCAAGTTGTTAAAGAAAGATCAGGTAATGGAGTGGAATGATGAGTGCCAGACAGCCTTTGATGAAATCAAGAGATATCTCCTAGAACCTCCAATTTTGATGCCACCAGTTGATGGAAGACCCTTGATTATGTACTTAACAGTATTAGACAACTCAATGGGGTGTGTGTTGGGGCAACATGACGAGTCTGGTCGAAAAGAACAGGCAATATACTACCTTAGCAAAAAGTTTACCGACTGTGAAACAAGATACTCACTGCTCGAGAAAACTTGCTGCGCTTTGGCATGGGCTGCTCGCCGACTAAGACAGTATATGTTGACTCATACTACCTTATTGATTTCGAAGATGGATCCAATCAAGTACATATTCGAGAAACCTGCTCTCTCCGGACGAATAGCGAGATGGCAAATGATCTTAACAAAATATGATATACAGTACACTACTCAGAAGGCCATTAAAGGAAGTGTTGTAGCTGATCATTTGGCTCATCAGGCAGTGGATGATTATCAGTCAATGAGTTTTGAATTCCCCGATGAAGACATTATGATTATTACCAAAGAACCTGGACAATATGACGGACCTGAACAAGGATCCCGATGGACTATGGTTTTTGATGGAGCTTCTAATGCACTTGGTAATGGTGTTGGTGTTATGATCATTTCCCCTGAAGGTTGTCATACCCCGATTACTGTAAGACTTTGTTTCTATTGTACCAATAACATGGCTGAGTATGAGGCATGTATCCTGGGCATCAAAGCTGCCATTGATATGAAAATTCAGTTCCTGGACGTATATGGATATTCAGCCTTGGTAGTGAGTCAGATTAAAGGAGATTGGGATACCAAGCATGAAAATCTTATTCCCTACAGAGAGCATGTGTTGTCTTTGATCCCACATTTTGAAGAGATTACCTTTGGACACATTCCACGAGGAGAGAATCAGTTGGCAGATGCATTAGCCACCATGGCATCTATGTTTGAGATTAGCTGGGATGATGAAGCTCCCAAGATTACTATTGATAGATTTGAGAAGCCTGCATACTGCAATGAGATTGATACTGAAGGAGGAGAGGAAAAGCCTTGGTTCTATGAAGTAAAAAGATATCTTGAAACTCAGGAGTTCCCTGAAGGGGCATCTGTCAAAGATAAGAAGTTTCTAAGGAGGTTTTCTGCTAAGTTCTTCTTGAGTAATGGAATTTTGTACAAACATAATCATGATTCAACTTTGCTTCGTTGTGTGGATAAGAAGGAAGCAACAGATATTATGGAAGACATGCATGATGGGATTTTTGGCACTCATTCTAGTGGTCATACTATGACAAAGAAGATATTGAGAGCAGGATACTATTGGTCTACCATAGAAGCTGACTGCTATCAACATTCCAGGACATGTCACAAGTGTCAAATCTATGCTGATAAAGTGCATATACCTCCGGCTCCATTAAATGTGTTGACTGCTCCTTGGCCTTTTGCCATGTGGGGCATTGATATGATTGGTGAGATCAAGCCTACTGCTTCTAATGGGCATCGTTTCATCCTAGTTGCTATTGATTACTTTACAAAGTGGGTAGAGGCAGCCTCATTCGCATCTGTTACCAAGAATGTTGTGGCTCGATTCATTAAGAATAATCTCATATGTAGGTATGGCATCCCTGAAAGGATTATCACAGACAATGGCTCTAATATGAACAATACCATGATTACTGATCTCTGCATGCAGTTCAAGATTAAGCATCACAACTCTTCTCCGTATCGTCCGAAGATGAATGGGGCAGTAGAAGCTGCTAATAAGAGCATTAAGAAGATTCTACAAAAGATGACTGTTACTTACAAGGATTGGCACGAGATGTTACCATTTGCTCTTCATGGTTATCGTACTACAATACGTACTTCAACAGGGGCAACCCCATTCTCCTTAGTCTATGGTATGGAAGCAGTTCTGCCCATTGAAGTTCAGATCCCTTACTTAAGAATCATGAAGGATGCAGGCTTGGATGAAGATGAGTGGATTCAGACTCGACTCGACCAGATAAATTTGATTGATGAGAAGAGGTTGGCAGCTGTTTGTCATGGTCAGATGTACCAGAAACGGATGATCAAAGCTTTTAATAAGAAGGTTAAGCCAAAGGTATATCAGGCTGGTGACTTGGTAATCAAGCGTATCATACTACCACAGGGTGATCCTAGGGGCAAGTGGACTCCTACATATGAAGGACCATTTGTGGTCAAAAGAGTATTCTCAGGAGGTGCCATAATGCTTACTACTATGGATGGTGAAGACTTTCCACAGCCTGTAAACGCAGACATAGTTAAAAAATACTACGCATAAAAAGAGACCCGCTAGGTTGACTGGCCTAGGCAAAAATAAGGGCATCCCGGCAAACCAAAAGGGTTCGGGCAAAAATTAGGGATATATATTGTCATACGGTGAACTGGACTTTTTTGTGGTTTTAATCGCAATGTCGCGGTTAGCAAGAGTCGCCACCGACTTTTCTTTTATCCAATAAGGAAAGGTGGAAAAGAACAGGAAAAACCTTAATTTAGATTTTGGGTTCGGGAGGTACATTATACAAAGGGAAGGTGTTAGCACCCTTTGTATCCATGGTTATCCATGGGCTCTTAATTGCTCGATCACTTATATTATTTTTTGTCTAAAAAAAAGTGTTTGTGAATTGTTTAGAAAAATTGTTTTGAAAAGAGAATTTAACTTTGTAATGATTCTTGTATGAATGTATACAAAGTGATTATCTCGTTTAGTTTTGAATATTGTTTAGAAAAATATAACTCGGTAATGATTCTAGTATGAATGTATACCAAGTGGTGATTTTCTGAAGGTATTTTGAAAGGTGTGAGGTGTGAAAAAATGTTTTAGGTTGTGAGCCAGCAATTAAGAGTTATACCGACCCAAGGTCTTTATGAGTATTTCCTATCCTTATGAGGGTAAAACTGTCCTTATTATTGAGAAATAAGTAGTTTTATCCTTTGGATGTAAAAGGGTCATCGTAGGGTCATCGATTGGTCATTGAAGGCAACAGTTATGAGGATACCTTAGCATTCGAAGGGACTATCATCATTTAACCGTAGGCAACATCGGAGGGTCATCGAGGGACAAAGTTGTATATTCGAAGGCAACATCCGAGGGACTATAATTTATTTTATGATGATTTAATCGAAGGGTCTTTGCTAAGTGTATCCCTACATTCGCGGGACATGACCGTTATACCGTAATACCGTAGGGCAGCAAAGAGAGGTCCAAGATCACTTATTTAAAGGCAATATTTTAAAGTCAATTAGGTAATTAGGACGAGCCTCCATATTAAAATCAATACATTAAAATTAATACATTAAAATTAATACATTAAAATTAACACATTAAAATTAATTAAGTAATTTAGGGTGAGTCTCCACAAGGGTATCCCACAAATAAAGTGGAAGACCTAACGGCAATCTTTTCCTGGGACATGTGAACCTTGGCAAAATTCAGCAAACGGGTTAGAATACCAAATCGGGGTGTAATCGAAGATTACACCGCAAAAGAAAATACAGCAGCATGAATGTCAGGCAAAACAGTGCATAATTAACATAGAATAGATCAGATACGCATAGGACATAACAAACAAAATATTAGCGACTGTCCCGTTCGCCTCTGCCTCGCCTAGCGAGGGCCTAGCGAATACTCGCTACATGCTCGCTTAGCGATGTGCTAGCGAGCGGCTGCGGGTTTTGAATTTCAGAACAGTATGACTTCAACCTGCGGCATGGCTTATGGCATCCAACACATAATTATACGGTTCAGCATTCACAATATTCAGGCACACTTAAATTCACATGCAAAACCTCAAATATGTTTATGAATTCAATTATAATATCACATGCAAGTTAAGAACATGAAGCGGTATCACATGCAAATTAAGAAAATAAAGCGATAATAGTAATGCAAACCTGTTTGCAATCGAATTGCAACCTTGAATTGGCGAGCCGGATTGAGTTGGGCGGTGGTAGCTTCGGAGCGGAGGAGCGGCCTTCAGGGTTTCTTAAGTAGCCTCCAGGGTTTTTGTGCCAGGGTTTTCGTCTGTCTCCCTCGGTTTTTTCGTTCTCTTTTCATTACTGAAGTGCTGGTATTTATAATGCCCTTTTTCATGACCTAATGGGCTCAGAACGAAGCCCGAAATTTTTTGTTGTCTGTCAGCTTCGCTAGGCGAGCTGGTAGCGAACGTTTGCTTCGCTAGGCGAGCGTGTAGCGAACGTAACGTTCGCTAGGCGAGCGTGTAGCGAACAGGCCAGTTTGGGCCATTTTCTGGATTGGGCCATTCGTGAGCTGGGCCTTCGTTCCTTTGAGATCAGTGTCATAAAAATGATTCGGAATGCCTTGAAAAATGTCTTGAAATATTAATGGGCAAATTTTGGGGTATGACAGCTGCCCCTGTTCAATATTCTTGAACCGAGAGAGTTAGAATGGTGTGTACGCCATTCGTGGTTTGGAGGTGGAAGATTATTGAACACTAAAATGCCCAAAAATTTGCGCTTGTCAATCAGGAGCTAGTCTTGATGGAGATGGGCTTAAAGATGCCATCCAGGGAATTTGATGATGAGAACTTCAGGGTGCGTCATTCATTAGACGATATCTGAAAACATGGATGTCATACCGGGTCATACGCTAGCCCGTATAGTGAGTTATCCATTATGCTGTCGACTTCGTTGGGGAGTCAGAGTGTGTTATACGCTGCTGGGGATAAGGGATCAGAATGGATCATACGCTAGACCGTATCTGAATGCCAGAGTGAGTTGTTCATTGGGCGGATGACTTCGCTGAGGATGAAAAATCGGAATGGATTGTACGCTAGATCGTCTCTGAGTTGTAGAACAAAACCTCCATTAAGCGGGTGATTTCACTGGGGATAGAAGATCAGACTGAATCGTATGCCAGATCGCATCTGAGTTGAAGATCCAAATGGATCTTATGCTAGACCGTATTGGAGTTGCAGGATGAGTCGTCCGTTAGGCTACGTCTGATGATGAAAGGGGGTAGTCATATGCTAGACTACACTTCAGAAATGTACCGTACACTAGGTAGCATCTGAGCAGATGAAGGTCTAACTAGGTCGTACATCAAACCGTATCTGAGCAGAATGCCGTCCATTAGGCGGAATCTGATGATAAAAAGGGGGTAGTCGTACACTAGACTACACTTCAGAAATGTACCGTACACTAGGTAGCATCGAAGGTCAAATTGGGTCGTACATTAGACCGTATCGGAGCGGTTGAAGGTCTAACTTGGTCGTACATTAGACTGTATTTGAGCCGCATCCGGTCTAACTTGGTCGTACATTAGACTGTATTTGCAGAATCTGACTTGAAGGTCTAACTTGGTCGTACATTAGACTATCTTTGCAGAATCTGACTTGAGGGTCTAACTTGGTCGTACATTAGACTGTATCTGGGCAGAATCCGAGGACTTGACGGTCTAACTTGGTCGCACATTAGACTGTCACTAAGCAGAATCTGGTCTAACTTGGTCGTACATTAGACTGTATCTGAGCAGAATCCGAGGACTTGACGGTCTAACTTGGTCGTACATTAGACTGTCACTGAGCAGAATCTGGTCTAACTTGGTCGTACATTAGACTATATCTGGGCAGAATCCGAGGACTTGACGGTCTAACTTGGTCGCACATTAGACTGTCACTGAGCAGAATCTGGTCTAACTTGGTCGTACATTAGACTATATCTGGGCAGAATCCGAGGACTTGGCGGTCTAACTTGGTCGCACATTAGACTGTCACTGAGCAGAATCTGGTCTAACTTGGTCGTACATTAGACTATATCTGGGCAGAATCCGAGGACTTGACGGTCTAACTTGGTCGTACATTAGACTGTCACTGAGCAGAATCTGGTCTAACTTGGTCGTACATTAGACGGTATCTGAGCAGAATCCGAGGACTTGACGGTCTAACTTGGTCGCACATTAGACTGTCACTGAGCAGAATCTGGTCTAACTTGGTCGTACATTCGACTATATCTGGGCAGAATCCGAGGACTTGACGGTCTAACTTGGTCGCACATTAGACTGTCACTGAGCAGAATCTGGTCTAACTTGGTCGTACATTAGACTATATCTGGGCAGAATCCGAGGACTTGACGGTCTAACTTGGTCGTACATTAGACTGTCACTGAGCAGAATCTGGTCTAACTTGGTCGTACATTAGACTATATCTGGGCAGAATCCGAGGACTTGACGGTCTAACTTGGTCGCACATTAGACTGTCACTGAGCAGAATCTGGTCTAACTTGGTCGTACATTAGACGATATCTGAGCAGAATCTGAGGACTTGACGGTCTAACTTGGTCGCACATTAGACTGTCACTGAGCAGAATCTGGTCTAACTTGGTCGTACATTAGACTATATCTGGGCAGAATCCGAGGACTTGACGGTCTAACTTGGTCGCACATTAGACTGTCTTTGCAGAATCTGACTTGAAGGTCTAACTTGGTCGTACATTAGACTATCTTTGCAGAATCTGACTTGAAGGTCTAACTTGGTCGTACATTAGACTGTCTTTGAGTGGTATTTGAAGATTTGAAGGTCTAACTTGGTCGTACATTAGACTGTCTTTGAGTTATTGAAGGTCAGAATGGATCGTACGCTAGATCGTATCTGAGTTGAAGGAGTCATGTGTTGAGATGAATCAGGATGGACCGTATGCTAGGCAGTACCTGAGAAGTGAAGGTCCAACTGGGTCGTACATTAGACCGTGTTGGAGTAGTTGAAGATCAGAATGGATCGTCCGTTAGATCGTATCTGAGTGGAAGGAGTCATATGTTGGGCTGAATCAGAATGAACCGTACGCTAGGCTATATCTGATAGTATTTGTGTATGCTGTATTTGCAATGAATATTTGGGATGGGCTTATAGATGCCATCGTTAGGAGGATGTCAGAATGGATGTTGACATGGAGCAGATCTGGAAGATGTATCTGAAGAAGAAAGTAGTCGTACGCTAGACTACACCTCGGAATGTACCATATGCTAGGCAGTATCTGAGGGATATAGTTGAATCTTGAATGTAATTGATAAAGATGTCCGTCTGAATGGACCTTTGTTTTGACTGTGTCAGGAGGATGATTAACCTGAAAAATAAAGTTAGCTTCATGCCATGTCATGATGCATGAGATGCAAATGTTGTATGCGTGCGAAATGATGTAATGAGTGAATTATGCGTCTGGAATAAATGAGAGCATTGTATACATGTATATGTTATGAAATGATGTAATATATATGATGCGGAATGAAAATTGTATGTAGGTATGTGATGTGAAATGAGTGCACTATGTGTCTGAAACGTTCTTCTAGGGGATTCTACTGGGGAAATAAATCTCAGTCTTCTGGTCGGAGATATTTGTATTGATGACCCTTCCTTAGCTAGGGGTATTTGACTTCTGTCTGATGGTAGAAGATATTCAACCGAGCCTGGCTGAGGGTAGAAGAGATGACCAGTATGTCTGGTGATGCCGACCTCTGCTGGGCAATAGCTGGTTCTTGTTGGGGAATAGAATTAGCAATGGATTCATTGGAAAGCATGGTTAGACCTTCTCCTCGATCCTGAAGTCGTGTAGTAATTGCTATTACTATTCTAGGCATGCATTTCTGGTAAACATTGATCATATTCAAGTGCATAAATCAATTCAAAGTAAATCAATGGACGTTTACGCAAACAAAACAGAAAAGGTAAAACAAAAGCATCTTTTTGGAAATGAAATTGTATTGATTTTGAAAGAGGGCCTATAAATAGGCAATTGAGTACAAGGAGACAGAAATCCTAGTAAGAGGAAATTGCCGAGAAAACAAAGAAAAAGCTATGCAGAAAAAGTCCTATCGATTCTAATTCCACCACTGTCATTATGTCTTCAAGCCTCTCATCTCCCGCTGTCGGATAGAAGTGATTGGCTTGTTCAGTCCTTGGAACTTGGGTGAAGCTGACAGAGAACGGGACATAGTCTTACGCTTTAATCCCTAAATTTTGCCTGGACCGCCTTTTCAGGTTTTCAGTCCACCGGGATACCCTTTTTTGCTCAAGCCGCCTTTTCAGGTTTTCGACTTGTCGGGTGTACATTTTTTATGTTTATCCCTAACTTTTGCCCGAACCCTTTTGGTTCGCCGGGATGCCCTTACTTTTGCCTAGATACGTCGACCTAGCGGGTCTCTTTTATGCGTAGTATTTTTTGACTATGTCCGCGTTCACAGGATGCGGGAAATCTTCGCCGTCCATTGTAGCAAGTATCATGGCTCCACCAGAGAATACCTTCTTAACTACAAGTGGCCCTTCGTATGTGGGAGTCCATTTGCCCCTGGGATCACCTTGTGGTAGAATGATACGCTTTATTACCAAGTCGCCAATTTGACACACCTGTCTCTTGACTCTTTTGTTAAATGCCTGGGTCATGCGTTTCTGATATATCTGACTATGACAAACAGCCGCAAGTCTCTTCTCATCAATCAGATTTATCTGATCGAGTCGAGTCTGAATCCATTCATCTTCATCTAAGCCCGCCTCTTTCATGATTCTTAGAGAGGGAATCTGAACTTCCACTAGTAAGATGGCTTCCATTCCATAGACTAAAGAGAACGGAGTTGCCCCTGTCGTAGTGCGCACTGAAGTGCGATAACCGTAAAGAGTAAAGGGTAACATCTCATGCCAGTCTTTGTATGTTACTGTCATTTCTTGCATGACCTTCTTGATATTGTTAGCAGTCCCCACGGCGCCGTTCATCTTTGGCCGGTACGGAGAAGAGTTATGGTGTTTTATTTTGAACTGCGTGCAGAGTTCAGTAATCATCTTGTTGTTCAAATTAGTACCATTGTCAGTGATAACTCTTTCAGGAGACAGCAGGTTTCTCAAATAGGTATTTGATAGAATCCATCTTAGAAGTCAATAAGGTGGTATGATTCAACATATACTGTCTTAGTCGGCGAGCAGCCCAGGCCAAAGCACAGCAAGCTTTCTCGGGCTGTGAGTATCTTGTTTCACAGTCGGTACCTTTTGCTAAGGCAGTATATGGCATGCTCTTTTCGACCAGACTCGTCATGTTGCCCCAACACACCTCATTGAATTTTCTAACACGGTCAAATACGTAATTAAAGGTCTTCCTTCAACTGGTGGCATCGGAACTGGAGGTTCTTGGTGATATTCCTGATTTTGTCATAAGCTTCTTGGCATTCATCATTCCATACCATCTCTTGATTTTGTCTCAGTAATTTGAAGATGGGTTTGCAGGTAGCAGTCAAGTGTGGAATGAATCGGGCAATGTAATTCGAGTGCCCCAAGAAACCTCTGACTTCTTTCTTGTTTATTTCAGTACCCAGATTTACAATTTCAATTGATTCCTCATGCGGCTGTATAGTCTTTTCTTCTTGCAGTAGTCGGGCAAGTTCTCCAGGGACTTCACAATCTTCCTCGCTTCCATCCTCGGCTTGGTAGATCGGATTTTCAAAGTCATAATGAACAGTAGCAGAGTCATTACCAACAGGATCCAGAGTGGATATGGATCGACAAATTGTTACGTGAGTGTGTGCAAGAAACATAGCTTGTTTGAAAAATGACAGGAAAGATAAAGAGCGCAATATTTGAATGCAAAAAGTCCATTGATCTATTGAATATGAATATGCTTATGAAAATGACAAACCCCTAACAAATTAGCCATTGTGCCTCGGGCATAGACACAATGCTTTAAGAAGTTTGATTGTAAAAGAAAATTAAAATTTGCAATTCTAGAATAAACAATAACAATTACTCCTGACTAAAGGAAATCGGGATAATGTCTTCAGTCTTCCAATTGTTGAGTCCGTCACCAATTGTTGGGAAAATCCAGCTATCCAAGTCGCAATCACTATCAGCATCTTCCATAGCATTAATCTGATTTTTGACTATCTTTCCAGAGTTAAACCCCAGGCCAGCTTTATCAGACTTGTACGGTACATTGATCAGTTGACCCCAACCAGCACGATCACCATTTTCAATCGCGGCTTGAGCATCTTTCAGAGAGATCATGACAGGGGGAGCACGAACAACCTTGGGCACAAGGGGAGTTGGCTTAAGGACAGGACTGGGTGGAGGAACCACTTCAAATGACTGAGAAGGAGTCTCAAAGAATTCACCATCCATCTCGACGTATTTGAAGGCTTGCACACTACTGACAATATACTCTTCTTCTCCACATACAGTGACAACCATGCCTGCTATTGGATACTTCAGCTTTTGATGAAGCGACGAAGCTACCGCACCTGCCCCATGGATCCAAGGGCGCCCCAACAAGCAGGAGTAGGCGGGACGAATGTCCATCACGTGAAAGGTAGTGTTGAAGACTTGAGGTCCTATCTTGATAGGGAGAACCACTTCACCATAGACAACACTCTTCGCACCATCGTAAGCACGCACCACAACATCACTAGGTTTCAGTTCAATGCCTTTGTAGTCAAATTTATCGAGTACAGCTTTCGGGAGCACATTCAAGGAAGAGCCGTTGTCGATCAACACGTGAGCCAGGGTGATCCCCTCACACTCGATGGAGATATGCAGAGCTTTATTGTGATTCTTTCCTGCTGGCGTCAGGTCAGCATCGGAAAAGCCTAGGCCATTGTCAACAGTCAAATTAGCAACATAATGTTCGAATTGATCGACGGATGTTTCTTGAGGCACATGAGCGGTCTTCAAGAATTTCATCAATGCATTGGCATGGGATTCAGAGGATAATAACAAGGACAACATTGAGATTTTAGACGGAGTATGCCCCAATTGTTCCACTACATCAAAATCGCTCTTACGGATGATTTTCAGCATCTCTTCCATTTCCTGTTTGGCAACATCTTCAGAAGTAACTTCGACCGATGTCTCTGACTGAGGAGGATTGACTGGTCTTTTTCCTCGAATTTCGGGAGCGGGAGGTGAGATTTCTGGGGAGTAGATCCTTCCACTTCGAGTAACTTTACTAGTCCCCACAATATCATTAGGATTAGCAGAACTACCAACTTGCTTTATGCCATGGATGTAAACGTCGCCTCCATAGTTCCACGGAATAGCTTTGCTGGAGGAATATGGCACGGGGCCAGGTGCGGTAATAATCAGGGGAGCCACTTTGGGCTCAGCGGTAATCTTCACAGGCACTCTAGTAGCGGTAATCTTCACTGGAGCTTTGGACCTAGCAATCACAGATACCTCTTCAATAGAGTTGTCCACCTTAGGAACCCTTTCAAATAGAATTGTACGATCATCCATCAGCCGTTGAATGCCGTTCTTCAACTTCAAACAATCATTGGGTCGGAGTACACAGAGATCGCAATCTTCAGCACAACCTGGAAATAAACCAGCTTGCAATAAATTCTTCTTAACGATCAGGAGAGGAGATGCTAAATCAGCAACGTCAGTAACGTGAGAATTGTCGTCCACAACATTAACATTCTGGTCATGATTAGGCATAGGTGCTGTGATGACATTGGGGGTCGCCGGAGGATCAAATTCAATTTCTCCAGCGTCGATCATATCCTGAATCTTGTTCTTCAACAACCAGCAATCATTCGTATCATGCCCGGGGCTATCGGAGTGATAGGCACACCTGGCGTTGGGATTATAACGAGGAGAAGTAGTGTTGGGATTTGCAGGAGGGCCTCTGAGGGTAATCAAATTGGCCTTTAACATACTCTGCAGTGCTTGGGTTAAAGTCATATTGATCTTGGTAAACTGTCTTCTCGACCTGTCTTGTCTGTGTTGGAAGTTCTGAGATAGCGGTGCGGCAATTGTAACTGCCCCAACAGTATGGTCACGATTCTTCTTGTTATGCTTCCTCTCACTGTACACAGCATTTGATTCACTCTTTCCCTGATAGGACTTTTTGGTGCTTGCAGAAGTAGCTGCCTGTATCTTTCCACTTCGAATGCCGCTTTCAACCCGTTCACCTGTCAAGATAAGTTCAGTGAAACCTGACGAGGAACTTCCCAGTAGATGGCTGTAGAATGGGCCAGTCAGTGTACCCATGAACATGTCCACTAACTCTCGATCAGTCATAGGGGGTTTGACTCTGCCAGCCAAATCTCTCCACTTTTGAGCATATTCTTTGAAACTTTCTTTAGAGCCCATAGTCATATTTTGTAGCTGTAGCCGAGTAGGCGCTAACTCAGAATTATACTGGTAGTGCTTGTAGAAAGCTGTTGCTAAATCAGTCCATGTGCGGATGTTAGAGCTCTCAAGCTGATAATACCACTCTAACTGTGTGCCAGACAGACTCTCTTGGAAGAAATGGATCCACAGTTTCTTATCAGTAGTGTGCGGCTGAATCTTTCTCACATAAGCCCTTAGATGCATCTGAGGACAAGAGGCACCATCATACTTAGTGAAAATGGGAACCTTGAATTTGCGGGGAATGACCACATCAGAGACCAGACCCAAGTTTTCGAAATCCAGACCGGGCACTTTCTGCCCCTCCATAGCTAGCATACGTTCTTCCAGCAACTTGTACTTATCATCCTTCGGAGAGTACTGTTCATGTTCATAATCTTCATCGTCGTCCTCAGAATTGACGAGATTAGGATTCTCATCTTCCGAATCATTCTCGGTCTCTTCTTCTGAATCCTTCGGAATTCTAATCTTGACTCCTGTAACCTGTCCCTTAAGCCTTCTCCCCGGGTTGATGTAACCCACAGGTTTCTGGTCCTTCTTCTTCTCCATCAAAAGAGCTTTCAGTTCTTCCTGCCCCTTAGATAAGCTCAGCATCATTTCCTGGAATTGAGCATTCTGGGCCTGGAGATCTTTGACAGTTTGTTCGAGAGCCATTGTTCAATCTGTTTGAATTTGCTGGAATCTGTTGGAATCTGTTTGATAGGAAAATCGTGAGAACACTGATCCTTTAGAATACCTGTTATGCGATGCAATGCAATGTATGAAATGTTTTCAAGGACTTTCGGGATTTAACTTTGCATAAACTAACAAAAAGAGCTTTTTTTTTCTTTTCTCTTTTGTTTTTGCTTTTGTTTTTGTTTTTTTTAGCAGAGTTAAATCCCTAAATCCTTGAAATGGTTAGTACAATGCCATGATGTTATGATGTTATGATGTTATGTTGTTAGATAAATAACAAGCACAAGCAAGTCACACAACAATCATTCCTAGGTTTTAAGGCTTGCGTGAGTTCCATAGGTAAATACCCTCCCCACTGAAGTTTGGTTGGTTCAACCTGTCTTAGAATAGTAACCGGGTTCTAGAAGGATCTCAAATCATTGACCTTTCCTTAAGTCCACTTCAGTGCAACACCAAGTGGTTGACCGAAGCTTCCCTAAAGTCCAATCTCAAAGAGTGTAGTATCGAGTCTCAACCAACTCCAGTCGGAACCGAAGCCAGTTATCTCACTACTTTCTAATGGCCAGGATGAGTCAATTAGGGTTCTAAAGGTCTGGTTAATGCTTTTATGACACCACGCGAATGCCAAATATTTCCTCAACTAACATGAGGAACATCAGGACATCCAAAGTGCCACATTAACCGTAGCCATCATTTTGACCATTCCAGTATACGCCGGACAGTCGCGATGATCTCTTGCTACTTACCTAAGGTACACTAGATCCGGGTGTAGGATCTTTCACTCAAGCATAACATACCCAAGCAATCCCTTAAAAATAAATCAGACAAATTGAATAAGTGATCTTGTTTTTAAGGTAACCTCTCTTTTTAAATATTTAGGCTCCCCAGCAGAGTCGCCAGTTCTGTCATACGGTGAACTGGACTTTTTTGTGGTTTTAATCGCAATGTCGCGGTTAGCAAGAGTCGCCACCGACTTTTCTTTTATCCAATAAGGAAAGGTGGAAAAGAACAGGAAAAACCTTAATTTAGATTTTGGGTTCGGGAGGTACATTATACAAAGGGAAGGTGTTAGCACCCTTTGTATCCATGGTTATCCATGGGCTCTTAATTGCTCGATCACTTATATTATTTTTTGTCTAAAAAAAGTGTTTGTGAATTGTTTAGAAAAATTGTTTTGAAAAGAGAATTTAACTTTGTAATGATTCTTGTATGAATGTATACAAAGTGATTATCTCGTTTAGTTTTGAATATTGTTTAGAAAAATATAACTCGGTAATGATTCTAGTATGAATGTATACCAAGTGGTGATTTTCTGAAGGTATTTTGAAAGGTGTGAGGTGTGAAAAAATGTTTTAGGTTGTGAGCCAGCAATTAAGAGTTATACCGACCCAAGGTCTTTATGAGTATTTCCTATCCTTATGAGGGTAAAACTGTCCTTATTATTGAGAAATAAGTAGTTTTATCCTTTGGATGTAAAAGGGTCATCGTAGGGTCATCGATTGGTCATTGAAGGCAACAGTTATGAGGATACCTTAGCATTCGAAGGGACTATCATCATTTAACCGTAGGCAACATCGGAGGGTCATCAAGGGACAAAGTTGTATATTCGAAGGCAACATCCGAGGGACTATAATTTATTTTATGATGATTTAATCGAAGGGTCTTTGCTAAGTGTATCCCTACATTCGCGGGACATGACCGTTATACCGTAATACCGTAGGGCAGCAAAGAGAGGTCCAAGATCACTTATTTAAAGGCAATATTTTAAAGTCAATTAGGTAATTAGGACGAGCCTCCATATTAAAATCAATACATTAAAATTAATACATTAAAATTAATACATTAAAATTAACACATTAAAATTAATTAAGTAATTTAGGGTGAGTCTCCACAAGGGTATCCCACAAATAAAGTGGAAGACCTAACGGCAATCTTTTCCTGGGACATGTGAACCTTGGCAAAATTCAGCAAACGAGTTAGAATACCAAATCGGGGTGTAATCGAAGATTACACCGCAAAAGAAAATACAGCAGCATGAATGTCAGGCAAAACAGTGCATAATTAACATAGAATAGATCAGATACGCATAGGACATAACAAACAAAATATTAGCGACTGTCCCGTTCGCCTCTGCCTCGCCTAGCGAGGGCCTAGCGAATACTCGCTACATGCTCGCTTAGCGATGTGCTAGCGAGCGGCTGCGGGTTTTGAATTTCAGAACAGTATGACTTCAACCTGCGGCATGGCTTATGGCATCCAACACATAATTATACGGTTCAGCATTCACAATATTCAGGCACACTTAAATTCACATGCAAAACCTCAAATATGTTTATGAATTCAATTATAATATCACATGCAAGTTAAGAACATGAAGCGGTATCACATGCAAATTAAGAAAATAAAGCGATAATAGTAATGCAAACCTGTTTGCAATCGAATTGCAACCTTGAATTGGCGAGCCGGATTGAGTTGGGCGGTGGTAGCTTCGGAGCGGAGGAGCGGCCTTCAGGGTTTCTTAAGTAGCCTCCAGGGTTTTTGTGCCAGGGTTTTCGTCTGTCTCCCTCGATTTTTTCGTTCTCTTTTCATTACTGAAGTGCTGGTATTTATAATGCCCTTTTTCATGACCTAATGGGCTCAGAACGAAGCCCGAAATTTTTTGTTGTCTGTCAGCTTCGCTAGGCGAGCTGGTAGCGAACGTTTGCTTCGCTAGGCGAGCGTGTAGCGAACGTTCGCTAGGCGAGCGTGTAGCGAACAGGCCAGTTTGGGCCATTTTCTGGATTGGGCCATTCGTGAGCTGGGCCTTCGTTCCTTTGAGATCAGTGTCATAAAAATGATTCGGAATGCCTTGAAAAATGTCTTGAAATATTAATGGGCAAATTTTGGGGTATGACATATATAAAAAAAATGTACACCCGGCAAGTCGAAAACCTGAAAAGGCGGCTTGGGCAAAAAAGGGTATCCCGGTGGATTGAAAACCTGAAAGGGCAATCCAGGCAAAAGTTAGGGATTAAAGCGTATGACTATGTCTCGTTTGGATCACTCATGTAACTTCAACTGATGGTGCTACCTAAATCAAGTTCAAACAGATAAAGATCAATCCAATCGTTTCTGTCTCAACAGCAGAAGACGATATATTTGAAGATAATGGCAATAGTAGAATTGAAACTCAATAGGATCATTTTTCACATAGCTGTTTTCTTTGTTTTATAAAAAATTTACGACGAATTCCTCTTACTAGGATTTCTGTCTCCCTGTACAAACTTGCATATGTATAGGTCACTTTGTGATATAAATAAAATTTCATCTTTGAATCCAGATTTACTTTTACTCTATTTACATAAGCGAAAACGTCCATTGGTTGTGTTTGAATGTATGTATGCTTTTGAATACGATTGATGTTTACCAGAAATGCATAAAATGCAGTAATAGTATTTACTAAGGACGAACGAGGGTAGTAGTTCAACGAAGCTTCGCCGGTTCATCCCCACTACAAATCCCCAGTAGAGCAAATCTATCTTTATAGATGCTTCGAATTACGTCTCCCCTTGAATTTATGTCCATCTCTTTTATCCTCAGTCGGGATACTCAGGAACTTATTCCTTCAATAGAAGTACGACGAACGAATACGGGAAGTGACAAATACTATACTATCAAACAAGACGGGAACGAGTTCCTCATATTCTTCAGCAACGAATCGGGATTTATTTTCCCTAGCCAGCAGTTGTTATACAAAGATATCCGGACGCTTCAGGCCGCATGATTCATACATACATCATTTACATCATACCATGGCATATCCATAAGTGCATAATACATTTACTTAGATGCACCATGCCATGCATGCATACATATTGCATAAACTAACCTTTTCCTTGCAGGATGGTTATATACAGATAAAATACTATCAACAATTCACAACAGGTCAGAAACGATCTATACGAAGATCTAGTGCTGATACTTAATTATTACTCAAGGTGTCCTTGGATAGTAGGCAAACGGTCTATACGAAGATCTATTCCCTAGTCCAGGATGTTTTCAGGAGAGTTAATCCTGATACTCTTTTGTCCTCGGATAGTAGGCAAACGGTCTATACGAAGATCTATTCCCTAATCCAGGATATTTCCAGAAGAGATAATCATCACGAAGATTTATTTCTACTGGTTTATTCAACAATTCAAAACAATTCAGAGACGATCTATACGAAGGTCTAGTGCTGATACTTAATTCAGAAAGAAATCGCCATGAAGATTTGGTTCTGACACTTAAATTAAAAGTATGTTCTTAGATACGATTCAGAGACGGCCTATACGAAGACCTAGTACTGATATCCAGTATCAACATCAAGATATTATCACCTCCTGATATTATGGATGGCATCTATAAGCCCATCTCCAGTTCTTCCAAGTGGCATCTTCAAGCCCACTTAAGCATATACAACCAGTCATCAGTGTTACTTTACGCACCGGCGAGTGCAAATTTTTGGGCTTTTGTGTTCAATCCCCTTCAACCTTCCAAGTCACGAATGGCACACAGGCCAATCTAACTCCTCAGGTTTCAGAAAATTGAACAGGGGTAGCTGTTGCACCCCAAAATTTTCCCTCTATTTTTAACTCTAACCAATTTTTTGTTTCACATTCATTTGCATCATCTTCATAGCATAACATTTTTTTCTGTCTTAATATTAGCCGGAATAATTTCTCGGAATTTACAAACAGACTGGTCAAATTAACTTTTTAACTGTGCCTAAAATTAGTCAACGAAAAAATGTCAAGTTTAAGTTTGCAAATGTCGGTAACATTAATCTGCGGTTCACGTGGTTTAATTTGACATGCTAAAAATATTTTTACGACTATTTTTGGTCATATGTTGATCAGTCTGAGCAGTTTAAACGGTCATAATTTTTATTTCAAAATCCGACCAAACGCTATATTTTTCCGAGTCATTTATTTCGCGCTGATTATTTTGACGTGTTCATTTTATTTTTTCGAGCATTTTGGTGCCCGACTTTTATTTTTTTTTGAGTCTATTTATTTTTATATTGGGTCTAGAATAAATAAATAGGTTAATTAGTTTTTATTTTAATTTTAACTATTTTAATTATTTAACTTTATTCAGTTTTTAATTTAATATTGGGTTTCAAAATAAACTTAGGCCCATTATCATTAACCTAATTTGTTCCTATATATATTTACTAGCATGACTGATAGAGGGAGGCAAAAAAAAGACAGAACAAAAAAGAGAAACTGAGAGTGGCTGATCTATACTATCGTACACACAGTTTGGTAATAATTTATATATGATGATATATACTTTATCTATTTTGTTGATATATTTGTTACTGTGTTTCAAATACATGTTCATATGTGTGACTGTGTTATGTATTCCAGATACATGCGGTTTGGTTAAATATATCAGGATATCGCCGTTTTGCCTTTTTATGCACATAAGTATAACATGTATAATAATTTGGTTCATTGTATTATGTATTTGATGTGTTTGTTTTTATATAAGTTTTACATGTCTCATAATATATAATATAATATAATAATAATTTTGTTGTTAATAAAAATGCATATGGATCATATAATATATAATTTATAATATGTAACTAGTGTGTTAAATATATATATATATTTCTATTTTATGTTATAATTTGATTATGTTTTCGGATCGGATCGTGTCAATACGCCGTTTTCACATATACGTGTATGAGGCGTGACACTTGTGTTATCCGATCCAGTTGCGATGATCGCAATTTTACGCTAGCAACGCCGTTGTTTTTTTTAATTCATATTTTTTTTATATATACATATATTTAGATCTGCACATTTTTTTTCATAACTAACTACCCTGATTTTTCCTAAACCCTGACAATTTCGCCACAAACTCTAAATTTCAACCCTAAAACTTTAACCGTGTTATTTCCTCTAAACCATAAACCTTTTCTTAAACCTTAACAAACCTTATTATTATTTCCTATTTTCGCTCATATTTATGTTATTCATACACTGTAACTGCTTCGCCCTTGTAATATTTTAAGTTTTAACTTGTAATATTTTCAGTTTTACTTTTCGCCATCTTTATTATGTAACTGCACCAAAGCGTTGTAATAATTCGGATTTTATTTTCTGCCATTTATTTTCTGCCATTTTATTTTTCTGCCATTTATTTTTCTGCCATTTAAATTCCTGCCATTGATCCTATATTAACTGCGTGGTTTAGTAATGTAGGGCGTGAAAACCTACTAAATTAATTATTTAATATTTTTCTATAACCTTTATATTTTTTGTAAATAAATAATAAATACTAACTATTTTAATAACTTTTTTTTATTACTTACTTATAATAATAAATCCTTATATATTTTGTAAATAAAATCTAATTGACCATTTTTCTAATTGAATAATAATAATAAACCTATTAATCTAATAATTTGATATTTTCTATAATCTTTATTTATTTTGTAAATAACTAACTTAATATTTTTCATATAACTCTTTTATTTTATAATTTATACATTAATGTATTTTAAATTCTTTTATTATTACTAATTTATTTTAAACTCATATTTTTCTAATAACTTCTAAAAAATCTAACTTGTTTAACCTAAAATAATTTCTTTTAAAATTCTAACCTTTTTATTATCACTTTATTATTATTGTTATTTTATTATTGTTTTATTACCATTGTTTATTTATTATTTTATTATTATTTGCTTTTATCTATTCTATTTTTGCTTCATTATTTTCCTTATTTTAATTTTGTTTTATTTATAATATTAGGAACAAATGTATAAGTTGTAAATTTATTCTTTCTCGCCTGATTATTATGTATCTGTCCCATAGTCATGTAATAGTTTAGGAATTTATTTTTCTTGCTTTTATTTTTGTAAATATTTATTGCGTGGTTAGTAATTTAGGGAGTGCAAAAAACTAACTGTAAATAATTAAACTTAGAAAATTAAATTCAAGACAAATATCTGAAAAATAACACTCACACACGTAGGTCGATCTTTGATCGCCATCTGTACTTCCTAGGGTATTCCTCTTGGTTGCCTTCTTTAAATGGTCAAGTCCCTCGAAAATAGGGGTGTCTTAAGCAAAGTCCCTTCAAACAGAAAAATCATCAAGTCCCTATAAACTTAAAAGATCAAGTCCCTACGAGGTTGCCTACGATATAATGATCTTGTCCCTTCGGTAAATATGATGATAGTCCCTACGAGTTGCTAAAGACACCCCTTATGTTGCCTTCATTGACCATACGATGACCCTACGCCCGTCCCTTAAACACATCCAAGGTAATGACTACCTATTCCTTAATAATAGGGACAGTCTTACCATTGAAAGAATATACGAGAACACGAAAGACTTAATCTAGGGTAGGTATCTCATAGTTACTTGCTCACACTTTTCAAAATTACTTTTACACCTCACAATTTCTAAACTAGGCTTTGTATACACCCATACGAGGGTCATTACAAAGTACTTAAAGAAATTTTTCTAATCACACACTACACTCTTGCAAACAAACAAAGTGAGCTAAGTAACTAAGAGCCCATGGATAACCATGGATATAAAGGGTTCTAATACCTTCCCTTTGTATAACCTACCCCCCGAACTCAAAATCTTTTTAAGGTCTTTCCTGTTCTTTTATGTCCTTTCCTTTTGGATAAAATAAAAGTCGGTGGCGACTCTTGCTATCCGCAACATTTAACTAAAGTCAGTTCTCCCACCGTGTTACAATATGCAATATGTTTTATCAAAAATTCGGACATTTTTGCAAACAAACTGATAAATGAAAAATAAATAGGCTCTTTAACTAAATGTCATACGGTGAACTGGACTTTTTGTGTTTTTTATCGCAATGTCGCGGTTAGCAAGAGTCGCCACCGACTTTTCTTTTATCCAATAAGGAAAGGTGGAAAAGAACAGGAAAGACCTTAATTTAGATTTTGGGTTCGGGAGGTACATTATACAAAGGGAAGGTGTTAGCACCCTTTATATCCATGGTTATCCATGGGCTCTTAATTGCTCGATCACTTATATTATTTTTGTCTAAAAAAGTGTTCGTGAATTGTTTGGAAAATTGTTTTGAAAAGAGAATTTAACTTTGTAATGATTCTTGTATGAATGTATACAAAGTGGTTATCCCGTTTTAGTTTTGAAAATTGTTTAGAAAAATATAACTCGGTAATGATTCTAGTATGAATGTATACCAAGTGGTGATTTTCTAAAGGCATTTTGAAAGGTGTGAGGTGCAAAAAAAATGTTTTAAGTTGTGAGCCAGCAATTAAGAGTTATACCGACCCAAGGTCTTTACGGGCATTTCCTATCCTTATGAGGGTAAAACTGTCCTTATTATTGAGAAATAAGTAGTTTTATCCTTTGGATGTAAAAGGGTCATCGTAGGGTCATCGATTGGTCATTGAAGGCAACAGTTATGAGGATACCTTAGCATTCGAAGGGACTATCATCATTTAACCGTAGGCAACATCGGAGGGTCATCGAGGGACAAAGTTGTATATTCGAAGGCAACATCCGAGGGACTATAATTTATTTTATGATGATTTAACCGAAGGGTCTTTGCTAAGGGTATCCCCACGTTCGCGGGACATGACCGTAATATCGTAATCGTAAGGCAACAAAGAGAGGTCCAAGATCACTTATTCAAAGGCAAAGTTTTACAATTAATTATATAATTAGGATGAAACTCCACATTAAAATTATTAAAAATAATATATTAAAAAATTAATACATTAGAAATTAATACATTAAAAATTAATTTAGGGTGAAACTCCACAAGGGTATCCCACAAATAAAGTGGAATACCTAGCCAATAACCTTTTCCTGGGATATGTGAACCTTTACAAAACTCAAAAAAAGAAACATGTCAGAACACCAAATCAGGGTGCAATCGAAGATTACACCGGAGAAATATCACAACAATAAATAGGATAGGATAAATAATGCATGGCTATGATAAAAACATAAAAAAAACAGACTAGAAGAATCAGGTACTGTCTCGTTCGCCTCTGCCTCGCCTAGCGAAGGCCACGGATTTTGAATTTGAAAACAGCCCCATGTTAGGAACTTTGAATTTTATGGCATTTTATCACAGGAATAACATGGTCAAACATTCAGGGTATTCAGGCATATTTAAATTCCCATACGAAAGCAAATTATATATCAACATTTAATCATGATGCATTATATATGTAGATATGGCCAATTGAAAGTATAAACAATAGAGATACGCAAACCTGTTTGCCAATTCAAGGTTGAAGGGATTGACCACTTGTAGTATCGGAATAAGTTAGGCAGCGGGAATTGGACGGCGATGGCTTCGGTGCAGATGGGCTGCCTTCAGGGTTTCTTTACTCTGAATTCTCCGGGTAGGCAGGGTTCCTATGCCAAAGTTTCTATCCGTCCTTCTCTGTTCTCTCTCTTTCTTTTTCCTCAAGGTTTTGTTCCAAGGAAACCTCAGAGTGTTTTGCTTCTCTTCCTTCTTTCTCCAGTAAATCTCCCAGTGTAAACTCCAAGTGTCTCTCCCCTACTGAAACTTCAGTATTTATAGACTAATTTCGTGGGTAATGGGCTTGGAATGAGGGAGACCCAAGTCCAAAATAATTTGTTATATTTTATTTATTTATTTATTTTAATTATTTAATTAATTAATTAATTAATTAATTAATTAATTAATTAAAAAAAAAATTCTCTTTTTTTTTTTTTTTTTTTTTCGTTTTTTTTTTCGTTTTTTTTCGTTTTTATTTTTATTTTTTTTTTATTTTATTATTATTTTTTTTTTTTTAGGAAAATGATGGGTAATTTTTGGGGTATGACAGCTGCCCCTGTTCAATATTCTTGAACCGAGAGAGTTAGGATGGCGTGTATGCCATTCGTGGTCTGGAGGTGGAAGATTATTGAACACTAGAATGCCCCAAAAATTTGCACTTGAGAATCGACAGTTGGTCTTGATGGAGATGGGCTTAAAGATGCCATCCGGGAGGTTTGATGACGAAAGCTTCAGATCGCGCCGTATATTAGGCCAATTTGAAGACATGGGTGCCACACTGGGTCGTACGTTAGACCGTATAATGAGTCATCCATTAGGCTGCCGACTTCGCTGGGGAGTCGGAGTGTGTCATATGCTGTTGGGGATAAAGGATCAGAATGGACCATACGCTAGATCGTATCTGAGTTGCAGAATGAGCCGTACGTTAGGCTGAATCTGATGACGAAAGGGGTAGTCGTACGTTAGACTACACTTCAGAAATGTACCGTATGTTAGGTAGGATCTGATGATGAAAGGGGTAGTCGTACGTTAGACTACACTTCAGAAATGTACCGTATGTTAGGTAGCATCTGAGGGGATGGACATCCGAACGGGTCGTACGTTAGACCGTCGCAGAATGAGTCGTCTGTTAGGCCGCATCTGATGATGAAAGCGGTAGTCGTACGCCAGACTACACTTCAGAAATGTACCGTACGTTAGGTAGCATCTGAGGGTTGTAAGATCCAAACGGGTCGTACGTTAGACCGCGTTGGGGTTGTTGAAGTTCAGAATGGATCGTACGTTAGATCGTATCCGAGTTGTAGAATGAGCCGTCCGTTAGGCTGCATCTGAAAAAGAAAGTAGTCGTACGCTAGACTACACCCCTGAATGTACCGTACGCTAGGCAGCATCTGAGGATTTGAAGGTCCAAATGGGTCGTACGTTAGACCGCATTGGAGTTGCTGAAGAAGTCATATGTTGGGCTGAATCAGAATGAACCGTACGTTAGGCTGTATCTGATAACCTGTATATGTTGTACTTGCAATAAATGTCTGGGATGGGCTTAGAGATGCCATCGTTAGGAGGATATCGAAGTGTTGTCAGAATGAATGTTCCCATGAACTGTATTTGAAATATGTATCTGAATCTTGAATGTGATTGATAAAGGTGTCTGTCTGAATGAACCTTCTACTTTGACTATATCAGGAGGATAATTAACCTGCAAAGAAAAAGTTAGCTTCATGCTATGTCATGATGCATGAGATGTTTCGTGTTATGCTAAAATAAATGTGAATGTTGTATGCATGCGTATGCTGTGAAAGGATGTAATGAATGAGTTATGCGTATGAGAAGTTCTGCTTGGGGACTCTACTGGGGAAAATAAATCCCCATCTACTGATTTGAGACATTTGTGTCGATGACCCTTTCTCGGCTGGGGATGCTTATTTCTGTCTGATGGTGGAAATATTCAACAGAGCCTGGCTGGGGATGGATGAGATGATCAATCTGTCTGGTGACGCCGACCTCTGTTGGGGAGTAACTGGCTGTGCCGGGGAATACTGCTAATTTCTTCTGAGGAATAACAGACTTGCTGGGGGAATAGAATTGGTAGCGGATTCATTGGAAGCATGGTTAGACCTTCTCCTCGATCCTGAAGTCGGGTAGTAATTGCTATTGCTATTCTACGCATATATTTTGGTAAACATTTATCATATTCAAATGCACATATTAATTCAAATTAAATCAATGGACATTTACGCAACCAAAACAGAAAAGTAAAAACAAAAGCATCTTTTTTTTTTGAAAGAGGGTTGTATTGATTTTGAAAGGAGGCCTATAAACAGGCAATTTGTGTACAAGGAGACAGAAATCCTAGTAAGAGGAAATTGTCGAAAACAAAGAGAAAGCTATGTGGAAGAAGTCCTATTGATTTTAAGCCTACTACTGTCATTATGTCTTCGAGCATCTCATCCCTTGCTGTCGGATAGAAGTGATTGGCTTGGTCAGTCCCTCGAACTTAGATGAAAGTTGACTGAGAACGGGACATAGTCATACGCTTTAATCCCTAATTTTTGCCTGGACCGCCTTTTCAGGTTTTCAGTCCACCAGGATACCCTTTTTTGCCCAAGCCGCCTTTTCAGGTTTTCGACTTGCCGGGTGTACATTTTTTTTATATATCCCTAATTTTTGCCCGAACCCTTTTGGTTCGCCGGGATGCCCTTACTTTTGCCTAGATACGTCGATCTAGCGGGTCTCTTTTATGCGTAGTATTTTTTAACTATGTCCGCGTTCACGGGATGTGGGAAGTCTTCACCATCCATAGTAGCGAGTATCATGGCTTCACCAGAGAATACCTTCTTAACCACAAATGGCCCTTCGTATGTGGGAGTCCATTTGCCTCTGGGATCACCTTGTGGTAGAATGATACGCTTGATCACCAAGTCGCCAAGTTGGTACACCTGTCTCTTAACTCTTTTGTTAAATGCCTGGGTCATGCATTTCTGATATATCTGCCCATGACAAACAGCCGCAAGTCTCTTCTCATCAATCAGATTTATCTGATCGAGTCGAGTCTGAATCCATTCATCTTCATCTAAGCCCGCCTCTTTCATGATTCTTAGAGAGGGAATCTGAACTTCCACTAGTAAGATGGCTTCCATTCCATAGACTAAAGAGAACGGAGTTGCCCCTGTCGTAGTGCGCACTGAAGTGCGATAACCGTAAAGAGTAAAGGGTAACATCTCATGCCAGTCTTTGTATGTTACTGTCATTTCTTGCATGACCTTCTTGATATTGTTAGCAGTCCCCACGGCGCCGTTCATCTTTGGCCGGTACGGAGAAGAGTTATGGTGTTTTATTTTGAACTGCGTGCAGAGTTCAGTAATCATCTTGTTGTTCAAATTAGTACCATTGTCAGTGATAACTCTTTCAGGAGACAGCAGGTTTCTCAAATAGGTATTTGATAGAATCCATCTTAGAAGTCAATAAGGTGGTATGATTCAACATATACTGTCTTAGTCGGCGAGCAGCCCAGGCCAAAGCACAGCAAGCTTTCTCGGGCTGTGAGTATCTTGTTTCACAGTCGGTACCTTTTGCTAAGGCAGTATATGGCATGCTCTTTTCGACCAGACTCGTCATGTTGCCCCAACACACCTCATTGAATTTTCTAACACGGTCAAATACGTAATTAAAGGTCTTCCTTCAACTGGTGGCATCGGAACTGGAGGTTCTTGGCGATATTTCCTGATTTTGTCATAAGCTTCTTGGCATTCATCATTCCATACCATCTCTTGATTTTGTCTCAGTAATTTGAAGATGGGTTTGCAGGTAGCAGTCAAGTGTGGAATGAATCGGGCAATGTAATTCGAGTGCCCCAAGAAACCTCTGACTTCTTTCTTGTTTATTTCAGTACCCAGATTTACAATTTCAATTGATTCCTCATGCGGCTGTATAGTCTTTTCTTCTCGCAGTAGTCGGGCAAGTTCTCCAGGGACTTCACAATCTTCCTCGCTTCCATCCTCGGCTTGGTAGATCGGATTTTCAAAGTCATAATGAACAGTAGCAGAGTCATTACCAACAGGATCCAGAGTGGATATGGATCGGCAAATTGTTACGTGAGTGTGTGCAAGAAACATAGCTTGTTTGAAAAATGACAGGAAAGATAAAGAGCGCAATATTTGAATGCAAAAAGTCCATTGATCTATTGAATATGAATATGCTTATGAAAATGACAAACCCCTAACAAATTAGCCATTGTGCCTCGGGCATAGACACAATGCTTTAAGAAGTTTGATTGTAAAAGAAAATTAAAATTTGCAATTCTAGAATAAACAATAACAATTACTCCTGACTAAAGGAAATCAGGATAATGTCTTCAGTCTTCCAATTGTTGAGTCCGTCACCAATTGTTGGGAAAATCCAGCTATCCAAGTCGCAATCACTATCAGCATCTTCCATAGCATTAATCTGATTTTTGACTATCTTTCCAGAGTTAAACCCCAGGCCAGCTTTATCAGACTTGTACGGTACATTGATCAGTTGACCCCAACCAGCACGATCACCATTTTCAATCGCGGCTTGAGCATCTTTCAGAGAGATCATGACAGGGGGAGCACGAACAACCTTGGGCACAAGGGGAGTTGGCTTAAGGACAGGACTGGGTGGAGGAACCACTTCAAACGACTGAGAAGGAGTCTCAAAGAATTCACCATCCATCTCGACGTATTTGAAGGCTTGCACACTACTGACAATATACTCTTCTTCTCCACATACAGTGACAACCATGCCTGCTATTGGATACTTCAGCTTTTGATGAAGTGACGAAGCTACCGCACCTGCCCCATGGATCCAAGGGCGCCCCAACAAGCAGGAGTAGGCGGGACGAATGTCCATCACGTGAAAGGTAGTGTTGAAGACTTGAGGTCCTATCTTGATAGGGAGAACCACTTCACCATAGACAACACTCTTCGCACCATCGTAAGCGCGCACCACAACATCACTAGGTTTCAGTTCAATGCCTTTGTAGTCAAATTTATCGAGTACAGCTTTCGGGAGCACATTCAAGGAAGAGCCGTTGTCGATCAACACGTGAGCCAGGGTGATCCCCTCACACTCGATGGAGATATGCAGAGCTTTATTGTGATTCTTTCCTGCTGGCGTCAGGTCAGCATCGGAAAAGCCTAGGCCATTGTCAACAGTCAAATTAGCAACATAATGTTCGAATTGATCGACGGATGTTTCTTGAGGCACATGAGCGGTCTTCAAGAATTTCATCAATGCATTGGCATGGGATTCAGAGGATAATAACAAGGACAACATTGAGATTTTAGACGGAGTATGCCCCAATTGTTCCACTACATCAAAATCGCTCTTACGGATGATTTTCAGCATCTCTTCCATTTCCTGTTTGGCAACATCTTCAGAAGTAACTTCGACCGATGTCTCTGACTGAGGAGGATTGACTGGTCTTTTTCCTCGAATTTCGGGAGCGGGAGGTGAGATTTCTGGGGAGTAGATCCTTCCACTTCGAGTAACTTTACTAGTCCCCACAATATCATTAGGATTAGCAGAACTACCAACTTGCTTTATGCCATGGATGTAAACGTCGCCTCCATAGTTCCACGGAATAGCTTTGCTGGAGGAATATGGCACGGGGCCAGGTGCGGTAATAATCAGGGGAGCCACTTTGGGCTCAGCGGTAATCTTCACAGGCACTCTAGTAGCGGTAATCTTCACTGGAGCTTTGGACCTAGCAATCACAGATACCTCTTCAATAGAGTTGTCCACCTTAGGAACCCTTTCAAATAGAATTGTACGATCATCCATCAGCCGTTGAATGCCGTTCTTCAACTTCAAACAATCATTGGGTCGGAGTACACAGAGATCGCAATCTTCAGCACAACCTGGAAATAAACCAGCTTGCAATAAATTCTTCTTAACGATCAGGAGAGGAGATGCTAAATCAGCAACGTCAGTAACGTGAGAATTGTCGTCCACAACATTAACATTCTGGTCATGATTAGGCATAGGTGCTGTGATGACATTGGGGGTCGCCGGAGGATCAAATTCAATTTCTCCAGCGTCGATCATATCCTGAATCTTGTTCTTCAACAACCAGCAATCATTCGTATCATGCCCGGGGCTATCGGAGTGATAGGCACACCTGGCGTTGGGATTATAACGAGGAGAAGTAGTGTTGGGATTTGCAGGAGGGCCTCTGAGGGTAATCAAATTGGCCTTTAACATACTCTGCAGTGCTTGGGTTAAAGTCATATTGATCTTGGTAAACTGTCTTCTCGACCTGTCTTGTCTGTGTTGGAAGTTCTGAGATGGCGGTGCGGCAATTGTAACTGCCCCAATAGTATGGTCACGATTCTTCTTGTTATGCTTCCTCTCACTGTACACAGCATTTGATTCATTCTTTCCCTGATAGGACTTTTTGGTGCTTGCAGAAGTAGCTGCCTGTATCTTTCCACTTCGAATGCCGCTTTCAACCCGTTCACCTGTCAAGATAAGTTCAGTGAAACCTGACGAGGAACTTCCCAGTAGATGGCTGTAGAATGGGCCAGTCAGTGTACCCATGAACATGTCCACTAACTCTCGATCAGTCATAGGGGGTTTGACTCTGCCAGCCAAATCTCTCCACTTTTGAGCATATTCTTTGAAACTTTCTTTAGAGCCCATAGTCATATTTTGTAGCTGTAGCCGAGTAGGCGCTAACTCAGAATTATACTGGTAGTGCTTGTAGAAAGCTGTTGCTAAATCAGTCCATGTGCGGATGTTAGAGCTCTCAAGCTGATAATACCACTCTAACTGTGTGCCAGACAGACTCTCTTGGAAGAAATGGATCCACAGTTTCTTATCAGTAGTGTGCGGCTGAATCTTTCTCACATAAGCCCTTAGATGCATCTGAGGACAAGAGGCACCATCATACTTAGTGAAAATGGGAACCTTGAATTTGCGGGGAATGACCACATCAGAGACCAGATCCAAGTTTTCAAAATCCAGACCGGGCACTTTCTGCCCCTCCATAGCTAGCATACGTTCTTCCAGCAACTTGTACTTATCATCCTTCGGAGAGTACTGTTCATGTTCATAATCTTCATCGTCGTCCTCAGAATTGACGAGATTAGGATTCTCATCTTCCGAATCATTCTCGGTCTCCTCTTCTGAATCCTTCGGAATTCTAATCTTGACTCCTGTAACCTGTCCCTTAAGCCTTCTCCCCGGATTGATGTAACCCACAGGTTTCTGGTCCTTCTTCTTCTCCATCAAAAGAGCTTTCAGTTCTTCCTGCCCCTTAGATAAGCTCAGCATCATTTCCTGGAATTGAGCATTCTGGGCCTGGAGATCTTTGACAGTTTGTTCGAGAGCCATTGTTCAATCTGTTTGAATCTGCTGGAATCTGTTTGATAGGAAAATCGTGAGAACACTGATCCTTTAGAATACCTGTTATGCGATGCAATGCAATGTATGAAATGTTTTCAAGGACTTTCGGGATTTAACTTTGCATAAACTAACAAAAAGAGCTTTTTTTTTTCTTTTCTCTTTTGTTTTTGCTTTTGTTTTTGTCTTTTCTGTTTTTTTTTTTTTAGCAGAGTTAAATCCCTAAATCCTTGAAATGGTTAGTACAATGCCATGATGTTATGATGTTATGTTGTTATGATGTCATGTTGTTAGATAAATAACAAGCACAAGCAAGTCACACAACAATCATTCCTCGGTTTTAAGGCTTGCGTGAGTTCCATAGGTAAATACCCTCCCCACTGAAGTTTGGTTGGTTCAACCTGTCTTAGAATAGTAACCGGGTTCTAGAAGGATCTCAAATCATTGACCTTTCCTTAAGTCCACTTCAGTGCAACACCAAGTGGTTGACCGAAGCTTCCCTAAAGTCCAGTCTCAAAGAGTGTAGTATCGAGTCTCAACCAACTCCAGTCGGAACCGAAGCCAGTTATCTCACTACTTTCTAATGGCCAGGATGAGTCAATTAGGGTTCTAAAGGTCTGGTTAATGCTTTTATGACACCACGCGAATGCCAAATATTTCCTCAACTAACATGAGGAACATCAGGACATCCAAAGTGCCACATTAACCGTAGCCATCATTTTGACCATTCCAGTATACGCCGGACAGTCGCGATGATCTCTTGCTACTTATCGCAATTCTGTCATACGGTGAACTGGACTTTTTGTGTTTTTTATCGCAATGTCGCGGTTAGCAAGAGTCGCCACCGACTTTTCTTTTATCAAATAAGGAAAGGTGGAAAAGAACAGGAAAGACCTTAATTTAGATTTTGGGTTCGGGAGATACATTATACAAAGGGAAGGTGTTAGCACCCTTTGTATCCATGGTTATCCATGGGCTCTTAATTGCTCGATCACTTATATTATTTTTGTCTAAAAAAGTGTTCGTGAATTGTTTGGAAAATTGTTTTGAAAAGAGAATTTAACTTTGTAATGATTCTTGTATGAATGTATACAAAGTGGTTATCCCGTTTTAGTTTTGAAAATTGTTTAGAAAAATATAACTCGGTAATGATTCTAGTATGAATGTATACCAAGTGGTGATTTTCTAAAGGCATTTTGAAAGGTGTGAGGTGCAAAAAAAAATGTTTTAAGTTGTGAGCCAGCAATTAAGAGTTATACCGACCCAAGGTCTTTACGGGCATTTCCTATCCTTATGAGGGTAAAACTGTCCTTATTATTGAGAAATAAGTAGTTTTATCCTTTGGATGTAAAAGGGTCATCGTAGGGTCATCGATTGGTCATTGAAGGCAACAGTTATGAGGATACCTTAGCATTCGAAGGGACTATCATCATTTAACCGTAGGCAACATCGGAGGGTCATCGAGGGACAAAGTTGTATATTCGAAGGCAACATCCGAGGGACTATAATTTATTTTATGATGATTTAACCGAAGGGTCTTTGCTAAGGGTATCCCCACGTTCGCGGGACATGACCGTAATATCGTAATCGTAAGGCAACAAAGAGAGGTCCAAGATCACTTATTCAAAGGCAAAGTTTTACAATTAATTATATAATTAGGATGAAACTCCACATTAAAATTATTAAAAATAATATATTAAAAAATTAATACATTAGAAATTAATACATTAAAAATTAATTTAGGGTGAAACTCCACAAGGGTATCCCACAAATAAAGTGGAATACCTAGCCAATAACCTTTTCCTGGGATATGTGAACCTTTACAAAACTCAAAAAAAGAAACATGTCAGAACACCAAATCAGGGTGCAATCGAAGATTACACCGGAGAAATATCACAACAATAAATAGGATAGGATAAATAATGCATGGCTATGATAAAAACATAAAAAAAACAGACTAGAAGAATCAGGTACTGTCTCGTTCGCCTCTGCCTCGCCTAGCGAAGGCCACAGATTTTGAATTTGAAAACAGCCCCATGTTAGGAACTTTGAATTTTATGGCATTTTATCACAGGAATAACATGGTCAAACATTCAGGGTATTCAGGCATATTTAAATTCCCATACGAAAGCAAATTATATATCAACATTTAATCATGATGCATTATATATGTAGATATGGCCAATTGAAAGTATAAACAATAGAGATACGCAAACCTGTTTGCCAATTCAAGGTTGAAGGGATTGACCACTTGTAGTATCGGAATAAGTTAGGCAGCGGGAATTGGACGGCGATGGCTTCGGTGCAGATGGGCTGCCTTCAGGGTTTCTTTACTCTGAATTCTCCGGGTAGGCAGGGTTCCTATGCCAAAGTTTCTATCCGTCCTTCTCTGTTCTCTCTCTTTCTTTTTCCTCAAGGTTTTGTTCCAAGGAAACCTCAGAGTGTTTTGCTTCTCTTCCTTCTTTCTCCAGTAAATCTCCCAGTGTAAACTCCAAGTGTCTCTCCCCCTACTGAAACTTCAGTATTTATAGACTAATTTCGTGGGTAATGGGCTTGGAATGAGGGAGACCCAAGTCCAAAATAATTTGTTATATTTTATTTATTTATTTATTTTAATTATTTAATTAATTAATTAATTAATTAATTAATTAATTAAAAAAAATTTCTTTTTTTTTTTCTTTTTTTTTTTCTTTTTTTTTTTCGTTTTTTTTTTTTTTTTTTTTTTTTTTTTTATTTATTTTTTTTTTTTTAGGAAAATGATGGGTAATTTTTGGGGTATGACACTAAATTATTCGACTCTTACTGGGGAGAAAATTTGTGCCAGGAATAGGCGAGGGTATCAGGAAGCTGATCCCTGAAAAGAGGTGATCGCTATAAAAAGAGAACTATCCTAATGGCAATGGGGATACGGGGTCCCACCGAGTTTCGACTCTGCTATGGCTCGTATGTCCTCAAGACGCTCTGCTCATCTTGCTTTTTGAAGTGGATGATTAGTCGATCTTTAACCTTCGAAGATTGCCGGATTAAATGAAACGGTGATATAACACTGATGAACTCAGATCACAGTCATTCGCTTATTCCCTAACTTTTGCCTGGATCGCCCCTTTTTCGGGTTTTCAATCCACCGGGATACCCATTTTTGCCTGAGCCGCCCTTTTGGGTTTTCGACTCACCGGGTGTACTCCTTTTTTATATCCCTAATTTTTGCCCGAACCTCTTTATTCTTTTTTTTTTGGTTCGTCGGGATGCCCTTTTTTTGCCTGGACTATTCTTTTTATCGTCTAGCGGGTCTATTTTATGCGAAATATTTTTTTTTAACTACGTCTGAGTTAATAGGGGACGGGAATCCTTCGCCATCCATGGTTGTTAGCATCAAAGCTCCGCCATAGAAAATCCTTTTAACCACGTACGGACCCTGATAGTTCGGTGTCCATTTGCCCCTGTGATCTGTGTTGGGAGGAAGAAATCTTTTGAGTACCAATTCACCGACTTGATACCCCCGAGGGCGCACTTTCTGACCAAATGCTTTCTTCATTCGTCTCTGACCGAGATACGTCAATTCTGGGTACGTAGTTCCAGCATAGCACCATTTCCCGTTGGTTTGATTGATGACCAAAGCTGAATCCCCGTATACATCCAGGGTTTTAATCTGTATATTGACGGCTTCCTCAAGTCTTAGGATACACACTTCGTATTCGGCTTCATTGTTGGTGCAGGGAAAAGTTATTCTGGCACCAAATGGCATATGAACCCCCTTCCGGTGTGATCAACACTACACCAACTCCGTGACCATTGACGTGGACCGCCCCATCAAACATCATAACCCATTTGGATTCAGGGTCAGGCCCCTCCTCCGGGAGTGGTTCCTCTCAATCTTTCGATTTGAGAAACATGATGTCCTCATCAGGAAAGTCAAACCTCATAGGTTGGTAATCATCAATCGGTTGCTCTGCAAGATGGTCTGACAAGACACTTCCCTTGATGGCTTTTTGTGAAGTGTATTGGATGTCATACTCTGTCAGTATCATTTGTCACCTAGTAACCTTTCCGGTAAGTGCTGGCTTTTCAAAAATATACTTGATTGGATCCATTTTTGATATCAATAGAGTCGTGTGAGTCAACATATACTGTCTTAGTCGGCGAGCAGCCCATGCCAAAGCGCGGAAAGTTTTCTCGAGCAATGAGTATCTTTGTTCACAGTCGGTAAACTTTTGCTAAGGTAGTATATTGCATGCTCTTTTCGACCTGACTCGTCATGCTGACCGAGCACACAACCCATTGACCTTTTTAACACAGTCAAGTACATGATCAACGGTCTTTCCTCTCGGCCTGTAGACTTGCCCCGATCTTGATCTCTTTCTTGTCGTCTGCGGTACCGATGTTGACGGTCTCAATCACCTCCTGATAAGGTGTAATAGCTCGGTCCTCCTGTTTCAACAATCTGGCTAACCCTTCAGGCAATTCACAATCTTCCTCAACCCCTTCTTCGGCTTAATAGATAGGATTGTCGAAGTCATACTTGGCCATAGCAGTGTCGTTAGTAGTGAGATCTGGGTGGTCCACTCTGCATGATGGAGGATCATGCTTTACCTTAGAATGAGAGTTTTTTTTTTTGGAAAGAAAGAAAAAACGAAAAAAGAAACATTGCCATTTTTATTTGTAAAAGTAAAAAAAACTGAAAGAAAGAGAACACAAAATTGTTTGCAAAAGCCGTCCTTTATTGATGATAAAAATAATTGCGAAATGTAACTAAATGGATGGCCCTACAAATGAGTCGTTACACCTTGGGCAAAGTGTAAGACTTTATTATGCATGTAATAAAGGAAAACAATAAAAATCACTCTTTCAGTAGAGTAACCCGGACGGTTTTTTCAGACGACCAATTGTCGAGCTTTTCTCCCACGACACACGGGCGAATCCAGCTATCTAAGTCACAGTCGCTGTCAGCCTTGTCTTCATCTGCAGCATTGACGATGTGGGGAGAAACCAAACCCCCGCTGGAGAGAGTACCGGTTTCATTCTTCTGAGATCCCGGAGCATACCCCAATCCAAACTTGTCTTCTTTGATGACTGGCTCCATAAATTTGCCCCAGCCTTGGGCATTACCAGCTTTAACCACTTCGACAACTTGCTTGTATGAAGAGATAGAAGTCCCGACCTTCTCAAACTCAGGTGAAAAGACAGCTTCGGGCGCGACCTCATTGATGTTTATGGCTTCGAAGCCCTGACACAGCATCTCGTGCATCTCGTCGTCCATCTCTACATAGTTAAATGTAGACAGGTGGCTAACAAAAATATCCTCTTCACCACAGACAGTGACGACCTGACCTTCTAGTTCATATTTGAGCTTCTGGTGGAGGGTAGAAGTAACAGCACCGGCAACATGAATCCAAGGCCGACCTAGCAGACATCTATAGGCAAGCTGGATATCCATCACATAAAAGGTGCTCTTGAACACCTGCGGTCCAATCTTAACTGGCAACTCAACTTCGCCAAAGACAGCTCTCTTAGAGCCATCAAAAGCCCTCACAACTAAGTTACTTGGCCTTAGGATGGTGTCATCGCAATCCAACTTCATTAAGGCTTTCTTTGGAAGAACATTCAGAGAAGAGCCTGTATCAACCAAAACATGGGAAAGCATCACCCCTTTGCACTCCATTGTGATATGCAAGGCTTTGTTGTGATTCCTGCCCTCAGATGTCAGGTCATTATCGGTGAAACCTAGCCCCCGGCTAGCGTTTACATTGGAAACTACCGACTCCAGTTGGTTAACAGTTATCTCCGGTGGAACATAGGCCATGTTCAGTACTTTCAACAAGGCTGCTTTGTGCGCCTCAGAGCACATCAATAGTGAGAGAATGGAGATCTTTGAGGGTGTCTGATTTAGCTGGTCGACTACCTTGTAGTCACTTTTCTTGATAATCCTCATAAACTCATCCACTTCCTTCTCGAATGCGGTCTTAGGAGGATCTTCCTCAGTAGTAACCTCTTCGGCGGCCATCTGTTTCCCTTTAGCCTTGGCAGCTGCCTCGGCTTCAGTATTCGCGCGTAATGTTGATGGTGCAAATAGGCGTCCACTGCGAGTGAAGCCACCAACCCCTCCAACATTGTCTACATCGGAGCTACAAATGTCAATGTCTTCTTCGTTAACTTGCTGCCCCTGGCAGTAGATATCAGCCCCATAATGCCACGGGATAGCACTGTCTTTCTCATACGGAACGGGTCCTGGTATTGTGATGGTGATCGGACCAACCAAAGTCGGTTGAGGGCTGTCAGAGTAAATTGCAACTGGTGCTGAACTTTCGATGTTCACCGCTGCTGGTTCTGTACTTTCTGGGAAATATATTGTTGTCGGAGCGAGTCTCTCGGGAACATATATTTCTTCAGGAGTGAAATAAAACGTCACCGTCGATACATCATTCTTCACTGGACGGGCCTGATCGAACTGAAGACAACCTTCATCTATCAGTTGCTGAATACCCCTTCTCAAACGGTCACATCCGTTTTCGGCAGCTTGACAATTTCTGTATTCTTCCCCACAGCCCGGGAAAATCTGTCCTTTCAGAAGTCGGTCTTTAACCACCGATAGCGAAGTCTTCACCTTAGTCACATCAGAAACCAAATTCCAAGTTTCCCCACTATCAACAGCATTAATCCTCTGCCCGCCGTGAGCCGGCATCGGGTTCTGGATAACATTGGGCACCAGAGCAAAATTGATAGCCTGGGCATCTCTCAAATCTTGTACCTTTAACTGGAGAGCCTTGCAATTATCTGTAGTATGGCCAGGTGCGTTGGAGTGAAAAGCACATCTGGCGTTGACATCATAACCTCTAGGCAAATTATTGGGATCGATTGGTGGGGCCAGAGTTCTCAACGTAACCAGATTCATGTCAATCAGCTTGGGAAGTAATACTGAATAAGGCATTGGGATTGGCTCGATGACACGGTCCGTCTGCCTTGGATGTTGTTGATAGTGTCTCTGCTGACCCGGATTACCTCCTTGTTGTTGATTGTTATACCTGGGTTGTTGTTGCGGATGATATTGCGGTTGAGGAACAGGTGTTGGAATAGTGACTGCGGCCACTTGATCTTGATAATAATTAGGGCGTCCTCTACCCCTGCCTCTGTCGGCATACACAACGCTTGCCTCGCCTTCTTTTCTTCGCTGACCGTTACCAGCAAACGGTCTCTTGGGACCTGATGAGTTGGAAGCACTATTGTCTTGAATTCGGCCCATCTTCAACAGACTCTCGATTCTTTCTCCAGCAATTACTATCTCTGCAAAGCTGATTGATGGGCAAGCAACCAATCTCTCAATATAATTGCCTTGAAGAGTGTTCATGAACATGTCCGCCATCTCCCTTTCAGACATAGGGGGTTGGACGGACGCAGCAATCTGTCTCCAACGCTGAGCATACTCTCTAAAGGTTTCCTTGGCAGTCTGAGACATACCTTGCAACAAGGTCCGATTTGGAGCCATGTCCAAGTTGTATTGATATTGCTTGACAAAAGCCTCTGCCAAGTCTTTCCAGCTCTTGATGGTAGTACGAGACAAATGAGAATACCATTCACGAGAAGCTCCAGTTAGACTGTCTTCAAAATAGTACATCCACAGCTTTTCATCTTCCGTGTGAGCTCCCAACCTTCCCAGATAAGATTGGAGATGAGTGCATGGGCAAGAAGCCCCGTTGTATTTCTCAAAAGTAGGGGGTTTGAACTTGTGAGGAATCCTTACTCCCTGAACCAGACCAAGATTTGTGACATCAAAGCCTAAGGAATTTTGAGACTCCAAAGATTTTAGCTTCTCAGCAAGCTCATCCATACGGCGAGTGATCTCGAGGGCCTCGTCGTGCAAAGAAAATTGATCATACTGATAATCTTCAGTAACGGGGCGCCCGTTAATCCGAATTCCTTGATTCACATTGTACCTTCCGCCAATACCATTTCCAACATTCCCTGTGTTGCCAACATTACCCGGGTTTCCATCAGCATTTGCGTTACCCGCGTTACCAGTGTTCACAGGGTCATCAGCGTTCCCAGGGTTACTAGGGTTTCCCTCAGCATTTGGTATCTCCACCTCCGGATCGGATCTCGGTTGCTCAACCAATTCCCTCAGCTTTTCCTGGCCTTCTGCCATACCAGTCATCAATGTCATGAACTGATCCATCCTTTCATGCATATCAGCCAACTCTTTTTGTACTTGGTCCATCGCTAGCTGCGGACGATTTTCCTTTGTCGGGTACCTGTGGACTCGCTTGGGACCAATAACTGCCTGATACAGGGAACAAACATTAGACACTGCGGTGACACCTGCAAAATAGACAAGGGTTAATATGCATGGTATGCGATGCACTGCTTGTTCAGTTTTAAGGCACCCCCATTTTGAAAGGGAATACCCTGCAAATGAATAAGCATGAGATGTTGGATGCAAATATGCAGATGATGTTATGCAATGCAAAGGAATGTCAATCAGAATTGATGGATTCGCTTGAACATCTGTCAGGTTGCACTGCCTGGAGAGAAATTCACTAAGGAATATAATACAAGACCAAAACTCTGCTCCAGAAAACCTGGTTGGTTGGAGGTTAAGGTTTCCTGAATTTAGCCCACCCCTCACTGGTAGGTTCTAAGAACAGAAGTTCGTCAGCTTCAGCCCTTCAGTCGCGAATAATACGTTTACCACTGAAGGTTTGGTATTATTACGGGATAAAAGACCTCCATTGACTCCCCTCAACAGGACATCCTAATAGCAAGTTCCCAGTCTCGGGATCCTCGGATTGAGCAGCGAGAATGCGCCCACCAGAGCTAACATAATCACGTCTCGGAGGAGAGGCCTCGACTGAGTTCTCGGGAAATGGTCACTAGAGTCGACGATTTCTAGAGGAACATCCTGCCGTTACGGAACACCCGTAAGACATAATATATCCAAAAGAAACCTCGTCTGGGTGTGGTTCTTCACGAACGACTTAACGTAGCAACACGCCACGCAAGCCTCATGATTATCCACTCTAAAACCTGTGTGTACACTCAAGCCTGGGTAATGGGCTTATCTCTCATAGAACACCCCATCCCAACAAACAAACAAACAGATCCAACAGATACAATAGATGCATGCAAGTAGGTAAGCAAATAAAGGTACAAAAGCATGAACACCCAATAAACAAGAAATCACACAAGCTAGGAGGGACTCGCTTAGGGAAGATGGACCAGCAAGAGGTCAACTTCTTAGTGTCCCCAGCAGAGTCGCCAGCTGTAGCAACCTGAAAAATACAGTGCACGAAAAAACAACCGGCGAAAGAAAATGACAGAAGAGTCGCCACCGTGTGTTATTCATCCCAAAGGAGGGAAAGGAAACGCTCGAAGTAAACCTGAAAAAGGAAAGGACAAGACGGAGTCTCGTAACCAAATCTTGGGTTCGGGAGTCGGTTATGCGAATGGAAGGTATTAGCACCCCTACGTATCCGTAGTACTCTACGGGATCCACTTTTGTAGTTCTTGTCCAAAGGGTGTGAGTTTATCTTGTGCTGTTTACAAAAAAAAAAGGGTTAAATGAAAATGACTCGCGCGGATGTCGCATCCACTGCATACGTATCTCATCTGAATATGAGAATCAGAGTCTTCGTAGCTCGGCTGACCTATGGGTTGGGGGGATGTGTGCTCGCTAAGACATCGCGTCTTATGCCTATGTATCTCATCTGGCCTGAGAATCAAAGCAAAACGTAGTTCGGCTAACTATGGGGTTATGGATTGGGTTTTGGACGAACGACGTTACTACGCAATCTACCGGATGCTCGACCTTTGGAGACTTACTCGCCTGTAGTAGAAGGAGTTAACGTGTTGCTTTGGGTTTTAGGGTTTGGGATGCTCAAGGGCAAAAAGGCAGTCCTTGACGAAGGAACCGCGCTACCTGCAGGGATACGAACACATACAAAACAAACATGTATAAAGTAAATGTGCCAACAAGGGGCTCAGAAGTAAATAAACAAAAGAGAACAAATGCCTCCTATCGAGGTCTTCCAGCTAAGAAAGCGATAAAATGCGGAAAAGAGGTAAAAGTACCACACGGATAAAGATCTGAAGTAACAACAATTAAAGGAGTAAGAAACCCAGGGATCTCCTAAGCTAATGCCATCAAAGAAAGGTGAGTCAGTACAGGTAATCGGAATGAACCTCCAGGGGGTATCCCACAAATAAAGTGGGAAAACCACGTAAACCATCTCTGCAAGAGTCTGTGAGCCCTCACAAAAACTCAACAAAAGGGTTATGAAACACGATAAGCATTTTTTTCATGGATAACAGTATGGTTTCAGAAACCTCAAACCCTGTGGCATACATTTCAGAAATCATGTGATTAAACATTCAAGGCATAGGTTTCACCCATTCATGCATAATTAAACCCGTGGGCAAAAACATAATGAAATTCATCCATCATACCTCATACATTCAGATGATCCAAATTAAGAGCATAAAATCATGGGAATGAGGCAAACCTGATGGGAGAGACCGGTTGAAATCAAATGGCACGGCGGGGTTTGCAAGGCAATGTTAGGGTTTGCGTGAGATGAAAGTGTGTGAGTCAGATTGAATTTTTCAGAGCTGCCTGGGGGTTGCTCTGAGTTCTCTGTCAGGTTTCTCTCCAGGTTTTGTCAAGGGTTTTGTTTCAAGGAAACCTTAGAGTATTTTGCTTCTCTTCCTTTTTCTGTCTGATCTCCCTCTTTTATAACCTAATTTTCATGGCTTTGTGGGCTCAAATGAGAGAGGTCCAAGTCCAAGTTTTTTCTATTATTATATATATATATATATATATATATATATATATATATATATATATATATATATATATATATATATATATATATTATTATTTTTATTTATTTATTTATTTATTTTTTAAAAATTTCTTGGATCTAATTCTGATTGACATGATGAAATGCAATATGAAATGCTAAATGAATGCATGAATGAGGAGGGCAAATTTTAGGGTGTCACACCTACACTTGACAATATTGCTGACCCACTGACAAAGCCTCTTGCGCAGCAGAAGCATGATGGCCATACTAGATCTATGGGCATTAAAGGTATGCCTAATTGGCTCTAGTGCTAATGGGATATTGTTGGTGTAATCCCTAGAGGCCAATACTTTTGGTACTTGTATCGAATTATTTATTAATAATAAAAGGCTTTTTCTTTATTATGTTTATTTAATAAAGTCCCTAGAATAGTTAGTCCGTTTAATGTATCAAGTGTGACTTAATCATGAGATTCCATTAAACATAATGACATTATTCTTAAAGTATCTGCAGTCGAGCTTTATTGTAAAGTGGGATAACATTAAAGCATTAAGACTATTATGTATATAGACTGATGATCACATCTCATGGGTCATGGATAAGGAGTTATCAAGTCTTAAACATAGGTATGAATATTAAGAGTAATATTTATATTGGATTGACCGCTATAAGAATACTATATAGAATATTATGAAAAGTGTCATAAGTTATTCTCATGGTGATAGTGGTGTATACCACCCCTTCGACTTGAAACCACTATGGGCCCTAAATGTAGAGTCGAGTGCCTTAATTCTGATCAAACATTGTCCGTAACTAGATGACCATAAAGAAAGTTGATGCGTACTCCATGAAGCATGCTGAGGGACATGAGTGACCTAAATAGAATTTTCCATCCTGCGTAACAGGATAAATGTCTACGGGTCCAATATTGAACTGGACAAGGATGACACGGTCTATGCCTTGTGTTCAATATAGACATAGGGGCAAAAGGGTATTTGTACACATAAGTATTATCACAAAAGGATTTGTTAGATCACATGACATTTTCGTGTCTTGGGTAGCAGTGATGTGTTTCTAGATACCGCTTACTGTTTATTATGTTCAATACGTGATTTAATATAATTGCTAATGTCGCGAGAACCTACAGGGTCACACACAAAAGGACGGATTGATGAGAGATAGAGTAACTAAGGAACACCGTAAGGTACGGTGCACTTAATTGAATTGTAGAACATCATAAGGCACGATGTACTTAAGTAGAATACGAAATATGGTAAGGTACCACACGCTTAAGTGATTTTAGCATATCATAAGATATGGGCCACATACACTTAAGTGGGCTTTTTAGATTGCAGCCCACACAAGTGGCTCTATAAATAGAACCCTTGTGTAGAAGGATTTGTACAGTTGTAATTTCATTTCTCTCTCTCTCTCTCTCTCTCTCTCTCTCTCTCACTCTCACTCAAAGCCTTCATTTGTAGCAGCTAGCACTGAGATTGAAGGAATCCGTTCGTGTGGAATGAGTAGAGGCGTTGTCACCATTAAACGTTCGTGATCGCTCCGTAGATCTGCATCAAAGTTTTCAATTGCCACAAGAGGTAACAATTATATCACTGATAGACGAGAGGATTTCGACTTTGTTGACCCTCACTAATAGAGTTACATTGGTGTATATTTCATGTACATTTTGCCCGAACGTGGGGACCGATAAAAGTCACATGGGCCACTAATATACAAACCTCAATACTCATCCTAATTCCATTACAGGATGGTGAGGGATTTCATTAGTAGTACCAACAATGACATAGTTTTCATAACGAAGATGTCAGTCGCTCTGAAGTAGTTTTTTCGTCCAAATGAAGCAATACAAGACAATTTTCAAGACCTGCATCAACAACAACCAAAATTAAATATTGACGAGCAAGAAGAATCCATATATTTTCAATCACTTTCCTCTAAAATTTAGGATGCACCGATTTTAAAAAATTTCAAATTGCCATCTTTTGTAACAATCGATGTCAAAAGTGACCCTTAGGAGCACATCATTTCTAAGACTCAAATGAAGATTATTGGTGCGGCGAACTCAATGAAATGAAATTTTATGGATGATACTTTAAAAAAGGTAACCTTCTTATGTTATATGAGTCTCCATAGACTCTCCATATCAAGTTATTAGGACCACATAAGAAAAATGATTCTTCAATTCTCAGCCAGCAAACACTAGAAGGTTTCTACAATTATGTATTGGTAAAAAGTATAGGTGTGTGTGTTCCTCCTGCAAGGTCCAACGAAATAAGAGGGCTTATTAGGTATATTAGGATGTATGGTGGTTATGATATTCCCACGATGACGAGAAGCCTTGTACGGTGGTATTTTATGGTGGTTTTGTGAGCCTTACTCACGTGAGGTGAGAGGCTCTATAGATGAATGATATGCTTAAGTTTAAGAGTATGAGGAGTGTGGCCATTATGAGTTATGATCTCCCTTTCCTTCTACGACGTAGGTGTACTTATAGAGGCCTATAAGGTATCAGGTTCTCTTGGGAAGGGTCACTTTGCACACAGTCAATGGTGGACCATTGAATCTCTATTTCTAAGGAGGATGTGTGTCAGCTAATGACCATGAGTCCTCTCTATCCTAGAAACGTCTTTTCACATGTTTCCCATGACTTGGAGATAGGAAGAACTTAGGGTGAGGCGATACCTCCCCTTGGATGACATGTTATCATCACCCTAGTATAGTCCTTTTACGAATATAACACTATATATTCCCTCAAGCACAAGGAACTTTGATAGAGGGAAAAATATGTTTTAGATTAAGACTCAGAGGAGTATCTCAAGGACTTGGTCTTCTTGAGGACATATAATAAGACTATAAGTTCATCAGGGAAAATTATATGTAGCTCGAATGATGAGACTATAAGTCCCTCAGGTGAGGCGTTTGACCTCTCAGGTGGGACTTCCATCGAGCCCTCATGCAAGACTTGTGATTAAGTCCCTTAGGTTGGATATTGGTCGTACCTCATAGGCATGATTCCTGAATCTGATCTCTCCCGAGGAAACACTAAGTCCCTCATGTGAGAGTTTAGTTATCCTAGGGAGTCTAAGTCCCTATGTTGAAATCATGTGTAGCTCGACTAATGATAGTATAGAACCATCAAGCAAGGTGTTTAGCCTCTTAGGTCGGACTTCTATCGAGCCCTCATGCAATACTTTTGATCAAGTCTTAGGTTGGATATAGGTTGTTCCTATTAGGCATGATTCCTGATACTGGTCCCACCCGAGGAAATACTAATTCCTCAGGAAGGTGTTTAATTAGCCTGAGGAGTCTAAGTCCATCATCTAAAATTATATGTAGCCCGACTAATGAGCCTATAATTCCCTCGGATGAGGTGTTTTAACTTTTTGGCAAGACTTCCATCAAGCCTCAATCAATATTTGTGATCTCATAGCATGGATATCGGCTGCGCCTCTTAGGTATGATTCTTTAGTCTGATCTCACCAGATAAAACACTAAGTCCCTTAGGCGAGAGCTTAGTTAGCCCGGGAAGTCTAAGTCCCTCATAAGAAGTTATATGTAGCATGGATGATAAGATCCCCAAACATGACAAGGTACCCCAAACACCCTAATCCAAGTTACTCCTCAACATCCACTAGTCCTGGTTCCCACTTCCTCACCTTTTTGAACCATTGATGAAGCCAGGAAGCACCATTTGTCACCAAACCCTAAATCTCACATTCTTCCCTACCTGTTAGTAAACAAAAATTGGCACCCAAAGGAGTGAAGTTGATGAGAAAATAACCTTCCATGTCAAAAATGTCTTGAATAATATAGTTCAAGCCTACTTTCTCAACCACTCCCATAAAGGCCTTGTTAAACCTATTCCAAATTTCTTCATCTTCAAGGTTGTTTGCTAGATGGATAACCTCCTTCTTTGAATGCTCAGCGAGATTTCTTGTAGCCGCTGCATAAGATCTTTCATCCCTTAAATCTCTAGTCTCCATAATTACCTCCTTGTTTCGCAACTTGACCAACACATCCAAATTCGACACCATTTTGTCTCCTCCTTTCGACTCTCTTCGAAAACATGAAATATTGGCAAACATATTCTGATTTGCAAGGAAGATGTTGTCAAGTTGGACTACTAGCATGTCTTCATCCATCACCTTAAAGAATCTAACTAAACCAAACTTATTGGCAAACACTTGAACTTTTGCACTCCGAGCAAAATGAAAAACAAAACAAAACACCGACACATCAACGATTACTCATTCTAGGCTACAAGTCATCTTCGGTTAAGTTTGCTTCGATAGATACTAATCTGGCACACTAAGGACATTGTAAGAACACTAATCCACCGTTATGCAGACATAAACCTCCTAAATACACAAATAAACTCGAATCATGTTATTATATTAAAACCTAACTTACTCATCCTTCTTTGGCTCTTTTTCATTCAGGCGCAATCACATTAAGCCCGTTGTCTCCACACACTCATAGCAAGGTGACCGGTTAGTGACTCTGATCCTTTTCTGCACGGGGTTCTGGTACTTAAGTGGCATAACCCTTTGCTTACTCACTTGTAGTTGCGGGGGGTCGGACCGTAATCCGCCCTACCAAGTTCAGCACCAGAAATCGCTGAACCAACTAACAACGAGTCAAAAACTTTTTTTTAAAGGTTCTACAACCGTTGAGTTAAGTGACCGGGTGAGGGTCACCAAACTTAGAAAGTGCATTCGTTTATTTTTTCTCTTTTTTTTCTTTTTCGGAACACTCACTTATATTCATCGGCTTCCCTGCGTAGAGTGTGTGTGAGATGGTGCCGACTGCTGAAATAAACTACTCAAGAGCTGTCAGAGAATGAGAATTTAAGGCTATGTCATAATAAAAATTCAACTCAATTTCCATATGCAGGAGACTTACGGTGTTAAAACAATACCGATCTTGTGAATTTTTCCCAAGTCTCCGCAAACTCGACCTCAAATTATTCTATAGCCTAAAACTTTCAACAAAAATGCAATTTTTTTTAGAAAGAAAACAAAAACAAAACAAAACAAAGAACAAAAACAAAGAGAATAAAGTATTCCCTCCCCCACACTTAAAATATGCATTATCCTCAATGAAAGAAACAAACATAAAATAAGAGAGAGAAGAGAGAGGAAAGAACACACCCGAGTAGTCAAGGAGGATAGGTAATCACATAAGCAGCCTTTCCTAAAGAGATGTATTCTACATTTTCTTCTTCCAAAGTGGGGCTGTCATGGAATAGCTTTGGGTAATGTCCATTGAACTTGAAATTTTTATTAGTATCTTCGCCTTTTATTCCAGAATCAAAGAATCTTCTAAAAGTAAAAGTGTCAAATGGACACGTGAAGGTGATCTGATCTGGAATGTCAGCCGATGTCCAACCAAATGCCTTTTTATGCTTCCTTAAAACCTGCAAAAGCTTATTTTCTTGATCGAAATCAAGGTTAGAAGAAATTATAGCCGGTAGTTTTTCATTCAACTCTAAATAAGCATATTTCATATTTTCAGGAAGTTGCTTCAGCTCGAGGGAAGGTGGCTGCTCAATAGAAGGAGTGTTTGGGGCAGTCGGGATGTCAAGAGCTTTATCTACATGAACAACTTTATTTGCAACCTCATCTGCAGTAAGAATATCGACTTGCAAGGCAGCCTCAATTTCAACACAAACAGAGCAAATTTTAGTTTCAGTACAAATATCACAAGAATAAACATCATCAAAACCAGACAATGATGGAAAATCAGATGCAAACAAATCACTACAAGTATCATCAACAATTTCAGAAATCAAATCTATTTGAAAAACAGAATGTTCTTCCAAGGGTTGTTTCATGGCATCGAAAATGTTAAATTTGTGACAATGTCACAAAATTCCATGGACATGGTTCCATCGTCAACATCAATTTTTGTCTTCGCCGTTTTCATGAACGGTCTGCCTAAAATGATGGGAGCTCTGCTTGTCTTAGACTCTCCTTCCATGTCCAGAATGTAAAAATCTGCAGGAAAAATTAAATCGTTAACTTGGACAAGGACATCTTCCACTACGCCAGTCGGGCGTGCATTGCTCCTGTTCGCCAGTTGGACGATCAAACTTGTATGCTGCAAAGGACCAAGATTAAGGTTATTATAAATAGAAGTAGGCATAACATTAATGCCCGCTCCCAAATCAAGCATGCAATTCTCGAATTTACTATCCCCGATGGTACAAGGGACAGTAAAAGTTCCCGGATCCTTCTGCTTTTGTGGTAAGAGCTGAGTGATGGCTGAAACATTTTTCTCGCCTGTAACTTTTTCAGATGAAGGCTTTGGCTGAATAAAAGCAGAAATATTTCTTCCCAAGTTAACTCTCTCACTTCCTTTAATCCTCCTCTTATTTGTACACAAATCCTTCAGAAACTTTGCATACTTAGGAACTTGTTTAATTACATCAAGAAGCGGAATATTTACCGCAACTTTTCTAAAAACATCCAATATCTCTCTTTCCTTGTCTCCCTCCTCAATTCTTTTATTTTTCAGAACTCTATGTGGGAAAGGGACTGGTGGCACATACTCCTTTTCTTTAATTTTTTCAGATGAAACATGTTCAGATGGAGTAGGTTCAGGTTCAGATGTTACCTCAATAATATTTTTATATTTTTCAGGGGCTGGTTCTGTAACTTTTCCAGATCTTAAAGAAATTGCGCTCACATTAGCATTAGAATCCTTTGGATTGACAACTGTTTGGGCTGGAAGCTGGTTCGACCCTTGGGCTTGCATGTTATTTATTTGAGTAGCAAGTTGTCCCATTTGGGTGTTCAAGGTCTGAATGCTAGAATCGGTCCTTTGTTGGAATTGGAGATTGTTGGCGGCCATTTGTTTGACAAGATCTTCTAAGGATGGTCCAGAAGGTGCAGGGGCAGCCACTTGAGGTGAGTTCTATTGTTGGCTGGTTTGTGGGTTTCCATATCGAAGGTTGGGATGGTTCCTCCAATTGGGATGGTATTTGTTGGTGGACAGGTCAGGAGTGTTGTTGTACCTGTTTTGATTGTAAAGGTTGGCTGCATAAGCTTGTGGTAGCTCAGTAATGGACTCGTCTCTCAGAATAGGACAAGTATCGGTCGGGTGCTCAGGAGAAGTACAAATGCCACACAAAGTTGTTGTTTGAGGTTTTACTACTGCCAGCTGTTTGACTAAGGCAGTGAGTTCGTCAATTTTGGTCTCTAAAGCTTTGTTGGAAGAAACTTGAATTTGACTCACGCCTTTGCTTTGCACAGAATTGTCTCTAGTGGTGAACTGTTGAGGTTTCAATAAGGGCTTTCGCAGCAGCTGGAGTTTTATCGACTAATGCTCCACCACTAGAAGCATCAAGAATGTTCCTGTCCATCGGTAACAACCCCTCATAAAAGTATTGGATGAGGAGTTGCTCAGTGATCTGGTGTTGAGGGCATCTAGATACCAAGTGCTTGAATCTCTCCCAATACTCGGTCAGTGACTCATTATCCTGTCTAATACCTTAAATCTCTTTTCTGATCGAGGCTGCTCTGGAGGCAGGGAAGTATCTCTCTAAGAACACTCTTTTTAGAGCATTCCAGCTTGTGATCAAATTTGGCTCAAGATAATATATTCAATCCTTTGCTGCACCCTGCAATGAAAAAGGAAAAGCTCGAAGTTTGATATGGTCTTCAATTATTCCTTCAGGCCTCAACGGTGTAGAGCACACAACCTGGAATTCTTTGAGATGTTTATGTGGATTCTCACCTGCAAGACCATTAAACTTTGGCAACAAGTGTATCAAACCAGATTTTAGTTCAAAAGGAGTGTCAACTTCAGGATATTTCATAGACATGCCATTATAATTCACATCAGGGACAACTAACTGCCTTAAAGTTCTTTGGTCAACCATAGTCAAAAACAAACACAATGAAGGAAAACGATTAAAATAAATTTAGAAAAATAGACTAACACTGAAATTAATCTAATGACGTCATTTAAAATTTTTGAGAATTTTTTCAGATTTTTTTAAAACTACCAAAACAGAAAAAAAAATCATAAAAAATAGAAAAATAAGGAATTTCGATTTTTTAGGGTGTCGTCCTCTATTTATGAATAGAGGCTTTTGATTACTGATTTTTTCCTAATGAATCGACAAAAAATCAGAATAATCTGAGACAATTTGTTTAAAAACAGATTTTTTTCCCTAAACCGCAAAAAGACCCGAATGCAAGGAAGTTAAGGCAAAAAATGCTAAAAAAAACAACACCTATGACTATAAAGACGATTAATATAATCAAGAATCCCCGGCAACGGCGTCAATTTGATCCGCTGTCGCGCGCGGATCCAAAACGAGTATTTTTGACAAAACGTAGTTAGCAACAAATTGACTCGGCTTATCGTTCTCACAAGGATTCTTGAATGAATTAACCAATGATAGTAACGATTAATGGGGTTTTGGTGGATTTAGGATTCAATTAAAAAAAATAGATTAAAATAAGTGATTATTGAAATAAGCTGTAGCAACAATTTACTGATTCGGTCTTTGCCTATCATCGACTATCGTAATTCCAACCGCAGATTAACTATTCCTATTCGATTATAATATCAACTGACAAGCGCAATTGATAGTATAAGTTGTATGTTCCTATTATCCGAATTAAGCAAACGGGATTAAGTTTCATGAATTAAGCAAACATGAATTAAACGGACTCGATAACGAATTAAGCAAACGAAATCGTGACTATAGTTAGGATCACACAATCAATCGGATTAAATCAATATAGCATATGTAAATCGGATTAAGCAAATAAAATACATATATTAATATTGAAAGGAATAAAAAACCTGAATAAGAATTACTAAAATCTCAAGGTATCGGAACCCGAATACAGCAAATTGTTTGGATCGATTAGTTCTTCCTGAGAATTCTTCCAAAGATTTCAAGTATTTCGTGAATCGTCCTCCTCCTAATGTTATGCGGCTGCTAGGTATATGGAAAACAAGGAATTTGGTTTACAACCCAACTGGATCGAAAACATAACCCAAACCCAAAACTAATGACCCAAAACTTAAATAAAACTAATGCTGCAACTTCAAAGAATTTTATGACCCTGTTACAGGCCGAATCAGCTTCTGGCTTCTTCGTGAAAGTTGTATATGTTTTTCTTAGCTTTCCATCGACTGGTAGCACGTCTCAATCCGATACTCCTAGCTCAAGATATGATTTTTCTCGCGAAAGATGTTAATGCTGAAAATTAAATACGAAAATTAAATAAGTGCAAAAATAACATAAATTATGAAAACACATTAAAACATAAAAATAATCAAAGCAAACCGAAGAAATGTTTAAGTACAAACATGAAAGAATATGCATCAAAATGCATTGATCAATATTCTAATTTGCAAGGAAGATGTTGTCAAGTTGGACTACTAGCATGTCTTCATCCATCATCTTAAAGAATCTAACCAAACCAAACTTATTTTCTCTATTATTGCTTATAGCCAAAATAACCACCTTATCGACAATACCATACTCCTCGAACACCATGTAAAGATCCATGCCTGGTGTTTCTCTGGAAATAAAGTGAAATAGTATGAAATCCTAAATTGAACATGAGATTGTGGACAGTCTTCGTGCCTAAGGATTTTTTGAAAATGTATGTTTCTTGTTGCTTGGTTTTCAGTAATTTTTATGTATTGATCCTTTTTGTATATACTTTTTGTTGAAGTGAAAATTAACATTAATATGTTTGGTTTTCATGAAAAATTGGACTTGTTGCTAAATGTAAAGGTGCTTGATAATGTAAAATTGTTGGAAATGAAACTTGTAGTATCTTATATATTCTAAGTGCTTAAAACATTGTCAATTGAGACAAATAGAGTAATTAGTAGACTCAAAAGAGATCAATTCTTATTAAAATCGATTGACCTTTATTAATTAGTACAAGAAGGGATGTTTTGGTTACATTAATAATTGGTCAATTGCTCTAGTAGTAAGAAAATATCTTTTAAGTTATTTTACTATACCAACTTTTCATCTCAATCACTCATTTTCTATCTTTTGTCTACCACACTTATCCACCTCATAAATTTATATTTTCTACCATACTTTCCCATATCTATCTATTAATAAGAGGGAAAGGAAAAGAGAAAGATGAAAGAAGAAGAAGAGAGAAAGAAGGTAAGAAGAAAGAAGAGAGAAATATGAGGATAAAAGAGAAAAATAGCTCATCATCATTAACATTACCAACTTTATATAAATTTCTTCATCATCTTCTTGGATTAAGGTGGATTCTAGGTAGTGTTAGCATTTCGGGGAAAATTTCATGAAATTGGAAACTAGGGTTTTTTGTGAAACTTGATATATGTATGAATTGGATGTTTATACATGTTCTACTTGTCATTTTCCATGATTCATGTTATTAATTCATGATATTGATGATGGTTGAGTGTTATATGATGGTGTGTTAGTAGGTGTGTTGTTATTTGTTTAACATCATGTTCATGTTACATCTCAAATGGTGAAACTATGTTATTGTTGTTTATTAGTGTTTGGAAATGTTAATTTCATCAATGACATGTTTGAGGGTGTTATAACATGATTGGGTATGTTTAGGGTGCTAAAGGTTGGAGGAATACGTGTTCAGAATTATGATTTTTTGGAAAAGTTGTAGGTTTCAATCGATTGACACCCTGGACCAATCGATCGGTTCCCTTGTTTTCAGTATAAAACGAGTTTCGTAACTCAGAATAAGGTGCAGTCAGATGCGTTGGAAAGCTAGATCAATGTTCTATTTCTTCGTGAGATAAATCCATGTTGATATGTCAATTATCACTTGGTTGATGGTATTATAATATTCTGTATGTTTATGACTTATTTTCGTGTTTCCACCATAAAATAGGATTCATAACTCTAGTCGACTAGAGGTTGAATGTGTAGGTACGTTAATATATCATCTTATGATTATGTTATGAACTATATTATTAATTGTTTTTTGTGTTGATTGTGTAATAATATGATTAAAAACCTTTAGAGGATGAGTGAGGAAACCTAGAAAGATAAATTAGAGCATCTCGGAAGGATGGGAGTACACCAGGGAGTATATTTGGAATGACGCCTTCTAAGTGGTTAAAGGCTAGAGAGATATTGACATTCAACATTTTTTTGGGGATCTAAGGTAGTTATGAGGTATATGAAAAGGCTCGAGGACATGACTACCTATTCCAAGTGAAACATGTATGCACCAAACGAAGGGTAGGAGACAAACAAAGTATACCCAGTATTAGAAGGGAGATCAGGTTTATAATAATTCGTCAGAGATTCAGTGTTATAGGAGAGTGTTATGGATGGTTATATAATTGAAGTCAAGATAATTACCTTAGAAGAGAAGAAAATGTAGAGTTTGAGAGCAGTGTAAATCTTGCAATACAACGAATCCAATTGGATACATTTTGGGAAAATGCATTACTAGATCATTGAGGTTTCATTGAGGCTAAGATAGGAGCGTGCAATTAACTATTGTTCACATACGAAGATTTTTAGAGTATGAGGTGTAGTGGAGAAAGTTATACCTTGGTATTAAAAAGCATGTGTTAGTAACATCCTGGTCACAAGTATGTGTAATTGATAACCTTGTTTTTGGATGGTTGTAGAGTATCACACTATTTATTTCGAGCAATGAGTTTTGTATCCTGAGAAGTTTGAGACCCTGGTAAGTAACAGATAACAAGTCAAGCTTGAGTATGACACTAAGTGTGGAACGTGAAACGAACTACTTTGCATGGACTCATAATTACTTGACAAGATTTGTCAGTTGTAAGTCATCTAGATAAGTAACCTCCATGTGATGAAGCATGTAATGGATGTTTGGTTGGAAAAGAATTCAGTTCAACAAGTGTATGGAAAGTTATTCTTGAGTGCATATTATTTGGTTAGCAAGAGTAGGAGTGGCTTATTGAAAGTCAGGTTGTTGCTCATTTTCCTAAGTAGTGTTTGGATTGTTTAATTCGGGAGTATGATGTTCACATCTTTTTGGAACTAAGTAAATTTTGAATCCCGTTTGTGTGTCATCGTAGATGTGCGAGTTTGAGAATGGAGTTGAAAGTTATTGCAAGTCAGATTGATAGTTTTGAAATTGGAATTTTTGAAGTTGTATTGCATAGTTGATAATCTGTAGAGATGTCAAAGAAGTTAGACGTTTAGGGAATAAACCTAGTGAACCATACTAGGTGTAAGTAAGTCTTTGGTGTATAACTATTATGACTAATTAGAACCATAAGGAGTGAAGTTGAAATGGACTTACCAAGTGGTGATCTCGAAGAGATCAGTTCTGAAATTCTGGCGTAGTCAGAATTCAGATGTTCTACTCCAAGTCATGACATCTGATCCAACATTGTAACTAACATAGCAAGACAGTTAACACATTAAACCATGTACTAAAGCACGCTTTCACAGATGTCACGACATCTCCTTCTATGTCACCCTAGAATGAAGGAACCCCTAGTCCTGTGCATCAGGTATACAACCTCAGGAGAGATCAATCATCGTTCTCACTTCTGTTGTTTTCCTACACAGTTATCTGCACGATGTCTTAATATTGATCATCTGTTACATTATTCCAGTGTGCTTGCCTTTTACTTGTATTTCCTGAAATAAAGGTTGAATACATTAATCTAATTACCACTTATTAGATTGCTAACAAATAGGCTATTTGTTAGGTTCATTAATTGTAGGGTAGTAGTTGGTTTCCTGGATTTTAGCTCAGCTGTTGGATTCCTAAAGAATAGCCTGAGAAAAATACTGAAATAGAAAAACTAATCATCCTACACTTTAGCACAAGCTGTCAGGAATGAATGTCACAACATTCAGTTTGACAGTCAGAACATATACATCATGCTGATTCTGTTATGTTCTTGAAAAACAGACTGTGCTAAATTTGCTGTACTGTAAAAGACCAACCAGTCTCTAGTTCAGTATCAGCCTACATGAACAACTGTCTAGACATCCAGTTTGACAGTTTCACAATGATCCTTTGGCCAGGTCTGTTTTCCACTTGAAAACCAGACTTAAATATATACTGAACTGAAGCATAAAAACCAACCTGCCTATTATTCAGTATATGCTGTCAATGATGAATGTCACGACATTCTGATTGAGATACAACCAGAAGGCTATGTATCAGGTCTGTTATTATCTTGGTAGGCAGACTGAAATACAAGCTTAGTTATGGCATACAGGATTATAACATATGCAGAAGGAAAACAAAAACAGGAAATTGTTAACCCAGTTCAATCCAACATGACCTACGTCTGGGGGCTACCAAGCCAGGAAGAAGATCCACTATCAGCAGTATTAATTCAGAGTTAAACTCCCCCGTTTACAACTCTTCACTTAATCCCTACCCAATGCAATCTATACCTAGGAACTCCTAGATAGAAACCTCCAGTTTCCATTCCTATCACTACAAATACAATGTAATGTTAAACCAACTTGAACTTGCTTCACAACTTCATTCAAGAACATAATCACTCTTGCCTACAGGCTTTAAGTTACAAATACTCTCAGCTTTTACCACTGAGAAACACATGGTAACCTTCCCACAAATTGGGAGGTTTACCTCACACACACCCCTAAATTTTCATTCTATGAGGCTTACAAAAACTAGGTTACAATATGCTATTTATAACCTAATCACCCAACTGGATTTGGGCCTTCAGAAATCGCAGCAAACTTGTTCTTTGCTGTTAATAAGTCAGCAGAAACTTTCTGCTACAATCAAGGTCTTCAATCCTAAAATCTCTCCATATATATCTCCTTATTTTGAGCCTATATATATTCTGATTGAGTCTTTAAGACCTCCACATGGGAGTTAGGATATTCACCAAATATCCTTACTAATCCCAGAATATATACTGAATTAATTAATTCAGTTTTCTACACATGTACGATGTCACAGGCATGATGTCGTGACATCGTACATGACATGTTGGTCCAGATGTTGAACTTCTTCAACCCAACATATTAAAACAACAGAGATGAGTACATTATTTGTTTTACAAAATTAATGCCAATCCTAAGGTATTAACAATCTCCCCCTTTGGCAAATTTTAGCTAAAACAAATAAACATTACACTGGACAAAACATCCCATTATGGGTATGCTCTTCATCTCTGTCATTGACTCCACCACCACAAACACCAAAGTTGGTGTACATGAGGAAGTAGAGGTACAAGAATCAATTGTACCAGAACCCTTCCCCTCAACAGGAGAGCTTCCTGAAGAATATGTAATGTTGAGTACATAGACAATGTAACTCAGATCACAAGGCACAGCTGTCTTCTTAACTCAGATCACAAGACACAAGTGGTATACCCAGTTGGTGGATTTTGTGCCTGCGCCAGCTTCTGTTTGCTACCACAACCACAACTTGCTTCTGGTGCATTCTTAGGACTCTATTTCTCTCCCCCTTTTTAGCTAAACATTTATAAACGAACCCTTCACAAAACCAGATCCAGGCGCAATTTGCCCACACCTTGACATATCCCATGGTTTAGTGGGAATGGAATGTTTCTCTTGTGAGAGGAGGAGTGCTGATACATCCTTTAAATAGTCCAGCCCGTGCTTAGGAATTAACGGTGGGAATAAATGCTTGGTCAAGATTAGTTAATATTTGCTGAGAAACAGTCAGAGAATCACCAACAAAATCTCAGACTATCTTTGAATACCTTTTATAGCTCTTGACTGTTTCTTTTTCGAAACAGCAGTTCCAGTGCATGGAGACTATTCCATATATGCAGTCAGACACGTTGCACGCGATGTCTTAACATTCCACGCGGCTTTTCCCTGCATTCTGCCAGTATTCAACATTTCCTAAGACCACTTTCATACCTCCAGTAGAGACTTGACATCTGGCACTACTAAAGTCAAAATCACAAACACCAGTAGATGGTTACTCCCCCTGTACCACACAACTGTGACCATCAGGCTTATTCTAATTTATCAGAATTAGACACACAACATCCATAATTCCTAATGACTTTAAGATTCAGAAGGAACTAACAGCATTGTCCAGGGCAATGTCATGACATCCGGTCAGACATTCTTCTGCTCACTCAGCCTTGACTTACATCACATCATCCTAACAAGGTGCCATACCCAGTTATCTGAGACCACATAGACCACAAGCTTGATGATTACTTGCAGCACAAAGACAGAACTCCCCCTGTCATGAACAACCAACTCTCCTCTTGAAACTTGGAGATCACACATGAACATATCCAACACCCCAAAGTTGGACCTTCACATACTTCCTGATTCAAAGAGAACCCAGACCACTTGATGAATGGAAAACATAAGACTCATCTTCATGTCTTCAAGAGCACACCCTCTGTTCAACCCTCTGGCTGAACACATCCACACTCTGTGTCAATCTCTCTTCTAACCAGAACAGGAAACCACTTCACAGAATGTTCTAACATTCGTTAGGATATCCTTCACAACATAACAAGGAACACCGTCTGATACTCTTCAGATATCACTGAGTCACCAGCTTGATCCAAAAGAACCCAGACATAAATTGGGACATATACATTCTCATCCCACTACGAGAGATAATCTTCCATAGATAGCTCAGAACTCCTACCACAAGCTCCAAGAGATGAATAGAAAACACCTCCTTTTGTCTTCAACTTACTACTTTTCTGCTCAAAAGTAATTTGTCTCAGACTTTCCTCAAGAATAATCAGCTGCCATATGTGGATTATCTTGATTCTTCGAACTCACTTCTGAGATAGACCAAATGTCACTGGTTGATTACCTCCTTCATGAATCCTCATATGAAAAAGTCAAATGCCACTTTTTGACCTCTCCAAGTTTATCAGACTTCTCCCAAAGATATTCTGACCTTCCAAGTGAGATTTGAACTTCAAGCCTTTTGAAGTGTCCAATCTACAACCCTGTAGACCCTTCTATCTCAAGTTGATGTGCCACTTCACCAACTAAGAATCTGATGTTGAACCAAATGTCACAACATTGTGTTTTGACATCCAGCTGGTGAATTCAGCTCCTTCTTCTGCCACTTGAAGGAACTTCCTCCCTTCACAGAACAAGAGTTCAATGTTCTCATAGACTTGATTGTGGAACCAAGTTTGAGTAAACAACCTCCATCCTGCAGGTTTGCAGTTAAGTCATCCAAGTTCACACCTTGATGAATCCCTGCTTCTTCTCCAAAGACATCAGACACTCTGGTGCATGAGTCTTCAGAAGGACCAGTTAGCAACTAACCCTTCAGCTATACCAAGGATTCCACTTCCTAAAGCAAGATTGTTTCCATGATGTTAAGAAAGCTGCCACTTGTTCTTAACTTCATAGTGTGCATTAGCCAATGCACTTCCTTACTTAGATTAGAGATGAACTGATTCAAGTAACCACCATCAAAACTATGATGTCTTCTTCTTCTTGTACACACCAAGGCTGAACATGTTTCTTTCCAGGAAACCTTTTCAGAGATCATATGCTTTTGCTGCCACCAAAGAGATAGATCATAAACCAATGTACTATCCTTCCTGTGATTCTGCACAGGGTCTTGAAGAAGAGATGTTCCAACATCTTTAAGAACATCAGTTATCTTGAGCTCCAATGATAATCAATTAACTACTTGTACTTGGCACAAGTTGACATTGATCTTAAATCCTTTCCCAATTATCCTTTCAGATACTTCCATCAAGAGAATATTTTGAAAATACTCTTCTTGTGTCAGCATCTTCTGCTTGCAAGCACCTCAACAGATTTGAGAATCTTCCCAGATTAGATTCACCCTTAGGAATGAGAGAGATGAATCCTTCCTTGTAGGTGTGTCACACAACAACCAGAACCCATGTGACACAGGTCAACAGCCAACCAGACCCTAGGCTGACCAACCGTGAGGAGGTTAACCAACACTCCCCCTTAAATTACCAATCATGGAAACTTCACATCAATATCCATGCATTGTACAGCCATGTCTCAACATGACATACACCATCCCTACCAGTGGCACCTAACTCTATGAGTTATACCTATACATACTCCAATCACACCAATCAGACTTCAGCTGACCATAAGTACTAGTGAAAAACAACACCAGTCAATAGTAGATATGCATTTCCAGAGCATACTACCTCAACCAACCTCTGAATCTTCATATTCTCACTCCTTGAAGGAATTGCCACTTCTGAGCGAGGTGTTTGAATAACAAGATTCATGGTCCCAATCCTCTTAAATGGAATAACAGTCAGGTTACCCCATTATTGACTTCTATCATCCAGGGGACTTGTCTTCCAGCACAACATAGTACTTCAGGGAACAACTATCTAACCCTGATCAAGTTATATAAATAAGGCAAATAGCAGGCAATTGCACAATGTCACATCTCAACCAGCTCCACTTCTAGAGAACAGATTTCTAAAAGTGACCTTCTTGAGCACACACACAGTTGACCCTACCCTTGTCAACTTAGCACACACAGATGTCTCCTCTTCCAGGTCAGGAGTAGGTTCCAAACAAGTATCCCTTTGTTTGACACCTAAAAACATCTGCTCTTCAACCAGTAGCTGCATACTTGTTGAACAACATGTTCTAACATCGCATAGAACATTAGTTCCACCTCCTTGGAAAAAACCCTCCTTGAAAGTCTTCAAGGTCTTCATATACACTACCCAAGAGAGTAAAAGAATCAGTGATCTACCATCCTGAAGTGAGAACGTCATGATGAGTGGACTTGAGGAGACTCAAGTATCTTTGACATCTTCAGTAGGTTATGATGAAATCTTGAATACAACATCCTTTCATCCACATGAGGGGAAACTACATCAGAGTTTGAGTTTTTCCAGGTATTATGCAGCGGAAATCATAATACAACTCAACCTATGAACACACACTTCACCAAATCAGCCTCCAAGACCATACCAATTTTGAATATGATTCAATACTGGCACAGCTGTCCCACGCAAGGGCCAATTGCCAACCTTCAGAGACAGGTCCACACATTTCCTGTCATGAATAGTCCATCCACCTACTTCAAGGGACCATTCAGGGACATCACAGAACCTTCCACAGGTTCCAACATCAGTACTAACATAACTCCTTGCAAGATACCAGAAAGTATCACCCATGGATCTCATCCAGAAACAGAACAGGATGCCTGCTCTGATACCATTTGAAATTCTGGCATAGTCAGAATTCAGATGTTCTACTCCAAGTCATGACATCTGATCCAACATTGTAACAAACATAACAAGACAGTTAACACATTAAACCATGTACTAAAGCACGCTTTCACAGATGTCACGACATCTCCTTCTATGTCACCCTAGAATGAAGGAACCCCTAGTCCTGTGCATCAGGTATACAACCTCAGCAGAGATCAATCATCGTTCTCACTTTTGTTGTTTTCCTACACAGTTATCTGCACGATGTCTTAATATTGATCATCTGTTACATTATTCCAGTGTGCTTGCCTTTTACTTGTATTTCCTGAAATAAAGGTTGAATACATTAATCTAATTACCACTTATTAGATTGCTAACAAATAGGCTATTTGTTAGGTTCATTAATTGTAGGGTAGTAGTTGGTTTCCTGGATTTTAGCTCAGCTGTTGGATTCCTAAAGAATAGCCTGAGAAAAATACTGAAACAGAAAAACTAATCATCCTACACTTTAGCACAAGCTGTCAGGAATGAATGTCACAACATTCAGTTTGACAGTCAGAACATATACATCATGCTGATTCTGTTATGTTCTTGAAAAACAGACTGTGCTAAATTTGTTGTACTGTAAAAGACCAACCAGTCTCTAGTTCAGTATCAACCTACATGAACAACTGTCTAGACATCCAGTTTGACAGTTTCACAATGATCCTTTGGCCAGGTCTGTTTTCCACTTGAAAACCAGACTTAAATATATACTGAACTGAAGCATAAAAACCAATCTGCCTATTATTCAGTATATGCTGTCAATGATGAATGTCACGACATTCTGATTGAGATACAACCAGAAGGCTATGTATCAGGTCTGTTATTATCTTGGTAGGCAGACTGAAATACAAGCTTAGTTATGGCATACAGGATTATAACATATGCAGAAGGAAAACAAACACAGGAAATTGTTAACCCAGTTCAGTCCAACATGACCTACGTCTGGGGGCTACCAAGCCAGGAAGAAGATCCACTATAAGCAGTATTAATTCAGAGTTAAACTCCCCCGTTTACAACTCTTCACTTAATCCCTACCCAATGCAATCTATACCTAGGAACTCCTAGATAGAAACCTCCAGTTTCCATTCCTATCACTACAAATACAATGTAATGTTAAACCAACTTGAACTTGCTTCACAGCTTCATTCAAGAACATAATCACTCTTGCCTACAGGCTTTGAGTTACAAATACTCTCAGCTTTTACCACTGAGAAACACATGGTAACCTTCCCACAAATTGGGAGGTTTACCTCACACACACCCCTAAATTTTCATTCTATGAGGCTTACAAAAACTAGGTTACAATATGCTATTTATAACCTAATCACCCAACTGGATTTGGGCCTTCAGAAATCGCAACAAACTTGTTCTTTGCTGTTACAAAGTCAGCAGAAACTTTCTGCTACAATCAAGGTCTTCAATCCTAAAATCTCTCCATATATATCTCCTTATTTTGAGCCTATATATATTCTGATTGAGTCTTTAAGACCTCCACATGGGAGTTAGGATATTCACCAAATATCCTTACTAATCCCAGAATATATACTGAATTAATTAATTCAGTTTTCTACACATGTACGATGTCACAGGCATGATGTCGTGACATCGTACATGACATGTTGGTCCAGATGTTGAACTTCTTCAACCCAACATATTAAAACAACAGAGATGAGTACATTATTTGTTTTACAAAATTAATGCCAATCCTAAGGTATTAACAAGTTCTATATCTTGCATATGTATTTGTAAGGTGTAAGTGGTTAGTCATAGTATGACATTAGATATTTCTCTCAGATGTAAACCCCCATGAGAGTGGTACCTGGTGTGTACAATAATAATTTACTCTATTGAAAGGATTCATTAGTTATATTTCCATCAAAGAGAGATAATGAGATATTACTGAAGTTAAGCATGTAACTCAGATTGTATGTGATTAAGAACATGAGCTAGACTTGTGGGAGATGGAGCATGACGATTGATATGAATGACTTTCAATAGGAAGTGCAATGTTATCTCCATATTTATGACAGAGTTGTGCGACTCTATGAATAATATTCGAAAACTCATAGTTACATCCTAGATTGATTAAAGTTCCTTGGAAGATTTTTCTCGTCGATGGTTTGAAATTCCTTGTTGGCATCATTTCTCCAGTTGGTTGGAATCCCGTGTCAGCAGAACCCGTGACTGGGTCAGCACTCTATGCAAGACTGAGAATGGACTATGGCAATAAGAACCTGGTATTTTCATACTAAATTTGATTAATTGTAACCAACACAAAATGATTATCAATGTTGTACACTTTTACAATCGCATACGTGTGACTCATGTGTATCTATCTCTTGACATATATTGGTTCTAATTCTCTATCATATGTCGACAAGAAAAGTGTTCTACCTGTGGATGTGGTAAGGTTCTGAGACTGTTTTAAGACCATAAGTAATCAGAGGAAAATAAGGATCTCCTATAAGAACCCATGAGAAAGTCAATGGAGAGCGATGAATGGATGTGCACAATGTAGTTTCATAGAGGACCAGAGAGATAACTACTCGTAGGAATGAAAGCAAGATAATATTGTGCCAAGTGTGTTATCTTATTGGAGTAGTACGAGGGAAGTGAAATATTAGGTGTATACGCTCGTAATATATAGTATCAGGTCAAGTGAAGTCGATAAGGATATCAATATATGGATTATAAATCTTGTTGCAAGTATTGAAGGATTTATAAGAGAAGAGTCGTTAGTATTGCGTGTAGTCAAGGAATCAATAAATCATCTCAAGAAGTTCTAAAAGTACTGACTATCCAATCAGAATAAGGCGTCGTGGTTATGGTTTTGCTTAACTCAGAGCAAGAAAGAGGAAGTTGTGGATTCTAGAGGGATCTGTGACCAAGCGTTTCAGAGCGGTCTGTGTAGCGGGGTATTCGTTACCTTTAGACTTATTGACTAAATCAAAAGTAAATCATACAATTCGAGTCGCCACCGCACTTCTATTTATCCAAAGGAAAGGTTACAAAGCGAACAAAAACCGAGAAGTTTTATCAAATCAAAAACTAATAAAAATGTCAGAGATCTGGGTAAGGGGGTTGGTTATGCAATGGGAAGGTTTTAAGCACCCAAAATATCCTTAGTACTCTAAGGGAGCCCTTTTCACCAATGTTGTAAGGTAGGTCGGTATTTGTGAAAACATATTTGTGCAAACATGATTGGGGAGATGAGAAAAGAATATACAAGTTATTTGCAATTTTGTGTTTGAATGGATAAACCCATTGCCTACGTACCATCTTAAAAAAGATTAGGATCAAAACCTTGTAGTTCGGGGTAAAAATCTCAAAAGAAGTTGGTGAATTGATTGGTCCAAAAGCCTTAAGGTCTTTTGTTATCAAAGGGAGAAAACTCAACCTAAAACCACAAATCCACCATGTGAGGAGAGCTTCAACATGCTAGTGAGGGATCCCCCCTATAATAAGCATGGAAGACTTATAGTCCATCACTAAGGATATAGGTGAGTGTTATATCAACCTCCAGGATAACTCAAACCTAATAGCTAATGTTTATGAAAAGCTTTAACACAAGTGGTCATTGGAACCACAAATACAATTGAGTGAGTTGCATTTACAGATGAAAAGTATTCACAAAATAAGGTCAAATTTGACTTAAGGATTCAATTCAAAATAAGTGTTATGAAAAGAGTTTGAAAAATCAAAAGCATAGTGCTTAGGTTTCTAATTTTGAAAGTAATGTTAATGTTTGCACAAAAGTTTGGCTTGGGTTAGAGTGGAGAGAGGAAGAAAATGGTTAGGTCTTAAACATGCAAAGATGAAGGAAGAGAAATAAAACCACTTAGAGTTCCCTTCTTGAGATCATAAAGATGATCCAAGTTGCTCCCATCCTTTGGAATTAGCAAGCAATAAGCAAATAACTCAAGCAATCAAGCACATAATCAATCAAGCTCCTAGGAATCTTCCAATTGGCTTTTGTATCTCTCACTTTGGATGTCCATGACAATGGTTCTTCTAATTGGCTCAAGTTAGGATCCCTAGCACACAAGAACATACAAATCAAAAAGTTCCACAATGCTATAGAAAGAATGGACAAGAGTGAGTTTAGAATTAGGATCCTTTCAAGTTCATCTTCAAGATTAAGCATTCTAAAGGAATGAGGCCTAATTGCTCTTCAACATATATAGCATTCTAAAGGCATGAGGCCTAGTTGCTCTTCAAACTCCATTAGCATAGGTAAGGTCCTAAATCTAAGTCCTTTCTCCATTTGCATTGGGTTCACACAAACAAAACAAAATAAGCACAATAATATATACAAAATAGTGTGCTCAAGTGAGCAAAAGGCAAATTGCATTAACATAAACATGAGCTCAAGTGAGCAAAGGGAAAAGGCAAATGAAATAATGAGCAAGAAATTAAATTGTATTAAAATAAGTTCCAAGAATTAAATGCTTGAATTAAAAGTTAGTCATTAGTAGTTAGTGTTAGTGTGCCATAAGGCAATTTAGCGCTATGTTAAGCAATCGTAAGTGGACTAATGTAGTAGTCACAGTTATCTGAGGCCGGTCAATAAAACTATAGGCAACAAACACAAGTTAGAGACCATGACTAGTAAGCCAAGCTTCTACAACTTGCCATGCCAAAAGAAAAGAAAGAATGACCTTGTATTGATTTAGGTTTTTTGCTTGACCAAGAAGCAACTTATCCTCAATGCAAAGCAATTCACTTGATCTTTGATCAAGATGAATTTGATTTGAATCAAGGAAGGTTAAGCCTCTCATATGTCAAGGCTAACCACCAATCTTTAACTCATTGGTCAAAAAGAAAAAAGAAGAAGAAGAAGAAGAAGAAATGGAAATGTACATAAATGGAAGTCAAATGAAATAAGCAAAAACACATTGACTAAGTATGAAATGAATCAACATCAATCAATGGTCAACAGAAATAAGATGAAGCTTAGAAGTCAAGAAACAATAAAAATATTTTTGGTATTTCTGAATATTAAAATAATACTTGAATTAAAATGAACAAATAAAGGTCAAACTTCAAATCAACTTGGAAAAGTCCAAATGGATCATCCTAAGTTCAACATGGTCAAACAAGGTTTGACAAAAAATTTCATCATTTTTAGAAACCAGAAACTAATTTTAAACAATTAAAAATGAAGAAAAATAACATAATTGAACTAAAATCTCAAATCAATTAAGAAATTGATGAGAATATTTTTCATAGATTCATCATCATTCAAAGATGTTAGGAAAATATTTTTGGCATTTTTGAATATTGGAAACTATTTTAAATGAATTAAAAATAACCAGAAAAGAGAAAATTCACAAAAAATATTAAATGACATCATAAAAAATATTAAAAATCATTTTTAGAAACTAGAATTAAAAAGGGAAATAATGCAATTGGTCCCATATTTTTTGGATTTTAAATGAAGAAGTTATGGATTTTTGAAATAAAATGAAATAAAAAAAAAATAGAATGAAAAATCAGAAAATTAGAAAAATCCTGGCGCGTTGGATCACATTCATTAAATGATGTGGCACATCAGATGGTGGATAAGTGCGCGCGCATGATGGACCAAAGTCAAAAGAGAAACACATGGCATTTAATAAAGTCATAACATCCAAAGGCTATGATTAAATCTAGGAATGAGATCAAATGGTCCAGATGCATCCACGCGTGGGGATGGTGGTGTACACCACCGTCTTCTCCGGCGAGCAAGCCAGCTCCGGCCAGAGTTGCAGGTTTTGAAAACTTCATGAAAATGCACGATCCTCATATCATTGGAAAGCTGGGGTGATGTACATCACCCCTGTGCCATTGGTTCCTACTCTAGACTCTCATAGAAGGAGAAATCTGAGATAGAACTTTATGGTGTTCATACTGAACTTGATCAATTCGTGAAATTAAATGCACAGATCCATTGCCTCTCACATGAGGACTTCAGAGGTACCAACAAACACAAGAAATGAGCAATAATCAAGGAGTTTCGAATGGAAAAAGTTTGAACAACAACCTTTGGAGAGAAGCTTTCAAACACTTGATCTACTCTAATTCTTTGATGCAGTGTGATCTTGAGATGGCAATGGAGCTAGGCTAAGGAATTGAAGTTCAATGATCAACCAATGTAGTTGAAAATTGAACTTGAAAATTGAGAGAGAAAATCAAAATTCCTTTCAGTGAAGGTTAGGGATTCAATTCTGCAGAGTGTTAGGCGCCTTGAGGTTGGAATTGAATGAAGCCAGACATGTGTATTTATAGCAAGAGATGATGCAAGCAATGGAAAATTCATGTGTGCATGAATTTGGATCCTCCATGCATGGGCTGGTACAGGCGCATGTGAGCCCAAACTCAATTGCAAATGCAAGCTGAAGTGTAATTGAAGTGTTTTGGACGTGTACATGGCATTGCAATGGAGTGTGCACTAAGTTTCAACATGTTATGCATAAATGAACATAAATCTTCTCCTCTTCGAAAATGCACTTTTCCAAAATGAAACATAGCCATGTGGGTAATGGTTGGGAAGGCCTTGACATGAGGAACAAATGTTATGTTGAACAAAAATCCATTTGGTGTTGGGAAATTTATGAAAACAGGCCATGAAGTTCAAGGTGCAAAACATGTATATGGAAATTTTGCCAAAATGGACCAGCTTCAAGCTCTTCTGTTTCAATGATGCAAGCCTCAAATGACAAAACCTCCAACATCAAAGTTGTATATATTTTCAAGAAAATAAATTTGGACTAAAATTTTGCATCATTTGGATTTTTTATGAGAAAGTTATGGGCACTTGAAGTTGGACTTTTCCACATTTCAATGGCTTTGGTCCAAAGTGACCTATAATGTTTTGTATTATCACATGTGGTTCTTTTAAGATTTTGAAATTTTGTTCAACATAACATATGAAGTATACATACTAAAATTTACAATTCATTTGATCCCACCTCAAAATCATAATAAATGAAGGAGTTAGGTCCTTGGGAAGTTGACCCAAAATTAGGGTTTCAGTCAAAATGACCTATAATGTTTTGAAATGAATGATGACATTCCAAGATTCAAATAAATTTTTGATGAGCATGAAAGTTGTTTATATGGTTCTTAAGAACATTTTTTCTCTTGGGGTCATCACCATTTGACAAACACATCAATAATTAGGTGTCAGTGGATCTCAAAATAGTCAGAAGAATTGACTAATCAACTTCTCAAGTCCAAACTTCAAATCTTGATGAATTGATGATTGAGGACACTCACATTGGCTCATATATGCATAAAATGATAAATTAAATAAATTACCTTGATTTAATTTGATCATAGGTTGAGGTTGCTTCATGAGCAAGGCACAGTCAATGCACATCTGAATTAGGGTTTCCTTGGGAAACAATCCTCAAGCCCTTTGGTCTACCTTGATCAAATTGACAAATTGAGATACTTGGGAGGCATATATGGTGATTGCGAGCTTTGGGAACCATTTTCATGCTTGATTTCAACTTCATCTAGCCACATCATTGAGCATAGGGGCCTCCTAGGAGCCTTGGATCACATGCTTGCTTGAGCTTCAAAACAAAACAAGTTAGTGACATATTTTTGTGCTTTTGGTTAGTAAACAAAATAAGAAAATCAATAATATAAAATTCAAGCATGCTTGGTGGTCTCAAACCAATTCACACAAGTCCCAACCCTAGGGCAAGGAGCCAAGATGCTATGATCCTTGAGGCAAAATGCAAATGAGCAATGATATGATGCCATGAGGGATCTTAGGGTCAAAATTAGGATCTTACAGTCTGTTAAATGATTTAAGGGGGGAAAGGTTAGAAGTTAATCGAAGATTGGAAATAAAATTATTATTAAATCAAGGAGTTTCAAGAATTTACGAAGGAAGGAAGCCCCAGCGAAAAGAAGTTGGAAGTTCGAGTATGTCATAGGATTGAATTCGATAAAAAGTCAAGTGTTGACCTAGAACGGTCATGCAAGAAGTGTCTCTTTCTTTAAGTGGAAGAAATTCGGGGATGAATTTCAATTTTAGGGGGCGAGAATGTAATACTGATATACTCTTAAGTGTTCTAAATGTTGTCATTTGGGAAAAATAGATTAATTAGTGGACTCAAAATAGATCAATTCTTATTAAAAGAGACTGACCTTTATTAATTAGTACAAGAAAGGATATTTTGGTAACATTAATAATTGGTCAATTGCTCAAGTAGTAAGAAAAAATCTTTTAAGATATTTTCCTTTACCAACTTTTCATTTCAACCAATCATTTCCTCTTTTTTCTCTACCATACTTATCCACCTCATATATTTATATTTTCTACCACACTTTTCCATATCTATCTACCAGAAAGAGGGAAAGGAAAAGAGAAAGAAGAAATAAGAGGAGAGAAAGAAGGGAAAGAAGAAATAAGAAAGAAGAAAGAAGAGAGAAAGAGGATGATAGAAGAGAAGAATAAGGAGCTCATCATCATCATCGCCAACTTCATCTTAATTTGTTCATCATCTTCTTGGATTAAGGTGGGTTCTAGGTAGTGTTTGTATTTGGGGGTAAATTTCATGAAATTGGAAACTAGGATTTTTTGTGAAACTTGATATATATATGAATCGAATGTTGATACATGTTCTACTTGTAATTTTGAATGATTCATGTTATTAATCCATGATATTAATAATGGTTGAGTGTTTTATGATGGTGTGTTAGTGGGTGTGTTGTTGTTTGTTTAACATTATGTTCATGTTACAAATCAAATGGTGAAACTATGTTATTCTTATTTATTAGTGTTGGGAAACATTAATTTCATTGAATGAAATGTTTGAGGGTGTTATAAAATGATTTTGGTATGTTTAAGGTAGTAAATGATGGAAGAATATGTGTTTATAAGTGTGATTGAAAATTTTGCAGGTGTCAATTGATTGAGACCCTGGACCAATCGATTAGTCCTTTCTATGTTATAGAATATAAGGGAAAAATGTTGATGTCAATCGATTGGTCTTGTCCAGCAATCGACTGGTTCCCCTGTATTCACTATAAAATGAGTTTCATAACTAAGAATGAGGCGCGGTTGGATGTGTTGGAAAGGTAGTTCCAAGGTCTACTACTTAATGAGATAAAATCATGCTTATATGTCAATTATCACTTGGTTGATGGTATTATACTATTATGTATGTTTATGACTTGTTTCCCCTTTTCCACCATAAAATGAGATTCATAACTCCGGTTGACGCGAGGTTGAATGCGTTGGAACGTTAATCAAATGCTCTATCATTTTATGAAGTCAAATGATGCATGTATGTTTATTAATGCTTGATGAGAAAGGATGAACTCTTATGCTTATGTTAAGAATTGTATTATGAATTATTGTTTGTGTTGATTGTGTAATAATATGATTATAAACTTTATGATGATGGGTGAGGAATTCTAGGAGTAAAACTAGGTGAATGAACTAGAAATATAACTTAGGTGACGATACTTGGACACGAAGGTACATTAGTGTGTACCGTGGAAGAGTGATTGCTAGAATTATAGCTTAGTCACAAACTAATATGCTTTGTACGAAACGTGAGTTGATGTTATGAGACTTGGTGAATGTGATCACCTAGTGATTGCTGAGTACAATCATGTTGCCATTAATGAACTAGTAATGTATTCAGAAACAACCCCACTCTCGTGCTCGTTCCAAATTATGATGCTTATGAAAAGTAAGAATTGGGATACATGAATTATTGCTTCACATCAACCAAATGGGTTAGAGTTTCATAGATGACGTGGATCTCAAAGTGGGTTAGAGTCCGATACGAGGAAATGGATAAAAATGGGTTTAAGTTCCATATGGAGCGACGATTCTTGAAATGGGTTAAAGTCCCATGGAGAATTCAAAATCCACAAGGTGGACCTCAAAGTGGGTTAGAGTCCCATACGAAGAAAAGGCTTGAAATGGGTTTGAGTCCCATATGGAGAGAAGATTCTTGAAGTGGGTATGAGTCCCATGGAGAATCTGAAATCCACCAGAAATTCAAAGCCTGATACAAGGATTCATGGCCCATTTCGATAAGCCTAGATGTAGGATTGGCCAAGGAAAGATGCCTTGGTATGATTTCCGATTAGTGACTTATTTGAGTTGGTGAACTCAAGTGAACATGTGCCATACTTTATATTTTATCTTATGGACATGTATATAATGAGGCCATTAGAAACTTATGTTGTATCCATACCAAATTAATATCTCGTATAATGTATTTTCTATATATGTTATACAAGATGTTACAAAACTTGAATATTGTATCGTAAAATTTTGAGCCAAAATATCTCAGTTACTTCATGTGTTATAGCTCCATATTTTGTTTCACTAGAAGATCTTGATATTGTTATATTTTTCTTTATCTCCCACGATATATGAGAATTACCAAATTTCATTTGTTAACGAGCGATGTACATTCTTGTGTAAGACCCTAATTTTGACCCTAAGATCCCTCACGGCATCATGTTATTGCACAAGTGCATTGCCTCAAGGATTATAGAATGTTTGGCTCCTTAACCCTAGGGTTGGGACTTGTTTGAGTGTTTTGAGATCACCAAGAATGCTTGTATTGTATGTTATTTCATTTCTTATTTGATCACTAACCAAAAGCACAAAAATATGTCACTAACTATTTTTTTTAAGCTCAAGTGATCATGTGCTCCACAATGCTCCTAGGAAGCTCCTAAGCCCAATGAAATGACTGGATGAAGATGAGAAAAAGCATGACAATGGTCAAAAAAGTTCCTAACTATCATATATGTCTCCCAATTATCTCAATTTGCCAATTTGATCAAGATAACCCAAAGGGCTTGAAGATTGTTTCCCAAGGAAACCCTAATTTCACTGTGCTTTGACTGTGCCTTGCCCATGAAGCAATCTCAATCTCTGATCAAATTTAATCAAGGGAAGTTCTTTCATTCATCATTTTATGCATATATGAGCCTACTTGAGGCCCCTCAATCATTTATTCATCAAGATTGGAAGTTTGACTTTGAAAAGTTGACCAGTCAAGTCATCTCACTAAGCTGAGATTCAATGAGCTACAATTTTTTATGTGTTTGTCAAATGAAGATAACCCCAAAAAACAAAATGTTCCTAAGAACCATATGAACAACTTTAATGTTCATCAAAAATCCATTTGAAACTTTTAAGGTCATCATTCATTTCAAAACATTATAGGTCATTTTGACTGAAACCCTAATTTTGGGTCAACTTGCCAAGGGCATAACTTCCTTAATTTTTATGATTTTGAGGTGAGACAAAAGGAATTGGAAATCTTGAGATGTATAATTCAAATGTTATGTTGGACAAAATTTCATAATCCTAAAGGAAATACATGTGATATTGCAAAATATTATAGGTCATCTTGGACCTAATTCATTGAATTTGAAAAAGCACCCAACTTCAAATGCCCATAACTTGGTCATAGAAAATCCAAATGATACAAACTTTGAGTATACATTGAATACCATGAAAATATCTACAACTTTGATGTTGGATATGTTTTCATCTGAAGCTTGTATCATGGGGACAAAGGGGTTTAACCAAGCTTACTTTTGGGTTAATTTTTCAAAGTGATTTGAACATGTTTTACACTTGGACTTTCCAAGACAATTTTGATCAATTTTCACATGCCAAATGATTTTTTTCCCAACATGACTTTTGTTCCTTTTTTCAAGAGATTTCCAACCATTACTCACAATAGTCCTTGGGGTCTACCATTTGGGAGATTCGAATTTATTTTCATTTAGGTGCATTCTTGATATTTTATGTTGAAACTTGAATTGCAAGCATTTACCATCCAATATGCACGACCAAATGCCTTTCACATGATCTCAGCAAGCTTCTTCAGCCATCCATGGGCCTTCCACACGTCTACAAAGGCCCATGCATTCAAATTTCAATTTCCATGCACATGAGCAAAGTGTGATGATCTGATACATTCAACTATAAATAGAGGCTTCATGAGCTTCCTTTCACAACCTTTTGGGAGATCCCATATGCTGCTACACTGAAACCATAACCCTCACCAAAGGAATCACTCATAATTTTTTCAGATTTTCGAGCTTGAAATTCAGTAACATTAGTTGAGTTCTAAAGCTAGATTCCTTAGCCAATCATCTTCCATACACTCAGAGATCAAAGAGGAGCAAAGAGCTTGAAGAATTCGTGGCTAGAGGTTCATCATTTTGAAGGTATCAACTCAAACTTTTTGGATCTGAAACTCCTAATTCAATGTAGCTTTCTTGTGTTTTGGTGGTTCTCTGAAGTCCTCATACTTGAGGCAAGCTTTTGATGCATTAAATTTATCATTTCATGAACAATCAGTGTGGACACCATGATTTTCTCCTTCATCTTTCTCTCAATATAACAAGCATGAAAGAAATCCAATGGTACAGTGATGATCCACATCACAAGAGCTTTATTTCCATGTCCTTGTTTTTCATTTTCATAAGATTCATTTCTCTGCAAATTTGGCCGGAGTTTGTGTGTTTGGCCGGAGAAGACGGTGGTTTCCACCACCACCACCACCACCACGTGTGTTACTCATGGCCTTTGGATCTTGCTCTCACGATCTAATCTTGATCATCCGTTTTGATTACTTGTTTTAATTCATTGTGTTGCGCGTTTGACTTGAGTCCACCGTGTATCCTCAGATCCAGGCCATGCATCAGTGCCACGTCAATTAATGAATTGGATCTAGTGGCTCAAGCTTTTTCGCTTATTTCATTTTCTTTTTATTTTCTGTTAATTCATTCTATTTTCAAAAATTCATTAAAAACTCATATGAAGTCAAAAAAATATGAGACCAGCTCCAAAGTTTTTCTTGAAAAATCTAGTTTCATATTATGATTTTTAATTATTTTTGTGACTTCATTTGATATTTTTTATGAATTACTTGGTTTTTAATGATTTTAATTCATTTTAAAATACTTTCTGACTTTTAAAAAATACAAAAATATTTTCATAGCATCTATGGATCATGATAAGTCAATGAAAAATAGTCTCAACAATTTCTTGTTTGTTTTGAGATTATTTGATATTTTAATTCATATTATGCTATTATTGGTTGTTTTTAATTGATTTTAATTACTTTCTAATTTCAAAATTTTGTGAGAAAATTAGTGAAAGTTTGTTTGACTATGTTGAACCTATGAGAATTTAATTGGACTCATTGAAGTTGTTTTGAATTGAATTTGAGGTTCAACTTTGTTTGTTTATTTTTTATTTGTATTTTCTTTTAATTCAAAAAATACCAAAAAAATATTGTGGACTTCTTGACTTGTTATATTGATTCTTCTTTTGTTTGGTGTTGATCAAGGTTGAATTGATTCAACTTTGATCAAATTCATTGAATCTTGTGGTTTAAAAATTCTTAAGGATCATCACCTAGAAAGATGAATGAATTTGATCTAGGATGAGTTATCCCTTGATCAATTGGGATTAGTTATTGACTTCTTACCCCTGCCTTTCATCTTCATCCATTTCTTTCCCTCAATGGCCAATGAGTTAAAGTCTTAAGGTTGGTCTTGACAAATGGAAGTTTAATCTTCTTTAATCCAAACCAAATTCAACTTGATCCATGATCAAGTGAGTTATTTTGTGTCAAAGATAAGTTGCTTCTTGGTCAAGCAAATAACCAAAAGTCAATACAAGGCCCTTCCCCTTTCGTTTGGCATGGCAAGTTTATGGAGTTTGGCTTACTAGTCATGACCTCTAACTTGTGTTCTTTGCCTATATTCTTATTGACCGGCCTCAGATAGGTGTGACTACTACATTAGTCCACTTACGATTGCTTAACATAACGCTACATTGTCTTATGACAAGCTAACATAACTCTACTAACTACTAACTTTAATTTGAGCTTTTAAATTCTTATCATTTACTTTTAATGTCATTTATTTCTTGCTCATTATTCATCTTGATTTTCATCTTTGCTCACTTGAGCACATATTTTATGTTTATGTCACTTTTGCTCATTTGAGCCAATTATTGTATATAAATGTATTGCTATTTTGTGTTGTTTGTGTTTGTTTTGATGTGAACCAAAAATGCAAAAGGAGAAAGAACTTAGAATTAGGATTTACCCATGCTTAAAGGAGTTCAAGACCAACTAGGCCTCATGCCTTTAGAATGCAAAATTTGTTGAAGAGCAACTAGGCCTCATGCCTTTAGAATGCTAAAATTCAAAGTTGACCTCAAAGGACTTCTCCTCAAACTTTCTTTGTCCATTCCCTTTATTATGTTGTGAGCTTTTTGATGTGTGCTTTTGTGTGATAGGGATCCCATCTTAAGATTGTGAAGAGAGGACCATTGTCATGAGTAGCCAAGTTAAGAGCCAAGCCAAATGGAGATCCCAGGAGCTTGAATTCAAACTATTGATTGCTTTTTTTGTGTGCTAAGTTCAAAGAAAATGAGCATCTTAAGTCATATCTATGACTCCAAGAAAAGGAACTCCAAGGGTTATCTTTCCCCTCTTATCTTTGTATGCTTTAGGAATAGCCCTTCTCTCTTCTCCCCACTCTAACCAAGCCAAAAATCATTTTCAAAACTTTGACTTTATTTCAAATTAGAAACCTAGGCCTTAGGCCTTTGACTTTTTCAAAACCATTTTCATAAATACTCATTGTAAATAAACTTTAATCCAACTTTGACCTCATTCTTGTAAATAAATCTAACTTGTAAATATAACCCATTTTAAGTTGTTTTGTGGTTCTAATGGCCACTTTGTTAAAATCTTTTCAAAAACATTAGTCATAGGTTTGAGTTATCATAGTAGTTGATGTAAATCTCACCTCATTCTTAGTGTTGGATTATAAGCCTTCCATGCTTATTATAGGGTTAACCCCTCACTAGCATGTTGAAGTCTTCCTCACATGGTGGATTGTTGGTTTAGGTTGAGTTTTCTCCCTTTGATAGCAAAAGGCCTTAAGGCTTTTGATTATAATCGATTCACCAATCTTTGAGATTTTTACCACGAACTACGAGGTTTTGATCCTCCTTTGTGATGGTACGTAGACAATGGGTTCATCCATTCAAACAACAAAATTTGTAATATAATCTATTCTCTTCTCATCCCTCCAATCTTTTGCACAAATCTTTTCGCAAATACCAACCTACAAAACATATTTGCAAAAAGGGTTCCCTTAGAGTACTAAGGATGTTTTGGATGCGTAAAACCTTCCCATTTCATAACCAGCCCCCTTACCTAGATCTCTGACATTTTTATTAGTTTTTGATTTGAAAAACTTCTTACTTGGCTTTTGTTCGCTTTTTAGCCTTTCCCTTGGACAAATAAAAGTGCGGTGGCGACTCGAATTGTATGTTGACTTTTGATTTAGTTAATAAACCTAAAGATAACGAAAATCCCGCTACATCTTGTTAATGGAAAAACTTCCCAATCAGAATCATAATAACTAAATCGTTGAATGCCATTATTCTTGGGTAGAGCAATGCCTTATCCAGGTAAAGAATTCAAATATCTCAGTACTCTCATAGTTGTATAACAATTATCTTGAATAGATTTTTACACAAGTTCAATTAGTATATGGATAAAATATGTTAAATAGAGGAGTCTTCCTACTAATCTTTTGCATCGAGAGGGATCGGAGTAAGATGGTCTTTTGTCTAGTGCTAGTTTCTACTTTTGTTCCATATGTAAACTAGATTGTTTAAAACCAAACATGTCACATTCATCGAGAGTATCAATTGTGTATATCCTATGACACATGAACATGTATATTGAACCTTTGTGCTAATTCTAAGCCAATGAAATCTTTTAAAGTTCCAAGATCCTTCATATGGAAACATTAACTGAGATACTGTTTAAATTTATCACAAGTAACAATATTGTTTCTTGCAATAATTAAATCATCTACATAGATTAAAACTACTAAAAATGTAAAGTCACAGGAATAGATGAATCAACTAATCTAAACTTGATTTTCTTTAAATCCATAATTGATTAAAGTCTGAGATAACTTAGAATATATTATTTAGATGCTTATTTCAAACCGAATAATGATTTCTTTAATCGAAAAATCATGTGTTTGATTGAAAGTTTGTAACCTTGTGAAAGATTCATACATATTTCTTATGATAAATCATTATATAAAAAGACATTACTACATCCATTTTATGTAAATTTCATCCTTTCTACCACTACAATTGTAAGAAAACATCAGACAATGGTCATTTTGTCAATTGGAAAAAAAAAGTAATGTAAGATAAGGATCAATTAAGAGCATGAAGACACAAATAAAATGTTTTATTTTAATTTACTTTCTAATAACTCTATTTAGTTTTAATTTGTAATTTAATAATTTTAATTTAGAATTAGTTGATGTTTGTTTCTTTTAACTTAATCTAAGAAAATAGGATGTAATTCAATATGAGCGTAGAAAGTTACTCATTTAAATTTATGAGAACTCTTATTGTAAGTAAGTATTTTGTAATTTCTTTTGGACATGTTTGAAATGAATTAAGTTCTCTTTTATGAGAATGGTGAATAAGTGTTATATCCGGTTTTGATTCTTAAATTAGAGTCCTAATTGAACCTTGTCAATTACTTCATTACCATGTGGTATTCAGAGGTTAGAGGTTACCATTAAATGATAATTCTTGTCTTTAATTTCTATTTTAAATCCTGTGTTATTGATGTTCACGATACATTTGAATTTTTTTAGTTTTACTTAGGGCACTTTGATCTAAATCTTTGTGTAATCTTGTGTTTCTAATTTATTGTAAGTTTTATAGCATGTGTGGGAACGCTTAATTTAGCAATTAAATGTGTCATAAGTGAAATTTTATAGTCTTAGTTACTACTTTTTTTAGTGAAATGTACTCATCTCATCTTAAATTTAGAATTATTTATTTAAAAGTTTATTCTCATAAAACTAATTAAACAATTAAATTAAATTTTAATATAAATTTAAATTGATTTAAATTGAAATTCTTTTAAAACAATAAAAAATGAACAATTATTGATATTAGCAGCAACACTTGTGACAATATCACAAGTTACAACAGTTCTAGATGAAATTTTAAGTGCCAATCTCTTAAAATTATGCAAACACCTCGTGGACAAGTAAATTTTTATAAATTATATTTTATATTTAAATCAAAAATATAACGCAATATTTAAATAAATCTTAAAAATAAAATCTAAAACTAACATATAAATTTGAATAAAATCTTAAAAATATAATGCAATAAAATCTTAAAAATATACTGCAATATTTTGATGTTATACATTAAAAAGAAGAAAAATATAACTAATGAGTTGATAAAAACGAAAATAGACCTAAATCCAACCTAAAAATACTTGATAAAGGCCAAATAAAAGAAATACTTAAAAAGAGAATAAAACTCGAACCTAAAAAAATACCTAAATCAAACCTAAAAGATCAAAAACATAACTCCCATAAAAAGAATAAAACCCTATAAGAAAAGAATCCTTCCAAACTCAAATGAGATAAAAGCATCAAGACATGCATATTCAATTTGCTTAACAGTAAGTGGAAAATCGAGTTTTCTTGGTGGTGGAATGCAGAATGATGTGGCATGACCATAATATCTCATGGAGTAGTTCTGCCCATAAACCCTCGGCATCGTCAAACTTATTCTTGAGTCCTTTCAGGATTATTTTGTTGGTTGCCTCCGCTTGGCCGTTGGCCTGAGGGTGTGCAACAGACACAAACTTCATGTGTACTTCTAAGTCATTGAAAAATTCAGTGACCATAGTAATGGAAAATTGGGTCCCATTGTCTCCGACAATGGCTGCAGGAAGTCTGTATCTGCACATAATATTCTGCCAATAGAAATAGCAAACTCTCTCTACCCTGACTTTGGAAACAACCTCTGCTTCTATCTAGTTTATGAAATAATCAACTCTCTCTATCAAGAACTTCAATTGACTTGGTGCCATAGGGAACGGGCCCAAGATGTTTACACGCCACTTTTAGAATTGTCATGGCAAAGTCATCGACTGGAGAAGTTTGGTCGGGGCATGGTGAAGGTCAGGATGTCTCTGACATTGATAGCACTTCTTGATAAAGGCCATTTATCCTTCATTGGAGTAGGCCAATAATACTCCACCCTTAATCAGTTTGTGGATGAGGGATTTTCCGTCAATGTGACTACTTCAGGCTTCCTTATGTACCTTTGCAAGTACCAGGGAAGATTCGTGCTCTCCCAGGCATCATAACATGGGAGAAGTCCTCTATATTATGTAAAGTTTTTCAGAGAGCAAAGTGTACTTGACAATTTATTTCTGGATTCCTCTTGCTTCTATATTGTCCATTAGAAGCTTGTCAAACTATAGATAACGTAGTATGGGTGACATCAATCTAGATACAGAGACAACTTCTAGGGAATACACCTCATCCACCTTAATGATGTGGGAGGCGAGAGTCTCCTGGATGACTATTCTGTTAAACCCTATTGTCTTCAATATGGTAAGCTTGGGCAGGGGGTTTTCTCTTAAATTCTTCTCATGGGGGACATGCTCTATTTCAAAAGAGGTGAAATGAAAGGATGTATTTCGTACCTTTTTGTATATATTTTATCAGTTGTGGCTCCTTGGCTTGGTACTTCCCAGAGACTTGGTTGCCGACCAACTGGGAGACACTTTTGGCCTTGAATCGGGAGGCTCTCATCTCTAAGGTGAGGATCATTCCAACAATAAAAGCCTTGTACTCTGTTAGATACCCAAAAGTGCTTATTTGAGCTATCAAATATGGGTATCTTTCACTCCGTTTCCTTGCTAAAGTGTTCGAAACAACCTTTGTTTTTGATGAATTGCAATACAATGATAAACGATCTTGGTACCTTTGATTTGTGTGTTATTGTGCGGGAATTAGGCATGAAATAATAGAAAATGAAGCCACAAGAAAGTTGGCAAAGGGACCAAAGAAATGATGCATTCATCAGCTTGCTCGCTAGGCGAGGGCTGTGGCGAAGGGCTCGCTAGGCGAGCGCCCAGCGAGAACCCAGCGAAAAGCTCCAGGATTTTACAGTGGCAAACATCAACAAATTCGCTAGGCGAGCTGCCAGGGAAGTGTGTAGCGAACACGTCCAGACTTGGTGAAAAGCGCAGCCAGCACTCACTCGCTAGGCGAGCCATTAGCGAGCTCCCAGCGAGCATTCCAGTAGCAAAACCTCTCAAGCTCGCTGGAGCGAAGGTTGAAGCGTGTGCTTCGCCTAGCGAAGGTTTTGTTCGCCCAGCGAACATGACAGTCTGGCAAAGGTTATTTCTCTGGGCGCAGGTGCCTCATTTAGGGGCTCGCTAGGCGAGCCATTCTGCTCGCCTAGCGAGCATGACAACTCAGTAGCAGCTCTATAAGTAGCAAGGGCTACTTTTTGGAGCCATACTTTTGCACCTCCATACTTTTGTACTTTTTAGATATTTTCCAGCATTGCTCTTGGGATCTTTTGTGACCTAGAAATCATTTCTCTTCATCTCTTAACAATATTTCACAAAAAGAAGGTGGATTCTCATCCAATCTCGATTATTCGACTCAGATGTTGATCAACCTTCTTCCGAAACTTGTTGACCAAGCTACCATGAAAATGAGTAGCTAAGTCCTTCATTTTGTCAAGGTTAGATGTAGATGATCATTAGCTTTGTGTGTAAATGGTATGATCTCAAATTGTAAACTCTTTAATGGTGAATATATGATGAAAACTTTGTTCTTATTGGAAACTCTTTGTGTTGGTTAATGATCGAGAGATGTTTACCAACTCTTAACCTAGGTTTTCATCCAATATTGTTTATTAGCTAGAGATAGTAATGAATGATTTTGTTCACCATAAGGTTGAACCAAAAAGTTGTCATTTTGATAGATTGTGTTAGAGATAAACAATGGATCAAAATGGGAAAACTCACAATGTGTGTTAGAGATAAACACATTGGGAGGACTTTGTGAAATAGTTTATCATCTAAAGGAGTTTATAAGTTTTGTTGATCGAACATATACATGCAAAGTGATCGTCGAACCCTAACTTTGGCAATATTTCTCAAATATTCAAACCAAAACTTTTACCGCATTTTATTACACTTTTATGCAAGATACCGTGACAACTACCAAAACCCCATTGTTACCTTAAGCTAAGAATTAAAACAACTGTCGAAAGGCGGTGATATCTCACAATCCCTATGGAGACGATAACAAAAACCCGACACTTAAAATTACACTCAACATACTCCACCTAGTTGTTGGTGGTGGTGAACTCAAACTTTAGTGTCTGCGCAATGAATATGTTGCCAGGTCCTTTCAGGACTATCTTGGCGCCTATTTCTTTTATGTTGGAGGCACCATCTACAGATAATGCCTATTCTGGAGGCGCCTCCTCGTCTACAAGAGAGCTGAATTTTACCATGAAATATGTCAAAGCTTGGGATTTGATTCTTCCCCTCGGGAAGTATTGGATATCATATTCCGAGAGTTCAACTGCCCAAGATACCATATTTCCTGCTAAATCGGGGTTCTTCAAGACTTGAAGAACAAGATAGTTAATTTTCACCAGATCTTATGACCCTGAAAGCGTGGTCTCAATTTACTCGCCGCAACGAAGAAGGGTAGTGCAATTTTTATCAATCTTCTTATAGAATGCTTCAGTTCCCCTAAATACATTGCTTACAAAAGACACAGGCTTCTCCATCCTGTCTATTTCCTGGATAAAGACTGAGCTTATCTCCCGATCTGTGGCCGAGAGATAGAGGAGTAACGACAAATCTTCCATTGGGCAAGTGAGGATTTAGGGAGATGTGAGGAAATTATTAACCTTGGTGACAATCCCTTGAATATGTTGAAACATTAATTCAATTATCTATCCTTTTATGAAGTAAAATCATGCATGTATGTTTATTAATGCTTGATGAGAAATGATGAAATCTTATGCTTATGTTATGAACTGTATTATGAATTGTTGTTTGTGTTGATTGTGTATTAATATGATTAAAAACCTTATGATGATGAGTGAGGAAAACTAGGAGTTTGTGTCTTTAACAATTTATGAGAAGAAAGGGAACTCCTTAATCTTAAAACTAATCTACCTATTTATAGTAGATTTTTAATGTCTTGACAAAAGTTTTATGAGTTATTTAATTAACTAGATTAAGTTAGTTAATTAACTGTATTTAAAATATATTTTAGTTATTTAATTTAGTTAGTTACGTGTTCACTAAATTAGTCGAGTTTATGTGTTTGCTTAGCTAAGTTCACATGTTTGTTACAACAAACTCCTATCCTCATGTCTTTCTAATTGTAACATCTAGAATTTTTGATTGTATCAGCCTATATAAAGATCACCATATACATCTTATTTGATCAACTAATACATTTAAAGTTAATTCATATTAAGATTTTATTAGTTAGTTAATTTTTAATATCATGACATAGTAAGAATTGCGATACATGCATTATTGGTTCGTATCAACCAAATGGGTTAGAGTCCCATAGATGATGTGGACCTCAAAGTGGGTTAGAGTCCCATACGAGAAAAAGGCCCGAAATTTGTTTGAGTCCCATATGGAGCGACGATTCTTGAAATGGGTTGAAGTCCCATGGAGAATCTGAAATGCACAAGGTGGACCTCAAAGTGGGTTAGAGTTCCATACGAAGAAAAGGCTTGAAATGGGTTTGAGTCTCATATGGAGCGAAGATTCTTGAAATGGGTATGAGTCTCATAGACAATCCGAAATCCACGAGAAACTTAAAGTATAATACAAGGATTTGTGAACCGTGTCGATAATCCCAGACGTAGGGTTAGTCGGGGATAATACAAGGATTCTTGAAATGGGTTTGAATCCCATATGAAGTGAAGATTCTTGAAGTGGATTGAATATATATTTACAAGTGAGAATAATCTTCACCTTACAAGACGGTTTTGTAGAGTTGAGTTATGCCTAACCAAATTTCTTTAACATGGTATCAAGAGTCTCGTTTAAGAAGTGGTGGGTCATCTAGTATCAGATTTCTGCTATCGAGTCACCCACAATTTATTTCCGTGCTCTAGATGTCCAGTCCATCACATGAGGGAGTGTGTTAAGACTCCTACATACGATAATATATATATAGCTTGAACATGTGTTTGTCAGTGGAGTCAATCTTCATCCTACAAATTGATGTTGTAGAATTGACTTGTCCAACACCACGTTTGTTAACACCTTTATTTATAATTATAACTTTCTTCACTTAATCAAACATTATATAATTCTAATTCTAATCGAATTTTTAAATCAAATCATATCTAATCCATAAAAATATTACCAAATAAATTTAAACAAATCTAATTTCAAATTCAAATTAAAAATATAGTAACTTAATATCAATAACTTACTAAATAAATAATATGACCAACCTAATGGTAATTATTTGAGAAAATAAATATCATGATCTTCTTATATAATTTCATCATAGATTTTTTTAATGAGAAATATATACATTAAAAAGAATAAAAATATAACTAATGAGTTGATAAAAACGAAAATAGACCTGAATCCAACCTAAAAATACTTGATAAAGGCCAAACAAAAAAAATACTTAAAAAGAGAATAAAACTCGAACCTAAAAACATACCTAAATCAAACCTAAAAGATGAAAAACATAACTCCTATAAAAAGAGAATAAAAGCCTATAAGAAAAGAATCCTTCCAAGCTCAAATGAGATAAAAGCATCAAGACATGCATATTCAATTTGCTTAACAGTAAGTGGAAAATTACTCCAATCACTCAAAGTAATTTTCTTTGATTTCTCAATCTCTATTCCAAGAACACGAAAAGCCAGTGTTTTAAGCCCGGCAAACTTCAATGATTCGTCCCTTCTCTTTATAGCAGCAAGTGTGCGAAGATCAACAAAGCTTACAACATGCAAGGAGAAGTCTCTAAGAAGCTTGTCAACGTCGTCTTTGATCCCAACACCGACAAACTTGTAGTTTTTGTTACCCAAGAAAGCAATAAGTGATTCTGGGATGTACGAGGCGTGTAAGATTTGGAAAATAAGACATTCTCCGCCGATACAAAGTTGAAGGACAGCAGCAGTGTTTGATATACCATGACGTTTGGCGAGGAGGCATTCAACATCCAAGCCAACGATGACGTTGTTGTTGTTGTTGTTAAGGTAAGGGTTGATACTTAAGAACCATTCGTCAACCATGGAAGGAGTATTTGTGATCATTGTGTGAATAGTGAAAGAGTTGAAGAAAATATCGTACTTGTTGTGGGTTTTGCAAGGGAGAGCATAATCAAAACTGGTGATAGACATTTTGAATTTGCAACATATATGGAATCCTAAAAACCTAATCAATAGTTCTATATATATGGTGATAGATATTTTTAAATTGTTTGTTTTTTTTTATAAATATTTTAACAACTTATTTTGATACTATCCATCTAATTTTTTTAGTCAACGTATAATTTGGTTATTTTTTTAAATTGACATAAATATCTTAACAAACTATTTGTTTGTTTTTCTAATTTGTTATTTTTTTATTTAAACTTTAAAATTATTTCTTCTATGTGTATTTAACTTAAAACTTTATCTATTTTGATTATATCCGTCAAATATTTTATTTTATGTTTTTTTCTTTTTTTTATTATTATTATTTTTTAAATTAATTATTTTGTATTTTATAGTAAATTTCAGATCTTATCCATTAAATCTTTAACTTAGATTTTTTTTTTTGAATTGTTTTTTTTAACGTAAACTTTTCTACAAATTATATATACTGCTTTATTTTATCCAGTAAATATTTCTCTTTTCTTTCATTTCTCAAAATTAATTTTATTTTGTATTATTCATAAATATCTTCACAAACTACATATATTATTTGGATTATGCCCATAAAAAATTTCTTTTATATTTTTTTTTCATTTTAAAAATTGATATGTTTTTTCATAGAAACATAGATCATTGTTTTTCCATAGTAGTTGATCATTTGATTTCTCCATTGGAATAATAACTTGAGATAAAATTCGTTGCAGGTTTGCGAACTTAAATATGTTTTTCATATATGACATAAAATTCTCAACAAACTACAAATATTTATTTGATTTTATCTACTAAAATTTTCATTTTTTTGGTTTGTAGTTGAAGTGGAAAAACTCGCACACACATACAATTGTGAGATCACGAACTCAAATCTGGATAATAGTGTCAAACCTAACAATAGCAGCATTTACCAATTTAATTTTCTTTTTTATTACTATAATTTTATTTAATAAAAGTATTTCTCTTTCACACTACAAAATAAAAATATCATTTTACGACACATAGGTTGTGATAGTTCATTGAAAACCGCCCTCTTAGATTTAAAAAAAATCATATGAATCATATGTGGTGCAATGGTTCCAACCCCAACTGTCCTAAAATATGAGTTTCGACGGTTACTCAACCACCATCGTATTTTTGGTGCTTAAAAAAATTATATGGGCTGCGACGATTCCAAGCCCAAGCCCAACTGCTCTAAAATATGGGCTGCGACAGTTACTCAGCCATCCTCGTTTTTTTTTGCCTAACATGTTTTGGGGCTTCAAAAAAACCATATGGGCAATGAAGGTTCAAAGTCTAACTACTCTAGTATTTTTTTTTGCCCAACACTTAATTAGAAAAAAATTGTATATTTTCACCATGTTGCAACTTGAGAAATTTTTACTGAACTTTGCGACCAAAGGAATAGGGAAATGCATTCACCATGCTCTAGAGAGGAATGCGTTCAATATGCTCCACGCACTGATTATTGTGACATCCACCGATTGAAGAAAGAAGGAAAACCACCAACACCGACTGCCTCAGGTCATGCCGCCGCCAAATCCACCAACACTGGTTGCTTTAGTGAATTGAAGAAAACCATTGTTAATAGGTTAGTTGTCTCAAACCCTAAGTTCTTGTTTTTCATCTCTTTATTTATATTCACTAAACCTTAAATTGCTAAAACCTTATTCTTCATATTCATCTTATTCATCTCCATTCTGATCTATTAACTCTCCTTGCTCTTTTTAAATTTAGGATTTTGTTTTGATAATAACCGAAATGCGGTTAAAAAATTTCAATGTTTTTAGGGTTTTGTATTGTTTTTTATACTGTAGATGACATTGATGAATTCTTTGTTACTCAAGGGTTTCCACATTGTGTTTCTTCCTTTGAGTTGACGTTGTGTTTCGTCTTTGAGTTGCATACTATATGAATTTAAATTACTAGTTTTCTTATGAATTATTTTTTTAAGTATGTGTTGCGTTTTTCAAGCTTAAGTTCGGAAAACTCATGACTTATCACCGCAGTGAGTGTCATTATTTTTAGATTTTCATTTTAGGGATATTAGTTTCTTATGGATGGAATCTGAAAAGATTTAGGGTCTTTTTGAAACACTTTTGGGTTTTCATTCTTAAAATTTATTTTTGAAATCTAATTTTAAAGAGTGTTTTTAGGAAGAGAATTATCAAAAATATTTGTTTGATAGACTAGTTTTTAAAAATTGTTTTTGAAATGTGAAAATTGAAAAAGTTTATTTGATAGTTTAATTTTCAATACTATTTTTAATAAGAGATTAAAAATATATTTAAATAGATAATTCTTTTTAATTAATAATAAAATATATTTCGTTATCTCTAAATATAAATATAATTTAGTCACTAATTATTTAATATAAGATCTAAGAATGCATGTCAACTATTTTTTTAATATTAATTATATAATTAATAAAATATTATTTTAATAATAAGAGATTGACACATAATTTCAAACAAATGATTTAAATCATTTTCATGACATTCATCATTACTATTTTTGTTTATATTTAATCACTTTCTCTTCCTCAATTTTATAAGAAATATAAATTATACTATAATATGATTGAAAATTTTAATTTTTATTGATTTTTCTTATTAAATTAGTTTTATTATTTAAGTATTATTAAAATTACAACTTTGCTAAGAAATATTGTAAGAGTATTTTTAGTTAGAAGCATTTTATTTTTTAAATATTCATGTTTATTATCTACTCCAATTGGAAAATAAGTGATAGATTTTAAAAATCGGATTGAATCAACGGATCAAATTGATTGAATTGAGAATCGGATGAGTCACCGATATAGTTTGATTGTTGGATTTATTAAAATATTGTATTTGGATTTTTTTTTTAATATCCAGATTTTTTAAAAAAATTTCAAAAATACACATTTTTTCAAAAAAATTACAAAAATGGGCAATTTTTGCCCTAATTTTGTACATGGGCGCCACCCTAGTTGGCGCCTACCCTTAAAGGGTAGGGCAAGTCGCCACTAGGAGTGGCGCCTACACTCTTTTTCCTTTTCTTTTTTTTTAATTTTTTTTTTTAATTTTTTTTTATTTATAAATTTAGATTTATTATAAATTATATAAATTTATATTAATACATATATATAAATAAAATTATTTACAAGATATATATATATATATATATATATATATATATATATATATATATATATATATATATATATATATATATATATATAATATATATATATATATATATATATATATATATATATATATATTAATTAATTTATAAGTAATTAATATTATTTATAAATTTTTGGGAGAATTAGGGTTAATCATGTTAAGGTTAATTTATCAATTATAATTAGGGTTTATTGATCGGTTATAATTAGAGTTTGGTAGTTATGACCTAATTGAAACCCTAATTCCCCATAAGACTAATTAATCAAGTGCGACACTAATTAGGGTTAAGTAGATTGGTGTACAACCCAGATCTTTTCCTATAAATAAAGTGTTATTTCCTTGCATTTTCTTCACCACTATTTCCTATCACTTTCTCTATCAAGTTGAGTTCATGGCATCCCCAAGACCGTCATCATGGCAGCGAACATCATCAAGGCGTCCGGATCCTGAACAAGTAATCTTAAAAAGGGATGGGCATGTTATTTTCTCGCCTTTGAAACCCCCAATGGAGATGAAATTTTGGAACATCCGTTCGTTGGACCAACTAAAAAGGTCCTTGATGTCTTGGTTAGAGGGAGATTACCAACCTGGTGAAGTCATCAGAAGGATTCAGAGGCTTAGAACAAGGTTCTCATTTGAAACTGGAGAAACGATACGTTGGTGGGTTGAAGTTGAAAGCGACATTGATTGCATCCAAATGATGCATGGATCAGACGACATAGTGTTAACTGTTGTAATTTCTTAGATTTTAATGGTTGTTTGTCATGTTGTTGTTGTATTTGTTATTGTTCTAGTACTTGTTCTTGTTTTAGTACTTGTTTTGTTCCAGTATTTATTTTTGTTTTAGTAATTGGTGTTGTAATGTTAGATGTTTGTGTTTGTTGTTCAAGTGTCATCTTCTATTTGGAATAAAAAGTAAACTTTAATGATAAATAGCATTGGTACACAGATTTATGAATATGAAAACTAAGTTGTGGAACTAGATCCACGATATGGACATTTGTTCTTATTATGCCCTAGTTGTCTACATATGCTACACTTCCTCTGCATTTTCTCTGCGACGTCCATTTCAGTTCTAATGCGCCTGCTATTTGGGCGACCACTTTTATTCCGCCGCATCGATTCGTTGTGCCAAACAATTTCCCCGTCATACTCTGGCCAATACGCCTCCAATGCTACCACCGGAAAGGGATTGTCGTATACATTGAGCAATGTTGCAACTTTGTAGATGGGAGACACTAGCGATAATGCATCGAAGTGGCTGTGTGAACACGCTGCAATGACATGGGAACAAGGCATACGATAGGCCTGAAATTGACCACAGTCGCACCAACGGTCTGGTATTAGGACCCTATACTCTTGTCTGGGCAGCCCTTGGTTGTGGTCAATTGTTTCCTTGACACTAAAAGTGTGGCCATGGCGGTCGAATTCCGTAACCCGATGGCTGCTGGCTTTGGCAGATTCCCGCCTCATAAACTTCATGCAGGCATCACTATATACTTGACTCGTCTGCAACACTTCATGCCAGCGCCTGCCTCTTGTTACGAACAACATTGTCATCCGAAAATAGGCCGCACTCACCAATGCGGTTACCGGGAGGTTATGTATGCCCTTAAAGACGCCGTTCATTGATTCCACAAGATTTGTTGTCATGTGGCCCCACCTCACCCCATCGTCGTATGATCTAGTCCACTTCGCTCTGTCGATATTATCAATCCACCTCCCTGCATCAGAATTTGCCAACACTATTTCCCGGTGGTAGTATTGAAACTCCAAGCAGCAGCCGTTTCTCCTTCTACCAATGCAAAGGCTATTGGGAAAATATTAGAATTTCCATCTTGTGCGACCGCCATCAGTAACGATCCTTTGTATTTCCCATACAGCCAAGTTCCATCGACTTGAACAAGTGGTTTGCAGAATGTGAAACCGATGATGCAAGGACGGAATGCCCAGAAAAGTCTATGGAATATTCCATTACCTTCTAGACGAGTTCCGTCAGGGGATTGTGCCGGCAAGGTCTCCATTATAGAAACCGTCCCAGGTGAATACAATCGTAGTGCAACCAGGTAGCGTGGTAGTTGTTTGTATGATTCCTCCCAGTTACCGTATACCAGTTCAATTGCCTTGGTTTTCGCTAACCAAGCCTTTCTGTATGACGGTGTATATTTGAAAACAGCCACACAATGGGAGATAATTGTTTTGACCTTCAGTGACGGGTCAGCCTCAACTAGAGGTAATATGGAATGGCAGATCATATCATGGCTAAGTTTGCGATGATCCTGTGCCATGTTGGTGTTGATGCAAATGTGAGCTTGAGAAATGGACCATATCACCCATGCATTATGTTTCTTCTTGTACGATGCCATCAACCTATACCCACACTTCGGATTTTTGCATACAATAACGTATCTTTCCGGATTTGATTTGATAACATCGTAGTCAACACAGTTTTTCAAGTGCCAGTTCTTTATTGCTAACAGACACTCTTCCTTGGTCCGAAATTGGTCACCCTTCTTTAAGTCCTCATCAGACCTCATATATGGGTTGTAGAACATATCTGATGAGGGCTCATCCTCGCCCAAGTTAAGTGTTGTGAAGTGCGCAGGCGGCGAGTAGCGTTGCGCTATAGGTATTTGAACTTGGTCTTCGTCTTCAGAATCACGGTTCACCAAGTCATCAACCACGTCTTCAGCATCATCAACCATATCGTCTTCAACGTGGTGCTCAACATCTTGTTCATCATCAATCACAGGATCAATAACCTGTGACTGAATATTCTGAGTTGGTTGAAATTGTTCCAACACAATGTACAACACTATGTATTCGTAACCAGAATACTCATGGTTACGAAACATGTATTTTGTCTTCATGTCATTTTGAATCAATGACTTATAAAACTTGACAGAGTTGTTTTCTGAAAAAAAAGGTTGTTGATAAAAAATTTGGGACATGGGTTGTCTTAGTTTGGACTCAATCTTCCTTTTCAGATAAGAGAAGTCAGCTCCTCTATTTAGACAAAAACGAGTGCATTCGGTGTTTCTAAATAGGAAGCCAGACATATCACATTCATAAGTCTCACCATTGACGTGAGCTTTGATTTTGTATTGTGATGAAGATGCCATGTTTTGTGAAGGTTTTGTGAAGATATTGTGATGGTTTTGTGAAGATATTGTGAAGGTTTTGTGATGATATTGTGAAGGTTTTGTGAAGATTGCTGTGAAGATATTGTGAATACCTTTGTGAAAATGTGTGTGAATATTTATACTGCAAGATTCCGACACATCTTTGGATGCATGTCTTCAACCAAGCCTTCTCCAAGAGCAACGCATGCAAAACTTGGACACATGTAAAGAATGCAAGAATCTTGCAGGCTAGGTGGAGCTGCATGCATGTAATAATTTTGACACGTCTACTGCATGCATATAATTTTGACATGTAACAATATTCAATCTTATTTAAGCTTAATTATTTATTTTAAACAACCTGATTATTTATTTTAAATAATATTCCCACACATGCCTTCCACGTGTCACACCTTTGCATCATCAGGTTCCACCAAGTCTTCCCCAAGACAAGACAAGTGCAACCTAGTCTGCACCAATGCATGCCAACACTACCATCTAGCCTGCACCTATTCTGCAAGATTCCCACGCATGCCTTCCACGTGTCACACATTTGCATCATCAGGTTCCACCAAGTCTTCCCCAAGACAAGACAAGTGCAACCTAGTCTGCACCAATGCATGCCAACACTACCACCTAGCCTGCACCTATTCTGCAAGATTCCCACGCATGCCTTACACGTGTCACACCTTTGCATCATCAGGTTCCACCAAGTCTTCCCCAAGACAAGACAAGTGCAACCTAGTCTGCACCAATGCATGCCAACACTACCACCTAGCCTGCACCTATTCTGCAAGATTCCCACGCATGCCTTACACGTGTCACACCTTTGCATCATCAGGTTCCACCAAGTCTTCCCCAAGACAAGACAAGTGCAACCTAGTCTGCACCAATGCATGCCAACACTACCACCTAGCCTGCACCTATTCTGCAAGATTCCCACGCATGCCTTACACTTGTCACATTTTTGCATATTCAGTCTACTTGAAAACGAGTATAAATAGAGGGTCATTCTTGCAAGTTTTCATCAACCACTAACACTTTTATTCAGAGAACTCCGGCGAAACTTCTCATCCACCAAGCTTCGTTCTACATTGCAGTCATGTCTCTTCTTACCATGGGCCAAGAACACAGAGGCACTAGGGCAAACATTGCCTCATTCGTAAGTTTTTCTTGAACATTGCCTCTTTCGTATGTTTCTAATTTGTTTTTTAAAAGTCCAATCTAATGATTGTTTATATTGTTTGTTTTTAAAGGATCCCAAGAAATTTCGTCAACGTTCACACCCTATGCCTTATCCAGACCCATGGTGCGTACCTTACATAGAGCGTGCGGGTTTCGGTCATGTTATGCATGTCGTAAATGCCACAATTGATGTCAAATTCATTCTGGCTCTGTGTGAACGTTGGAGACCAGAGACACACGCCTTTCACCTACCAACTGGTGAATGTACTGTCACATTAGAGGACATGTAAATGCTTTTGGGTCTTAGAATAGATGGTAAGCCTGTGACTGGAAATGTTCAACAGCCCAACCAAATATGTGTTCAAATGTTAGGGGTAGATCTGGTCGAGGGTGAGGGATCTGCAAAAGCAAGGGGTCAGGGTATTAAATTATCTAGCCTCCAATTGTACCACGACTTCATAACTTTGACTGAGGAATCCTCTGAACAAGAAAAAGTCATAAAAACCCGGGTTTACATTATGCTATTGTTTGGGAACTTGCTATTTCCCGAAGGGACGGGAAATAGCATAAACTTTATGTACTTGAGTTTGCTCGGGGACATTGATAGAATAAGCACATATAGTTGGGGTTTTGCTGTATTAGCATTCCTATATAGCTCTTTGTGTAAAAATGCACAAAATGAGCACTGTACAGTTTCTGGATGTGCTTTTTTGCTCCAAACATGGGGGTGGTGGAGATTGCCGAGGCTAGCCCCAGAAAATCCTAATGTCTACTCATTCCCCTACGCAACTAGGTAAATTTATGATGTTATATCATTTTGTATATTTATTCTATAAATATTTGTAAATAATATTATTTATCTTTTTTTGTTTAGGTTCATTACAACCGGACTGGATTACAGTCTTACCCCCAAAAATAAAATTATATTTTATCGTCAACTCTTGGATCGTCTCCGAGCACAAGATGTATTACCACTAAATCACTCAGCTTCTAACTGATTTATTAATATCATGCATTCTCGATAAATAACATATTTGCTTTTTTCTTTGCAGTTTATTTGGAGGCCATATTTGGGATTGGAACATCAACCCAACCCCGAAGATGCAGCTGTTTGGACAACAAAAACGGCCATAATGCGGTTCACCACTGTGGAGATGCACCAAAGTGACCGTGTCAAGCTGCAATTCGGAATGCATCAAGAAATCCCAGGCCCCCCAATGTCTATGGAACCTTGGCATCTAAAAAAAGTCAGCCACCAGTGGTATGCCCAACATTGGAAGGAATTTGCTAAGGAGTTTCGTAAAATGTGGAAAGACCGTGCCCACTATGTTCTACAATTTCCGGTGGCGCCCAACGAAATGAAGCCGACAAGGGAATATGTGGATTGGTATAGAGCAAATACAAATCCAGAAATGATTGTGTCTGACCCGTTCTATTTGGACGATCCCCGGATGCAACTGTAACACCCCGATAATAATATGATAATTATTTAAATTAAGTTAATAATATATTTATTAATTTAATTAGATAATTGGATTATTATTATTATTATTTTGGAATTATTGAATTATTATTATTATTGGGATAATAATATAAAGTGGAAAATATATAAGTTGGAAATAAGGAAAAAGAATCTCATTTGGAAAATAAAGTTTTCACGTGAAACAGAGAAGCGATTGAGAAAGTGGAGAAAGGGCAAGAGGAAGAGCTAGAGAGCAAGGGTTGAAGAACGGAGAAAGCTTGAAGCTCAAAGTTGCCGGATTAACTCAGGTAAGGGGGGTTTATCGTCGTTTAATGGGTATTATGGGTTAGCATGTAATGGGTAGTGATAAACCGTTGAATTGACCCTAATTGGGATTTGTTGAATGCTGAAAATTGTGATGGATATGTTGTGTAAAAACTGAAATTGAGCCTGTAATTGAGTGTGTTGTAATTTCCCTAACGTATAGCTTTTTACGGAATTGGAATCGGAGGTCCGGAAGTCCTCCAACGGCGGAAAATGCGGGGAATTCTGCATTCTGCCTTGTGTTAGCGCAGGAACAGCTTCTGTCTTGCGTTAACCGGTTAACCCAGGGTGTTAACCGGTTAACACTGTGTTGAACTGTGAAATTATTGCTGTTTTGTCTGCGTTAACCGGTTAACCCAGGGTGTTAACCGGTTAACACTGTTGTGATTGCTGAGAGATTGCTGTTTGTGCTGCGTTAACCGGTTAACCAGGGCGTTAACCGGTTAACACTGTTAAGTTTTGGGACAGGAAGCGTGTTTGTGCTGCGTTAACCGGTTAACCCAGGGCGTTAACCGGTTAACGCTGTTGCAGAGTGGAAAAAGTGTTAATTAAAATGTTGTATGCCTAATTGATGGTTGCCTATATCGGTGTGTGATATAGTAGGGGTTATTTCCCGCTATTTTGAGCAGTATAGGTATTAGTAGAGTGTGCTAATACTGTGGTTGATTATTTGACATGATATGATGTTTTGATACATGTGTTGATGATGTTTGATGGTATGCATAATGTTGTGAATGTACATGTTATGTATGCAATTGTGAATGGACTGTTGTATGGCTTAGAGTGTGAGCATAGGTCCATTGTGGATTTTGTTGTTGATGTTGCATTGCTAGATGATTAGCATGCATATTGTGGCCTTTAGGGTGGTAGCTAATTCCCATGGTGAGGAATTAGTGAGTTAGTCATTTTGGACTGTTGTTGATGTTTGCATGCTAGGTGATTAGCGTGCATAGCATGACCCATTTGGGGTGGTAGCTAATTCCCGTGGTGAGGAATTAGTGAGTGAGTCACTAGGTCTCAAATGAGTGGGACTAGTGGGCTTGGTAGCCGTGCCTGGATTTGGACGGTGAGGTGAACTATATGTTCACAAAGAGTCGGTACCGCATGCATGGAGTCTCATTGCATAATTGATGTATGGCGTATACTATGAATGGATGTATTCCAGTATTATACGTGTGTTGTGTGTGGTGTTGATGTTGAGTATGATTGAGTTGACATTGCTGTTGCTGAATGTGTAATCTGATTTGGGTGATGAAACGTGTTATTTACTTAGCATTACATGATGTTTTATAATGCTTGTTATATCGATTGAGGAACTCACCCTTACAACTATTTTTCAGGTAACGAGCAATGAGTTGAGTAGAAGTTAATGCTTGGAGTCTAGTGTAGTCTCCTTAGTGGGTCGTGCTCTGATAGATGTAACATCGGGATGGGATGTTTTAACTTGCTTTAAATGTTTTATTGTTGGTTGTGAACCATTTTACATGTAATGTTTTACATGATTGATGAGATTTCTATCCGCTGCGTTTTGTGCAAATGCTTATGTTTTGAATTTAATAAAAGAGCATGATCGTTATATTGGTGAATGGTGTGAAGTAACTGTGTGACACCCTTGATTGCATATTACTCTGATTGACACATTGTTATTTTAATTAAATATTTGGGGTATTTTAGAAGGGTGTTACAGCAACAGCCATATTTCCAACAACAACAACCACCACAATATTCCCAACAACAACAACCACCAACTTATTACCAACAACAACCACCACCACCATTTTACCAACAACAACCACCACCACCTTATTACCAACAACAACCACCACCGCCGTATTACCAACAACAACCACCAAAACATATGTCCACCCCCCAACCAAATCAACAATACATACCACAAACTCAACCCCAATACCATGAAGATTACCAACACCAAACTCAACATTCCCACCACCATCAACAATCCCAACACCTACCACAATATCAATCCCCCCACTTCCACCAATCCCAACACTTCCATCACGACAATGTCCCGAGCTCTTCCAGTCCTCCACCTAGCCCCGACACGGGTATACAAGAGGATTACCAACAAGACTACTACACACCACAACAAACATTGTTCTTTGGCCAACCCGATTCAACCCTAAACTACCAAAGACCACAATTCGAGGGCGCACCCAGCAGTAGTCAGTTTGTCCCACCGAGACAAAGCTTTGAGGGCGCAGAGGGGACCCGTCTTTCCTACAACACTGAAGGGACTTCGACCCAACCACAACGGCAAACGGCAAGGGGACGCGTTAGGACTAGGCGAGTAATTAGACCTCCCCCGTGCGGATCGTACCAGGGACCGCATCATATGTGATAAATCCCAAATTAATAATGCATTTTAATCATATCTTTGTAATATTTGTCTTGTCTATTATTTAAATAAAAATATTTTCTGTTTATTATCTTTATATCTTTATCTTTAAAGATATTGTCTATCATATCTTTATATATATATATATATATATATATATATATATATATATATATATATATATATATATATATATATATATATATATATATATATATATATATATATATATATATATATATATATATATATATATATATATATATATATATATATATATATATATATATATATATATATATATATATATATATATATATATAAATTTACATGTGTATAAATATTTATTTACACGTATATAAATTAATTTTTTTTCCGAAAATTTATAAATAATATTAATTACTTATAAATTAAATTAATATATATATAAATTAATATATATATAAATTAATATATATATAAATTAATATATATATATATATATATCTTGTAAATAATTTTATTTATATATATGTGTTAATATAAATTGATATAAGTTATAAAAAATATAAATTCATAAATTAAAAAAAAAATTTAAAAAAAAAAAACAAAAAAACATATTTAAAAAAAAAAAAATAGAAAGAGTGTAGGCGCCACTCCTAGTGGCGTGGCGACTTGCCCTACCCCTTAAGGGTAGGCGCCAACTAGGGTGGCGCCTAGGTGTAATTTAGGGCCAAAAATGGCCATTTTTGTAATTTTTTGGAAAAATGGTGTATTTTTGAAATTTTTTTAAAAAATCTGGATATTAAAAAAAAAATTCTTGTATTTGTGGGAATCGGTCAGAATCGACCAAAACTGATAAAAATTGAGAATCAACTGTTTAAATTTTTGCTTTTTTTTCCTCTGACAAAATGTCGTCATTTTGATAATTCTTTTTTTAAATAAAATTAAAATATAAAGAGATTTTGTTCAAAATTTATTTAGAACAACTTTTCCATCTTAAAATTAAATTTATTAGACGATACATTTATTTTGTTATTCAATTTCTGTTTCCATTAGACTTTGTTCAAAATTTATATAGATTTGTATTTTGTATTATTTTGTTATGTGTATATTTAAAATTTTAATTTAAAGAATGAATTCTTAAAATTATGAAATTTTGAAATTTTAAAATTTTAAAATTTTTTAGTAGTCGTGATTTTTTTTAGAGATAGGGTCACCCGATTCGACGATTTAATAACTATATAATTTTGTTATAGATACCGATTTATTCAACTAAATTATCTGATTTAATTCGATTATGTTATGCGATTCGACTAATGATCAAATGGTTCGAACAATGAACCAGTACACTCTCACCGATTTGATGACCGATCAATTTTCTTAAACAATTATTATTAATAAAAAATATTTATTATTTTTGAAATGAAAAAAATATATAATTTTATAAAAGGTCAAGTTGTTATAAAAAATTGAGAGGAAATCTAAATTTGTCAATTTTTTTAAAAAAATAAAAAAAAATAATTAATATTTATAAATTATAAATATTTTTTTAGAAAAAAAATGCTAATAAAATTATTTTCAAAATTAAATAAACACAGTTATTTTATTTATATTTGGTATAACAGTTTATTATTATATGGATGATAATATATTACTTTGTTTTATATATGTCTGAAAAATATTAAGAAAAAATTAATTATAGAGATTAATAAAATTATGGTTATAATTACGAAAACTGTCATTAATGAAAATTATAGAAAAAATCTCTTTCCCGTGTGTATTCAATTCAATGGTAGGATTTGAAAAGTGAAAAGCAAAATAAAAACTAAAACACATCAAAAGCTATTTTTGTTTTTTAGATTTAAAAACTGAAAAACTAAAAAGAGTTTTGAAAAACAATTTTTAAAAATTAGCTTTCTAAATAGATTTTTTAATTTTTAATTTTTAAAAACTAAAAAACTATTTTTGAAAAGGGATTCAAACAGGTCCTTAGAATTTTGAGTTTTTATTATTTTTATTTGTCAAAATATTATTAAAACATCTTCTTCCTATTGATTGTAGGATTGTTCAACCTCTCAGTCTCTTAGCACATTTGATTACATGTGATTTTCGGATTAAAGAAGAACACATTTAATAAATTACTGTGATTTCTCAATAGTATTGTTATTAAAGTTCAAAAAATATATTTATTTTTTTGTAAAATGTAGTTACGAGAATTTGGTTGGAGTTTCCACGAAATGTCTGGCATGGTATTGGGATGATGTGTTTTGTACTTCTTTTTAAACATCAACTCTTGTTTTTTTATCTTTAATTTTTATTAGGTGTTACAATATTTTTAGTGTAAGTGTTGATGCTTTACGCATGATCAACATTTAATTGTCGACTACTTAGAAACAATTTACATTTGTTTGTTGGGTTTGGATGTTTTGTCATCAAAGTTGTCTTTTAGAATATCCTATTTAAACATATGGCTCTTATGTGATTTATGCCTTTTGTTTCTCAATTTTTCCTATAACTTCCCCATTTATGTGTTTGTGTTGACTGATTAACATGAGGAACATGTTAATAATTGAATTTTTCAACGGTGGAATTGTTTGTTCAATATTAATAATTGCTTTCTTGCTTGAACTGTATGGGTGATTTGGACCACGTTAGATAATTGGAGTAATTGACCATTAAAATAACTTTTAAATACATCTATTTAAGAATTTTTTTTAAATAATTACTATTTTTTTTTAAATTCCAAAATAACCATTATTTTAATTTTTTTTTAAAATAATCACATTTTAAAACAGATACGTCAGATGAACTGGCGCATCCATTTAGTATTAGGAGGAAGCGTTAGTGATGCTGGCGCATGCTTTGGGAGCCTCATGAAGAGGCGCCAATGCCTCTGGCGCACGCATTTGTCATGTGGTGTATGCGCCAATTCATTTGACGCATACACCTTTGTATTAATTTTTTTTTATTAAATAATGAAATATAATGTTAAAAAAAATTATTCATGATATAATAAATATTACATGGGATTGACAAAAATTTAATGACCGGCCCGATCGAAACGTCTCCCTGTTCCACATCCAGGTGTGTTAGTTTGTCTTCGAGGTCTCCCACGATTTTCTTGAGGAGTTTGGGATCTTTGCATGCTGATCTGATCCAATGATGGTTGGTGTGAAGGTCTGGCGGAAGTTTCAGCGGTATTTGATAGATGTGTCATCATTTGTTCCCAATAGCCAGGGGCTCTGGCCAACGACGCTTCCGTAATGGAGTTCGGTGGCCATGTCATCATAGTTAGGTCGATGTGGTTGGTGGATTGTGGACGGTATAGTTTCCCGAATTGGGACATTGAATCATTTTGGAAACGAAGCAATGGTTCCTGGGGTGTAATATAGTTAAACAATGGTTGTGTATTTTGGTGATGGGATATTTGAGTGGTCATTGGTGGGGGCTACGATAAAGTGACCCATATGTATCATCTAGGCTATAGACAGTTGTGGTTGAAGCGTATGGTTGATGGTAGGTAGGGTTTGATTCTTGGTTTTATGGTTGGGTGGGTGACATGAATGGATTGCGACGTTGGGTGTTTGGTTATTGGGTGGATGTCATGAATGGGTTGCGAAGTTGGGTGTTTGGTTGTTGGATGTATGTGGTAGGTTGATGGTGTGAGGTTGGTTGTTGGGTTTGGGTGGTTTGACATTGGTGTTGGATGGGAACTTGTTGTTGGGCGTATGATGACGAAGCTAGTTGGCGTGGATCAATCAAATATTGTGGCTCGGGCCCAAATTGTTGTGTTGTTACCGACTTAAACCATCACATATATTGTTGAGTTGGTCTTGCACCATGGATGACCGGTTCGTTTAAGACGTGTTATCGTCGATTCCTCCATTGGCGACACATCTCTTTTGCGAAGTCTCTCCAGTCGGAATAATCCCATTGGGCATCAACTCTTTTTTGATGTCAATCTCTCAAACACGTCGGAGGTTCTGGAATCTATTGCGCCTAGGGAATTGGGGCATGTTTGGACTATTAGAGGAGAGATTCTTGTGAGATTCCTTGTGTGCATGCGCATGCTTTGCGTGTGCAGAGATTCTACCAGGCGCATGCGTTGTGTGTTCTTGTCTCTGCATGGATTCTTTTCATTGCATTGTCTTGTTTATGCAGATGAATTGTATGATCAATGCATTCAATGCTTACCCTATTTAAGTGCATGAGAATAACATGTCAATACATTCAATTTCAGTACCCATACTGATCAAAAGAAATACTAAAGTTAGATTCAAAAAAATTTCTTCCTCACAACATTACATGATCAGTGCCCATATCGAATGTGAAATATGTGAGCATCAATTATTCGGTTTTTGTTTTCGCAACACAGAGGTAACTCGGTTTATAATAAATCGATGATCAAATTTTTCACATCCGAAACAAAGAATAGAAAAGAAACTGCAGTGCAGTCCTGTGGGCCAAATCATCTATAAAAATATGGTTTGGTTTGCAGAAAACTAGGTGAAGTTTTATCAGAAGAAGATTCGGGATGATGACGATGTTCAACATATGTTTTTCAGTCACGAACAATCTGGGTACAACAATATAGAGTTGTATATATTACCACCGCAACAACAAGTGTCTCAGTTCATTGATCAGTCACAAGTGTTTTGTGAAACTGATGACGGCGAACAAGCTGAGGTGAATGTTGCAGATGACGAAGAAGAAGAAACCGAGATCTTGGTTGATTAAATGGTGAACGCTGATGGGGAAGAGGAGCCATTACCATCTAGTCATGTATATTGTCCACCTCAACACATGACAAGGTTGAATTTGGGTTCCGATGAACTTTCATCAGATATATGGTACAGTCCTTATGTGCAAATGCAAGGATATTTGAAACAAGGAGATACATTTCGCACAAAAGATTGTGTAAAAGCCATTAAAAAGTTTCACATGGAACTATCAACTAATTTCAGAGTTGATAGAACTAATGCATTGAGGTACATAATTTATTATCCAAATGAGCATTGTCTTTTCAGGTTGTCAGCTTCATACCGGAAGAGGAACGATTCTTGGAAGATTGGATCCATGGGTCCAGTTCACACATATGCTGACAAACCCAATGCAAGAGCATCAAAAACTAAGCTCTCAGTCAATATGCGATGAAATATTGTCTGTCATAGGCGACAATCCGTCGTTAAAGGTGAGTATAATATTCTCGCATATTGTAGCACAATACCATTACACTTCATCATATAGGAAGACATGGATAACTAGGATAAAGGCCGTTGAAAAAGTGTATGACAATTGGGAGGAGTCTTATAAATCTTATGGAATCAATGAACTCTATCTTCAAAGGCATCCGTAATCTACCTATAACCGCTTTGGTGCAGGCAACATATTTCAGGCTAGGGGCGCCGTTTGAGACCAGACGTTCCAAATGGAGTTCAGTGTTGCAATTTGGGCAGTTGTTCAGTGATGCTTCAATGAAATTCATTAGACATAAAGCTACCCAAGAAAACATACATGTGGTCACAATGTTTGACCGCACTGAAGGTTGGTATAGTTTTGCCGAGTCCATGGATCACAATGAGGGTATGTCGATGCGACAGTATAAAGTCAAACTAGATAGAGGTTGGTGCAACTGCAGAAAGTTTCAAGCCTCTCGTACGCCCTTCTCTCATGTCATTGCGGCATGTTCAAAGGTTCGAATGAATTCATCCTACTTGCTATCTGACGTTTACAAAGTCACCAGCCTATCAAATTTTTATAAAATTAGTTTTTCCGTAATGGCAAAAGAGGATTACTGGCCAGAATATTAAGGGGACATTATCTGGCACAACGAACTTATGCGAAGAAAGAAAAATGGTCGCCCAAACAGCATCCATATTCGAACCGAAATGGATACGACGAACAAAATGGTTAAATTATGTAGTTCATGCCGTCAACTAGTTCACAATCGTGCTAACTGCCCTAGTGTTGGAACGAGTACAATCAGATAAATTCACATGTACCTCTGTTGCAATATATGAAAAACTAAATTTATTTCATATTATAAGTTTGTAAGAAAAATACCATTATATAAACAACAACACAACCAATTAAAACAACTAGAATACAATAACTAAACGATTACAACCATCAAAACAATTCTGAACATGTAATGCATCTTCGTATGAACGTCTCAGTCAGTCTTAATATCCACCCATTCACGCAGTTCTCCATTTTGGTTGAACGTGGACACAAGCCATTGGATTCTTCTAATCCTTTCACCATCTCCAATTTCTCCATCTAACCAACAGTTCAATGTCCGATTAAGACATTCAAACGAATCTATATTCCAAAGTCAAATCTTTATCGGAGACGCAACAACGAAAAAGATTTAATCGGCATTTCGCTTGTGAATGTATTCAGACATGGTTAAAACTCAAAAACTTGAAAGAGAGTGAAGTTGAATGAAAGAAAATGTGGTTGTAGGATAAGAGTTGTGTGAAAAATATTGCATACAGGGCGATGTATTTATAGAGGAGCCAGAAAATGCATGTGTCACACATGTCAAGACATGTAGGCGCCAAAGACATTGGCGCCTCTTCATGAGCCAAAGTGCATGCGCCAGCACACTGGGCACCAGCATTCATTGCATGCGTCAGTGCTGCTGGCGCCTCCTCCTAATATAAAATGGACGCGCCAGTGCATCTGGCGCATCTGTTTTGAAAGGTGGTTATTTTGAAAAAAATTGAAATAATGGTTATTTTAAATTTTTTTTGAAAATAATTATTATTTAAAAAAAATCCTCTATTTAGGCCATAAACACCCTAATTAAGAATTGGAGTTTTTAGTTTTTAGTTTTAAAGATTCTATATAATTCAGCGCATAGTATTTTGTTTTAAAGATTCTATATAAGTGAGAAATCTAGCTAATATCCTAGAGAGTACCCCCTAAGAAATGGAAAGACTTTGCAAAAAATTAAACAAGGTGATACCCTATCAAACACGGGTGTAAATAAAGTGTAGAATAAGGAAGTGGCACTCGAGTCATATTACAAAGACTCTAAGTTAATTTAATCAAAGGAAAGAAACGAAAATGAGTGTTTTAGGTTTCATACAATTGAAAATAAAGAAAATGATTACAATTATGGTCAACGTATTAATCTACTGGTTTGGTAATTTCAAACTTATCATCGGTTATTATATCACCAATTTCCTAAGCATATTCAATTCCTATTTATTATAGTATCGATTAACATGCGTGATCAATATTATCTGAATTATATTATTATTTTCCACAATAAGCATGACGGCTGAAGATCGGACGAAGTTAATGAATAAGCTAAGTTAACACATGAAGTTAAGGAACATGCATCAATCAAATTTAATCAACATTATTATATGTAGCTCGAATTAAGAAAATAAGAATACACAAATAATGATTGAAAATAATTGAATAAAAACTAATAATATAATAACCTGAAAGTCTTGATGAAATTTCAAAATTGTAGATTAACTTTGGAGTTTAGCCGATCATATATTCCTAATGCCCACTATAATTACTAAAATTGTCTAACTTTCCACATAATCAACATGGTCGGTCCTGTGCAAGTGCAGCATATGATTTACACATAATCAACACGACCGACCCTGTGCAAATGCAGCATGTGCTGCAACACAGGCCCCCAAATTTTCAAAAAAAATTCATAAATGTTAATAAAATAAATAAAATGTTATTAAAAAAACTCAATAATTGAAAGAAATGTTAGTATAAAAACTCAATACATACAAAAATCAAGATTGATCAAAACTCAAAATAATTATATATTTTTAATTAATATATAATTGTATTTTTTATATATTTTTTTAATTATTATAATTATATTTTTTTAAAAATTTGGATCCATTTTTAAAATTAGAACGGGACCTCCGATATGATTGGGTCGGCCCTGATAATCAACATTTAATTGTCGAATAATTGGAAACAGTTTACATTTGTTTGTTGGGTTTGGATGTTTTGTCATCAAAGTTTTGTCTTTGAGAATATCCTATTTAAACATATAGCTCTTATGTGAATTATGCCTTTTGTTTCTCAATTTTTCCTGTAACTTCCCCATTTATGTGTTTGTGTTGACTGATTAACATGAGGAACATGTTAATAATTGTGTTTTTTAACAGTGAGATTGTTTGTTCAATATTAATAATTGCTTTCTTGCTTGAACTGTATGGATGATTTGGACCATGTTAGATAATTGGAGTAATTAACCATTAAAATAACTTTTAAATACATCTATTTAGGCCATAAACAGCCTAATTAAGGATTGGACTTTTTAGTTTTCTGTTTTGGAGATTCTGCATAATTCAACGTAACCAAATTTTGATAAATTATGTTTTAGATTCAAATTTATGCCAAATAAGTCAAACAAAGAGAAAATATGTTTTGAGTTTTTAATGTTGACGTTGATTATATGTTTAAACTTTTAGAAATCTTAAGAAAAACCTATATTCTACACAAGTCACTCTTGCATATCAAAGAAACAATATTTTTAATATAGCTATGCAAGAGTGTTTTTCTTAACCTTAACAAACCACAAACAGAATAAACCCTAAGTTCTTCTTTGGCATGTCTTATGTACATGTGAAGTCATCTCTAATATTATATTGTGACATTGTGGAACAAGAATGGTGTATGAAACTAGTACTATGTTTATTAGTACCTTTACTTAAATAATTAACTTTGTTTATTAGTATGTATGAAAAAAGTATGTATGAAACAAGAATGATGTTGTTCTCGTGTTGTGATGTGTTCAATTTTATGCATGTGTAATTGGGTCGCCAGAATATAATCAATTGTCATATATACATGAATTGTCATAAGTTTCTTAACAGCTTTTAAGTTTAATAGTTACGTTAAAAAAAATTAATAGCTATGTTAATTTTTATTGATCCTATATATATATATATATATATATATATATATATATATATATATATATATATATATATATATATATATATATATGATCAAATGACATCAAATTGTCAAAGTTTAATTTGACACAAAATCTCAACCGTGTTATATTAAAGGAAATAAAAAATTAAAAAAGAATATATGATCCATTTTTTTCCCTAAAAAATAGGTTATTTATATGACCGTTTGATCGAATGTTATTAAGGTTGAGATTTGATGTCAAATTAAACTTTGACACCTTTATGTCATCATATCATATATATATATATATATATATATATATATATATATATATATATATATATATATATATATATATATATATATATTATTGAAGCAATGGAATGGATAAGTCATGAATTAAGAAGCCACAGTCCTTGATTGCGTATGAGTAAGGAATAAAATAATTTATTAGTTTTATATTTAAAGATGCATCAGAAAATTGTATAGTAATATGCTCTCGTAAATGTTGTGGTTTCAAAAAATTTAATAGTAAGAGTTTCGTGTTCAACCACTGGTCACCATTTACTTAGACATACATCAAATGAATTCATCATGAAAGGTCCTTTGAACTACCTAGTTCTATCTCTCCTAGTACTATTTCATAAATGGTTGAAGATATTATCAATATCGAAGATCTTATTCAGAATATGATCAACGATGCCTTTGGAGTTGATAGGAATCATGCAAATAAAATACCAACGAATTTTTTTTGGAGATTGATTAAGAAGATTATGTGATGTCAAGTGCAACTCAGGAAAGAAACGAAATCAAAGAGTACTACGGAATTGGTTAGAGAACGAGAACAACCTTTATATGAAGGATGTAGAATATATTCAAGGTTATCTTTTATAGTAAAGTTGTACCATATCAAGTGTTTATGTGGATTGAGTGATAAGGCGATGACAATGATTTTAGAGTTATTAATAGATACGTTTGAATATGCAAACATTCCAAATTCATTCTATGAAACCAAGAAATCAATCAAAAACTTAGTTTAAATTATATAAAGATACTTGCATGTCCAAATAGTTGTATACTTTATTATGGAGAAGATAAAGGGAGGGATACTTGAAAAAAGTGTAACATTTCAAATGGAAATCAAATAAAGAGGTGTGTGATAGCAAGAGACAAAAGAAAATTTATGTCAAGATTCTTCATTATTTTTCATTAAAACCTCGATTACAAAGATTATTTTGGTCATCAAAGACTGTCGAGACTATGGGATGACATGCAACAGATACTAACAATGACAGAAGCTTGGAAGAAATTTTACTTGACACAGACTTAGTTTGCATCAGGTCCGTGGAATTTTCATCTTGCATTAGCTAGTGATGGTTTTAATTCATTTGGTATGATGAGTATAAATAATAGTATTTGGTCAATTATTCTCATTCCATATAACACTTCTTCATGAGCTTTCATTAAGCAGGCATCATATATAATGTCAATGGCAATCCCCGGTAAAGAAGCAGCAGGAAATAATATGGATGTCTACTTACAACCCTTAGTCAAAGAACTCAAGGAGTTATGGACTACTAATGTAGCTACATACGACTCTTGATGCGATGCGGAGTTATGGACTACTAATGTAGCTACATACGACTCTTGATGCGATGCGTATTGAGAAAAGTGTGTGCGATAATATCATTACTTACTTTATTAAATTATAGGCAAAAGAGTAAAGACTGTGTCAAAGCTCGAGATGACCTTCAAAATATGGGCATATAAGACCTAATCTTTGACATGATAAATATGGTAGAATTTCTCCGATGGCTCGTTTGTTAGCCGGATATTTAGGTAGACTTGTTAGATGTTTAAAGACCTTCCTATAATGCTCGATAGTTGTAAGGTAATTCCAGATACAAACAAAACAAAATTTTATGAATAAAAAATAAATGTATCATTGATAAACATCTAAGTATTTTTTATCTATTATTTTTTTTTCGACTAATTTTTATTTTTATGGCTCGGCATATTTCGTTGTTGATGATAGAGAGAACAAAAGATTGATCCTTCTTTCCACTAGAAAGAAATGGAGATATTCTCAATGTCGTTTATTTTCTCAAAATTATAAGAGATCTCACAACGGAGGAAAACTGGGCAAAATTTCCAGAAGGTATGGATAAAAATGATTGGGTTGTTTTTGTTCAATATAGACGAAAAGAAAAAACACAAGTAATATTAATATTTTACTCGTATAATTGTATTTTTAATATAAAAATAAGGCTTTTCTAGGTGCTTTAATGGATTTTTTTACCAATGTAGTAAATAGGCAGAAAAAATTCTAAAAATAGAGATAAGTTGAAGAATCCGCATACGCTTGTATCTAAGTCTCATGCAAGGAAGCTATATGATTTGTTATGACTAAATTTTTTTATCGGTGATTTTATGCTTAATAGTATAATTAATATTTGTGTGTATTTGTAGGAATTAAGAGATGGACGAACATACAGGAGAGGAGAATGTATATAATTTGTCATTAAAAAATTGACGAGTACGATCTTTTGTCAATTAAGATAAAGTGTAACTTAATTTTTTTTTAGATACTTGTTATGTAGCATCTCTTAGAGACGAGGAGAATCTATCTGAAATTATATTTATTTGTTCATTTAATAAAACTAGACAACTACCTGTGCATGCATTTCTTCCTTTGATAAAAATAGACGATTACCTATGCCTACAACATACTTGATACAATATTTGTTGGCCTTTATAGTTGTAAGAATGTCATTAAAAATACATACGGATAAAACCTTTAGTTTATGAGAACTACTGCAAATAACCACTTAGAGTACTAAAACCAGTAGAACATATAAAGCTTCATATTTATGTTAAGTGATTTTGCTCGTTCATATTATCATATATACTAAGAAAATTGTAATAATTAGTAAATGATTCCTTACTAATAATAAAATGTAACTAGTTATGAACCAAAGCCTTATGACACTGATTAAGAAATCAAGAAATAATTTTTTTTTATATTAGACACTATTATTTGTATTGATCATTTAAAATACATATTTTAGTGAATACATTACCTTTTGAAATTGTAAGTGTCTAGTCGGTGGAAAATTGAGGGGAGATAAAAACTAATGGTAAATCGGTAAACAATTAGCCATTAATGGAGCAAATAAAGCGAAACGAGACAATAAATTTCAAGTCTAAGTTAAAATAAAAAATAGCAATTCAAAAGAATAGTTAACAGAGGAACAAATACCAAACCAAACATAATAAATAAAAACAGAATAGCTAATGATAATGATGTATGTATTTTAATGAGTATTATTTTAATATTATTCTCTTCAGGAATCATACTTAGAACCACTTGGAGAAGGTAGACGTTCTTTTGAATTTAACTACCGATTTGAACCTAATGAAACATTAAGAAGAATTAATTAGACTTTGCTAATAATTAATTAGAATTTTCTAAGAAATAATATTATAAACTTTCTATGTATTACATTATACTTATGAATCTTGTACTTTTTTAGTATCATGATGCTTATGTTTATTATTATAAAATTAAGATTTGATATGATTTTGTTTTATTTATATTACATGTCATTATAATTAAGGAATTCACATTTTTTTTCTTGGCATATTATGATGTTTATTAGATATTAGAATTTTGAGATTGTAATTTCATTTTATTAGAAAGTTATAGAAAATAAAATAAAAAATTAAAGAAAAATAGATAAATAAATATTACCAAAACATAATAATTTAAAGAAATAAAAAAAAGTTGTTGGTAAAATAAAAATAAGAAAGAAAAAATAAAAAAATAAAACGAAAAAGTAAAAAGAATGTTAATTAATATTAGTTTAACTATTGCTAAATATGTAAAATTAAATGATTAGTGTCACGAAATCGTCGCAATTAACATCGAAAACGAAACACCTAATAAAATTTACGCCAGTTAAAAACCGTCGCAAATAACTATTTAAGACAGTTCTATAACCATCACAAATTGTTACCACCGTTAGAATGTCAGTTTTCTAATTGTCACGGTTCATACTCGTACCACACAGTTTTGACACGAAACAATAATCGTTTTGATCCAGGTAGTTTTCTAACTGTCGCGGTTCATACTGGTAACACACGGTTTTGACACGAAACAATAATCGTTTTGACCCAGGTATTGAGGCAGTTAGAGCCACCGTGTAACTGCGAAAATATAGGAACCTTCCTTTTTTTCTTGTAGTGACACATCTTATGTTTTAAAGACTCTATACTAGGATGTCTATTTTTACATAGGGACATTCATGCATAGTAGAAATCTAGCTAAATATCCAAGAGAGTACTCCCTCAGAAGTGAAAAGGCATTGCAAAAATTTAAACAAGGTGATATACATCATCGAACATGGATCAAAAACAAGTAAATAAAGTGTAGAATAAGGAAGTGACACTCGAGTTGTATCGTAAAGGACTCTAAGTTAATTTAACAAAGGGAAAAAAATGAAAATGAGTGTTTTACATTTTCGTACAATTGAAAATAAAGAAAATGATTACAATTATGATTAACGAATTAATCTACTCATTCGGTAATTTCAGACTTATCATCGATTATTATACCACAAATTCCCTAAGCAGATTCAATTCCTATTTGATTATAGTATCGATTAACAAGCATGATCAACATGATGTGAATTATATTCCTATTTTCCACAATAAGCATGACGGTTGAAGATCAAACGAAGTTAACGGATAAGCTAAGTTATCACGTGAAGTTAAGGAAAATACATCAATCAAGTTTAATCAAGACTATTATATGTAACTCAAATTAAGAAAATAAGAATACACAAAACAGGATTGAAAGCAATTGAATAAAAACTGATAATATAATAACCTCAAAGTCTTGATGAAATTTCCTAAATAATATATTAACCTTGGAGTTTAGCCGACCATATAATCCTAATGCTCACTATAATTCCTAAATTTTCAAAATTTTCCTAATGCTAATTTTAGCTTAAATAATAAAGAAATTTGGGTTTTAAGAACAGCGGTTCGAAAAAACATAAACTGGCCCAAAACTAACAAATTTTTTTTATTAATCTTGGAAAGAAATCTGATAATTTGACTCTTATTCTCTCTAAATTAGCTTTCGACCTCAACATGAAACTTGTAGTTTTTTCTCTTATATTTTCAATGCATATTTGAACGCATTAAATGACATCGTCTAGCTCAAGTCATGACCTGCACAACAAGAAGGTTACTTATTCAAAAAATAAATGACGAAAATAAAATAAGAGAAAAATTATATTGAAATTGAAAAACATACTAAAAATAATAGAAATAAAACAAGGAAGTATAGAATTGTCTTAACACAGTAGTAAAAGAGTGTACATCAAAATGTACTAATTAAATTCTCTCACAATTAAACTTTTTCACTCCGAGTAAAACTCCAAATTTAAAATTCAAAATAGAGTAATTATAGAACATATAATTTCAAAGATATTCAGGATCACAAAGGGGTAAAAACGAATTCTCATTTTAAACTTCAAGAAATATGGCATTAGTGACTAACTTCTCGACAATCAAAGCAAATTAGAGGATAATTTACCAAAAAATACATCATAAATAGTAAGATTTTCACAGGATAAATTCTCACAACTCTCAAATATTTAGATTATTTGTTTACACTCAAAGCACAATCACATTTGTGCATGCAACATACCTTTAATAAAACTAGATGACTACTTGCGCATGCATTTGTTCCTTTAATAAAACTAGACGACTATCTGTTCCTACAACATACTTGATACAAGATTTGTTGGCCTTCATTGAATTGAGAATCTCAATAAAAACATACAGATAAAACCTTTATGTGCAGTATCTGGTTTACCTTTATGTAGAATATGTTTGCTTAGGTATCTTACAAGAATTGGCAGGAATCGGGTGGTAATAGTAGTATAAAATCCTCCCTGTATAAAAAATAAGGAAAAATCGAAGATTCTGCGTATAGTAAGGAAGTGATATAAGTTGCTATGAATAAATCTATTTATTGGTGATTGTATGCTTAATAGTACACATACTTAATATTTATGTTTGTTTGTAGGAATTAAGAGATGGACGAGCATGAAGAGTAATTTTATTTTAATAACCAAGAATCCACAAATATGATACACAATAAAACTAGAATTGACAGGACTAGGGTGATAATAGGTGTATTAAAAATAGCGAGTGATCAAAATGGGGAGTTAGTGAAGGCACATCTGAAACAATCAATAGGAGTTGTAGATTGTTTTTTCCATGCAGAAAAACCTTTAGTTTATGAGAACTACTGCAAATAGCACTTAGAGTACTAAAAATAATAGAACATATAAAACTTCAGATTCATGTTGAGTGATTCTGCTCGTTCATATTATCATATATATTAAGAAAATTGTAATAGTTAGTATATGATATCCTACTAATAATAAAATTTAACTAGTTATGAACCAAGACTCTATTATTTGTATTAAATGCATATTTTAATGAATACTTTACCTTTTGAAATCTTAAGAGTGTCTAGCCGGTGGAAATTTGAGAGGAGATAAAAGCTAATGGTAAATCGGTAAATAATTAGGCATTAATGGAGCAAATAAAGTGAAACGGGACAGTAAATTTATAGTCTAAATTAAAATGAAAAATAGCAATTCAAAAGTATAGTTCACATAGGAACAAATACATGTATGAATTCACGCCTTTGATAATGATGTGTGTATGTATTAATTTGCAAGTAGCAATGTTAATGCCTCTTTACAAACATTACGTGTTTTTTTCATGATTTCACTGTTCAACACCTTGAGGCAACTGCAACTTATTTTAGTTTTCCTTTTTTACAATTATTTTTTGTTTCTGCAATGTAATTTCAATCTTTATTGTATTTGTATTGCAAGAATGCTAGTATAGAAAAAAGCTTACACGTAAGGCACTATATCTTAAGTAAAATAAAAGGAGAAATGAGGAATGTATGAAGTCTTTTTATTGCTTATTGGTTTCTTTTTTCCATGGAATTTAAGAAAGCTTAAGTATGATAGTTGAATGAAGTGAAGAGGAATATCTGCCAATGTTAGTAGAGTTGAAAATTAAAACAAGTTGTACTAGATTTATAAATCTTTTCTATTTGAATTTGGTCACTCAATTTGCTCTTTTTCAGGTACAGGAAAAATTACAAGCTACAATTCAAGATTTTTTTTCTTTTGAAAATGAAACATTTGAGAAAGTCTTCAGAAAACAACATCATGAATATGTATGTTTGTTGTATGGGATTTGGAGTAAATGAAAGAATATAGATCTATGAGATCGACGTTTTCTTCAAAAGCAAATGAAAGAATATAATAAATGCAAGAAGAAATTGTCGCACTTAAAAAAAAAAAAATTAAAAATTGATGAATTGATGAAGAAAATCGTACTAATAAAACAAAGGGACAATTCTAAGAAAGAGGAGATTTCACTCTTAATGGAAATGCATAATTCAAATAGAAGACATGTATATTCTTTTTTATGCATCTACTCTTAGTAAATTATTAAATAGTATAAATCATGCGTAAAAAGTTGAAAACAATAATTTTTATTTTAATGAGTATTATTTTCTCTAGGATTCCTACTTAGAATTATTCGGGAATGATAGACGTTCTTCTAAGAACTAATTAGACTTTGCTAATAATTAATTACAATTTTCTAAGAACTAATAATATTATGAACTTTTCTATGTATTCCATTATGATTATGAATCTTATACTTTTTTTTGACATTATGATACTTAGTATTATAAGATTAATGATTTTGTTTTATTGTATTACATGACATTATAATTAAGGAACTCACACTTTTTTCTTGGCATATTATGATGCTTAAGAGATATTAGAATTTTGAGATTGCAATTTTATTTTGTTAGAAAGTTATACAAAATTAAATAAGAAGTCAAAAAGAAAAAAAGATAAATAAATATTACCAAAACATAATAATTTAAAGAAATTAAAAAAAGTTATTAGTAAAATAAAAATAAGAAAGAAAAAATAAAAAATAATACTAAATTTTTTTTAAAAAATGTTAATTAATAATAGTCTAACTGTTGCTAAACGTATAAAATTAAATGATTACTGTCACTATACACTACAAGAAAAACAGTTTAGCGTCAAACAAAACCAGACGCTAAAAGCCAAAAAAATCGACGCAAATAGAGAATTAGCGTCTGTTTAGCGTTGGTATAGGGCCTAGGTTTAAACACTTGAAGCTAAACTTTAGCATCGGTTGTTAAGTGTTGTGACTAAATTAGTCTCGGCTAGACCGAGTGTACACTGACATTATCTCTAGGCCAACGCTAATGCACGTAAGTTAACAAAAGTCAACAAACTATGTAGTTTCGGTCAAACTGATGCTAATGTCAAACAAATAAAGTCAATGAACTACCCAATGTCGGTCTAATTGACGCTAATGTCAAACTTATAAAGTCAACAACCTATCTAGTGTCGGTCTAACCGACAAAAATCTAAAAGTCAATAATATTTATTAGCTTCGGCTTGTCCAATGCTAAAGTCAAACTATAAAAGCCATCAGAGTTGCATAACAATCCTTTGGTATTACAATTAGTCAAATTTTTCCTCACCTATTTATACCTTTTTTTTTTCATATATAGATACATATCACACAAACATAATGCACTCATTATCATCATTGACGTATGCATTGCTAACGAAGCTTTTAACACCAAATCTACATGTTCTACAATATAATTGAAATGAGCTCATATCAAATTTAAGAAATTAAACTAGAAAATAGACATTACTTCAAAGTATCAGGTTCAACAACCTTGTCATGAACATTGAAAACATCTTCATCATTGCAGCTAGCTAGCTAGATAATCAATTTGATTAACTGAAATGAGTCAAATATAACAAATATTGAAGTATCTAAGTTTGACATGAACATTGGAGATTTTGGTACTTAAAGGATGATTACAGTCCTAATAACATATTTGTAGGAAACTTAATAATTTCAACTATTTAACCATTCGCCCAGCAACATCTCCTCAAACCAATCATCTCCTCACTCTTGTCTTGTGTCATTTGCAACTCCAAAGTCACCTGTCAATGTTATCTACAACAGAGAAAGAAGAATTCTAGATATTAATTTACCTCAATCATTTACCTTGTACTAACTCTTACTAAATACTAATACAAAGCACATGAACTTTTAGCCAAAATAATCTACACCTATATGGATGTCGGAAAAAGAGAGTTATATGTCTTGCCTAAAATTATGATATCAACTTGCTTGTAATTCCTTCTTAAAGAGAACAAGAAAATGCACGTTGGACAACAAATTAGTACCCCTACAGAAAATTTGAAATTAAACATGTTCACCTCTTTGAAAATGTTGCTATGTGAAGTTTCCACAAACCCCTGCATCAAAACCAAAAGCTAAGTTACCAAGAAGATATTTAACATGTAGAAACCACTTGAAGCTAGAGAGAGATGCTTCTTAATGCTAGAGTACATCAAATCAACTCATATACAAGCCATAGTTCTAAAAGAGTATTTTCATATCAAAAAGTTTCATAAAATACAAAAAAGGACAACACAGTGTATACACTTTTTTACAATAAAACATTGTTTCGTGATTGATTAACTCAATGATTTTAAACCAATTTTTTGAACAGTTTGATGGATTCTACATTTGACTCTCCAATTTTAATCTCAAAGATATCGATTCGCAATTCAATAGAAAAGGACATCATCATCAGAATAGATTCCTTTTCAAGTACTTTGCCACAATTATGATAACAAAGTCATTAAGAGTGAAATCAAAGAGATTTAAAACTTACATCAATCGTGGCTGCAAATATCATAAGCACATATTTGTCTTCAATACCAAAATAAACTTAAAAAGAAAAAATGATTCAAAACGCAATGGAAATTAAAATTTTCTCCTTTAGTGATCCTTACAAATGGACATGATCAGTGATAGAAATCATTATCTTTTGTGGCGATTGAAACCTTTGATGTAGATCTAAGGAGTGATCACGAACGTTAAATGGTGACAACGCATCTACTCAGTCCACACGAACGGATTCCTTCAGTCTCAATGCTAGCTGCTACGAATGAAGGTTTTAAGTGAGAGAGAGAGAGAAACGAAATTTCATCTAATCGAATGCTTCTGCACAAAGGTTTTATTTATAGAACCACTTGTGTGGGCTACAAGCTAAAAAGTCCACTTAAGTGTATGTGGCCCATATCTTATGATATACCAAAATCACTTAAGTGTGTGGTACCTTACCATATTTCGTATTCTACTTAAGTGCATCGTACCTTACGATGTTCTAAAATTCACTTAAGTGCATCGTACCTTATGGTGTTCATTATTTACTCTATCTCTCATCAATCCGTCCTTTTGTGTGTGACCTTGTAGATTTTCGCGACATTGTTAATTATATTAAATCACTTATTTAATATAATAAACAGTGAGCGGTATCTAGCAACACATCACTGTTATCCAAGACACGAAAATATCATCTAATTTGACAAATTCTTTTGTGATAATACTTATGTGTACAATTACCCTTTTGTTCTTATGTCTATATTGAACACAAGGCATAGATCGTGTCATCCTTGTCCAGTTCAATATTGGACCCTTAGATATTTATCTGGTTACGCAGCATGAATATATTCTATCTAGGTCACTCATGTCCCTTAGCATGCTTCGTGGAGTATCCATCAAATATCTTTATGGTCATCCAGTTACGGATAATGTTTGATCAACAATAAGACACTCGACTCTACATCTAGGATCCATAGTGGTTTTAGGTTGAAGGGTGGTATACACCACTACCACCATGAGAATAACTTATGACACTTTGCATAACATTCTATATAGTATTCTCATAGCGAATCAATTCAGTATAAATATTACTCATAATATTCATATATATGTTTAAGACTTGATAACTCCTTATCCATGATCCATGAGATGCGATCATCGGTCTATATACATAATAGCCTTAATGCTTTAATGTTATCCCAATTCACAACAAAGCTCGACTACGGATACTTTAAGAATAGTGTCCTTATGTTTAATGGGATCTCATGATTAAGTCACACTTGATACATTAAATGGACTAACTATTCTAGGAATTTTATTAAACAAACATAATAAAGAAAAAATGTCTTTCATTATTAATAAATAATTCGATACAAGTATCAAAAGTATTAGTCTCTAGGGCTTACACCAACAATACAAGCCATAGTTCTAAAAGAATATTTTTATGTCAAAAAGTTTCATAAAATACAAAAAAGGACAACACAGTGTATACACTTTTTTATAATAAAACATTATTGCGTGATTGATTAATTCAATGATTTTAAGCCAATTTTTTGAATAGGTTGATGGATTCTACATTTGATTCTCCAATTTTAACCTCAAAGATATTGATTCCCAACTCAATAGAAAAGGACATCATCATCAGAATAGATTCCTTTTCAAGTACTTTGCTACAACTATGATAACAAAGTCATTAAGAGTGAAATCAAAGAGATTTAAAACTTACCTCATCAATCGTGGCTGCAAATATCATAAGCACATATTTGTATTCAATACCAAAATAAACTTAAAAAGAAAAAAAGAAAAAACTTTTCTGACCTTCCACATGGGGTTCACCGTGAGAAGGTTCCAACAACCAAACCTTTATCCAAGATAATGAAAGTCTCCTTGTTGATATTTGGGGACATAGGGTTCCATGTAAGGGACATATATCATCTTCTTTCCTTCCAAACTCACACCCCTTTTCTTGTTCATCGCCGCCATACCACGGAGCAATTTCTCCCCCCCTCGCACACTCAGACTCACTCATTAGTATTTTTCAGCAATTTGGAGGAGACGTGATGGTTTGAAGGAATAGAGGAAGAAGGAAACAAAAACCAAGATTTTAGGATTTCACATAAATGTTTGGTGCGTAATGAAATTTTAGGCGCATCCAAATGAAAAGTTTCACTTTCCTTCGTGATTCTTTTTTCTTAACATTTTTTTATTACAAAGTTTTTTACTTGTTTCTTTTACAATTAATTTTCTTTTTAAAATTATATTATTTTAGCTATTTTTATATGTGTAATAATTTTGTTATATTTTTTTATAAAATGTAACATATTTTTTTAAGTTAATTTTTTATTTAGAAATTTGTTATTTTTAGGTTATTGGAAAAAAGGAATAAGAAAAGAAATATGGAAGATGGAAAGATAAGATGGAAGAGGGAAGAGAATAAAAACAATGAGTAAAAGAAAATGAAAATTTTAAAATATACTACAAATAAAATAATTATAACAATAATAAGAAATTGTAGCACAGTTAGCAATAGTACTAAACAATACCCAAAAGGACTGAGGTTCAATCCTTTATGGATCGTGTATAATGATTTAATTAAACTTTATGTTATCTTAGCGTCGGCTAGACCCTGTCTACTAAATCAAATAATTTAAGAATAAGAACTTGTAACGTCGATTACACCGTGTCTAATCAATAAAATTAAAAATTTAAAAATAATAAATCAAATAATATCGATTAGACCGTGTCAAACTTGTCCAATTAAAGTAATATAAGAATAATAATAAAAAAATTGATCCATAACATCGGCCAAAGTTGTGTCTAACTAATTCCATAAAAAATATTTTAAAAATATAATAAAAGATGACTTATAGAGTGGGCTTAGTTGATGCTAGTAAGGTTTTTTAGTGTCGTTGTCGGTGGCCGACATTAAATACAGGAAGCTAAAATGCAGTTTTTTTAGTAGTGATAAACTGTTGTCAAATAAATTATTAAGAATTTGACTTAAATGCACTTTTGGTCCCCTAGTTTGAGCGTTTTAAACAATTGATTCCACTATTATAAAACCAACGATTTTGATCCCTTAATTTTAATGGTCTTTGGATTTTTATGGTCCCCTCCACTTTTGCATGCGTGGCAATGATGATTAGGATAAAAAAAAAATTTAAGGATGTGGCATTGATGACATGGATAGTTTATGAATTACTATTTTTTAATAATTGATTATTTTAATTATATATTATAGAAATTAATAAATTTAAATTATTAAAAGAATCCCTTAGAATTCAAGGGATTTTCTTGTCAGCATTACCAAAATACTCAAGATGACATTGACCTATGCATAATTGACATTTTTAAACACAAATATTATTTGTGATATAAAAGACGTGGGACTTCAATAATACACAAGTGAGCATGTTCTTCAGTATTGACTTATGCATAACTGACTATCGCTTGACTTCGGTATTAGATGGAATGAAGTAAATCTTTTCTCAGTAATCTTTTTAAAATGTTCAGATATGAAGATTTATCATTAATATTGATTTGTATTCCAATATTATTTTTTCATTTGCATTTATGATGATTTGCTATGTTGTAATTTCTCATTTCTTTATTTCTATAATAGTTTTGATTATTGATATGGGAATCATACTTTGAAAAGCTGGTTTTGTTTAATTGTTACTCAACACACCTAAATCTCAAGAATGTTAGTCGTGCATCTCAGCTTCTTTTTTTGTTGGTTCTGGTTTAGGAGGTTTTTCCTCATGCAAAGGTGGATTGCTACAAACTCCAGTATTTGGGGTTAAATCATTTGTCTTTTAGCTAATAGTGGAGGAAAGCATATCACAAGTTAGAAATGATGGAGTGCAACAAAGATGAGACCAATTGAAAGTTTCATATAGGATTTGATGTACAAGGTGGTATTGTGATATAAACGACGTGGAACTTCAATAATACACAAGTGAGCATGTTCTTCAGTATTGGCTTATGCATAACTGACTACCGTTTGACTTCGGTATTGGATGGAATGAAGTAAATCTTTTCTCAATAATCTTTTTAAAATGTTCAGATCTGAAGATTTATCATTAATATTGATTTGTATTCCTATATTATTTTTTCATTTGCATTTATGATGATTTGCTAGGTTGTAATTTCTCATTTCTTTATTTCTATAATAGTTTTGATTATTGATATGGGAATCATACTTTGAAAAGCTGGTTTTGTTTAATTGTTACTCAACACACCTAAATCTCAAGAATGTTAGTCGTGCATCTCAGCTTCTTTTTTTGATGGTTCTGGTTTAGGAGGTTTTTCTTCATGCAAAGGTGGATTGCTACAAACTCCAGTATTTGGGGTTAAATCATTTGTCTTTTAGCTAATAGTGGAGGAAAGCATATCACAAGTTAGAAATGATGGAGTGCAACAAAGATGAGACCAATTGAAAGTTTCATATAGGATTTGATGTACAAGGTGGTATTGTGATATAAACGACGCGGAACTTCAATAATACACAAGTGAGCATGTTCTTCAGTATTGGCTTATGCATAACTGACTACCGTTTGACTTCGGTATTGGATGGAATGAAGTAAATCTTTTCTCAATAATCTTTTTAAAATGTTCAGATCTGAAGATTTATCATTAATATTGATTTGTATTCCTATATTATTTTTTCATTTGCATTTATGATGATTTGCTATGTTGTAATTTCTCATTTCTTTATTTCTATAATAGTTTTGATTATTGATATGGGAATCATACTTTGAAAAGCTGGTTTTGTTTAATTGTTACTCAACACACCTAAATCTCAAGAATGTTAGTCGTGCATCTCAGCTTCTTTTTTTGATGGTTCTGGTTTAGGAGGTTTTTCTTCATGCAAAGGTGGATTGCTACAAACTCCAGTATTTGGGGTTAAATCATTTGTCTTTTAGCTAATAGTGGAGGAAAGCATATCACAAGTTAGAAATGATGGAGTGCAACAAAGATGAGACCAATTGAAAGTTTCATATAGGATTTGATGTACAAGGTGGTATTGTGATATAAACGACGTGGAACTTCAATAATACACAAGTGAGCATGTTCTTCAGTATTGGCTTATGCATAACTGACTACCGTTTGACTTCGGTATTGGATGGAATGAAGTAAATCTTTTCTCAATAATCTTTTTAAAATGTTCAGATCTGAAGATTTATCATTAATATTGATTTGTATTCCTATATTATTTTTTCATTTGCATTTATGATGATTTGCTATGTTGTAATTTCTCATTTCTTTATTTCTATAATAGTTTTGATTATTGATATGGGAATCATACTTTGAAAAGCTGGTTTTGTTTAATTGTTACTCAACACACCTAAATCTCAAGAATGTTAGTCGTGCATCTCAGCTTCTTTTTTGTTGGTTCTGGTTTAGGAGGTTTTTCCTCATGCAAAGGTGGATTGCTACAAACTCCAGTATTTGGGGTTAAATCATTTGTCTTTTAGCTAATAGTGGAGGAAAGCATATCACAAGTTAGAAATGATGGAGTGCAACAAAGATGAGACCAATTGAAAGTTTCATATAGGATTTGATGTACAAGGTGGTATTGTGATATAAACGACGTGGAACTTCAATAATACACAAGTGAGCATGTTCTTCAGTATTGGCTTATGCATAACTGACTACCGTTTGACTTCGGTATTGGATGGAATGAAGTAAATCTTTTCTCAATAATCTTTTTAAAATGTTCAGATCTGAAGATTTATCATTAATATTGATTTGTATTCCTATATTATTTTTTCATTTGCATTTATGATGATTTGCTATGTTGTAATTTCTCATTTCTTTATTTCTATAATAGTTTTGATTATTGATATGGGAATCATACTTTGAAAAGCTGGTTTTATTTAATTGTTACTCAACACACCTAAATCTCAAGAATGTTAGTCGTGCATCTCAGCTTCTTTTTTTGATGGTTCTGGTTTAGGAGGTTTTTCCTCATGCAAAGGTGGATTGCTACAAACTCCAGTATTTGGGGTTAAATCATTTGTCTTTTAGCTAATAGTGGAGGAAAGCATATCACAAGTTAGAAATGATGGAGTGCAACAAAGATGAGACCAATTGAAAGTTTCATATAGGATTTGATGTACAAGGTGGTATTGTGATATAAACGACGTGGAACTTCAATAATACACAAGAGAGCATGTTCTTCAGTATTGGCTTATGCATAACTGACTACCGTTTGACTTCGGTATTGGATGGAATGAAGTAAATCTTTTCTCAATAATCTTTTTAAAATGTTCAGATCTGAAGATTTATCATTAATATTGATTTGTATTCCTATATTATTTTTTCATTTGCATTTATGATGATTTGCTATGTTGTAATTTCTCATTTCTTTATTTCTATAATAGTTTTGATTATTGATATGGGAATCATACTTTGAAAAGCTGGTTTTGTTTAATTGTTACTCAACACACCTAAATCTCAAGAATGTTAGTCGTGCATCTCAGCTTCTTTTTTTGTTGGTTCTGGTTTAGGAGGTTTTTCCTCATGTAAAGGTGGATTGCTACAAACTCCAGTATTTGGGGTTAAATCATTTGTCTTTTAGCTAATAGTGGAGGAAAGCATATCACAAGTTAGAAATGATGGAGTGCAACAAAGATGAGACCAATTGAAAGTTTCATATAGGATTTGATGTACAAGGTGGTATTGTGATATAAACGACGTGGAACTTCAATAATACACAAGTGAGCATGTTCTTCAGTATTGGCTTATGCAAAACTGACTACCGTTTGACTTCGGTATTGGATGGAATGAAGTAAATCTTTTCTCAATAATCTTTTTAAAATGTTCATATCTGAAGATTTATCATTAATATTGATTTGTATTCCTATATTATTTTTTCATTTGCATTTATGATGATTTGCTATGTTGTAATTTCTCATTTCTTTATTTCTATAATAGTTTTGATTATTGATATGGGAGTCATACTTTGAAAAGCTGGTTTTATTTAATAGTTACTCAACACACCTAAATCTCAAGAATGTTAGTCGTACATCTCAGCTTCTTCTTTTGTTGGTTCTGGTTTAGGAGGTTTTTCCTCATGCAAAGGTGGATTGCTACAAACTCCAGTATTTGGGGTAAAATAAGTTGTCTTTTAGCTAATAGTGGAGGAAAACATAGCACAAGTTAGAAATGATGGAGTGCAACAAAGATGAGACCAATTGAAAGTTTCATATAGAATTTGATGTACAAGCTGGTATTGTGATATAAACGACTAGGAACTTCAATAATACACAAGTGAGCATGTTCTTCAGTATTGGCTTATGCATAACTGACTACCGTTTGACTTCGGTATTGGATGGAATGAAGTAAATCTTTTCTCAATAATCTTTTTAAAATGTTCAGATCTGAAGATTTATCATTAATATTGATTCGTATTCCTATATTATTTTTTTCATTTGCATTTATGATGATTTGCTATGTTGTAATTTCTCATTTCTTTATTTCTATAATAGTTTTGATTATTTATATGGGAGTCATACTTTAAAAAGCTGGTTTTATTTAATTGTTACTCAACACACCTAAATCTCAAGAATGTTAGTCGTACATCTCAGCTTCTTCTTTTGTTGGTTCTGGTTTAGGAGGTTTTTCCTCATGCAAAGGTGGATTGCTACAAACTCCAGTATTTGGGGTTAAATCATTTGTCTTTTAGCTAATAGAGGAGGAAAACATAGCACAAGTTAGAAATGATGGAGTGCAACAAAGATGAGACCAATTGAAAGTTTCATATAGATTTGATGTACAAGGTGGTATTGTGATATAAACGACGTGGAACTTCAATAATACACAAGTGAGCATGTTCTTCAGTATTGGCTTATGCAAAACTGACTACCGTTTGACTTCGGTATTGGATGGAATGAAGTAAATCTTTTCTCAATAATCTTTTTAAAATGTTCATATCTGAAGATTTATCATTAATATTGATTTGTATTCCTATATTATTTTTTCATTTGCATTTATGATGATTTGCTATGTTGTAATTTCTCATTTCTTTATTTCTATAATAGTTTTGATTATTGATATGGGAATCATACTTTGAAAAGCTGGTTTTGTTTAATTGTTACTCAACACACCTAAATCTCAAGAATGTTAGTCGTGCATCTCAGCTTCTTTTTTTGTTGGTTCTGGTTTAGGAGGTTTTTCCTCATGTAAAGGTGGATTGCTACAAACTCCAGTATTTGGGGTTAAATCATTTGTCTTTTAGCTAATAGTGGAGGAAAGCATATCACAAGTTAGAAATGATGGAGTGCAACAAAGATGAGACCAATTGAAAGTTTCATATAGGATTTGATGTACAAGGTGGTATTGTGATATAAACGACGTGGAACTTCAATAATACACAAGTGAGCATGTTCTTCAGTATTGGCTTATGCAAAACTGACTACCGTTTGACTTCGGTATTGGATTTAATGAAGTAAATCTTTTCTCAATAATCTTTTTAAAATGTTCATATCTGAAGATTTATCATTAATATTGATTTGTATTCCTATATTATTTTTTCATTTGCATTTATGATGATTTGCTATGTTGTAATTTCTCATTTCTTTATTTCTATAATAGTTTTGATTATTGATATGGGAGTCATACTTTGAAAAGCTGGTTTTATTTAATAGTTACTCAACACACCTAAATCTCAAGAATGTTAGTCGTACATCTCAGCTTCTTCTTTTGTTGGTTCTGGTTTAGGAGGTTTTTCCTCATGCAAAGGTGGATTGCTACAAACTCCAGTATTTGGGGTAAAATAAGTTGTCTTTTAGCTAATAGTGGAGGAAAACATAGCACAAGTTAGAAATGATGGAGTGCAACAAAGATGAGACCAATTGAAAGTTTCAAATAGAATTTGATGTACAAGCTGGTATTGTGATATAAACGACTAGGAACTTCAATAATACACAAGTGAGCATGTTCTTCAGTATTGGCTTATGCATAACTGACTACCGTTTGACTTCGGTATTGGATGGAATGAAGTAAATCTTTTCTCAATAATCTTTTTAAAATGTTCAGATCTGAAGATTTATCGTTAATATTGATTCGTATTCCTATATTATTTTTTTCATTTGCATTTATGATGATTTGCTATGTTGTAATTTCTCATTTCTTTATTTCTATAATAGTTTTGATTATTTATATGGGAGTCATACTTTAAAAAGCTGGTTTTATTTAATTGTTACTCAACACACCTAAATCTCAAGAATGTTAGTCGTACATCTCAGCTTCTTCTTTTGTTGGTTCTGGTTTAGGAGGTTTTTCCTCATGCAAAGGTGGATTGCTACAAACTCCAGTATTTGGGGTTAAATCATTTGTCTTTTAGCTAATAGAGGAGGAAAACATAGCACAAGTTAGAAATGATGGAGTGCAACAAAGATGAGACCAATTGAAAGTTTCATATAGGATTTGATGTACAAGGTGGTATTGTGATATAAACGACGTGGAACTTCAATAATACACAAGTGAGCATGTTCTTCAGTATTGGCTTATGCAAAACTGACTACCGTTTGACTTCGGTATTGGATGGAATGAAGTAAATCTTTTCTCAATAATCTTTTTAAAATGTTCATATCTGAAGATTTATCATTAATATTGATTTGTATTCCTATATTATTTTTTCATTTGCATTTATGATGATTTGCTATGTTGTAATTTCTCATTTCTTTATTTCTATAATAGTTTTGATTATTGATATGGGAGTCATACTTTGAAAAGCTGGTTTTATTTAATAGTTACTCAACACACCTAAATCTCAAGAATGTTAGTCGTACATCTCAGCTTCTTCTTTTGTTGGTTCTGGTTTAGGAGGTTTTTCCTCATGCAAAGGTGGATTGCTACAAACTCCAGTATTTGCGGTAAAATAAGTTGTCTTTTAGCTAATAGTGGAGGAAAACATAGCACAAGTTAGGAATGATGGAGTGCAACAAAGATGAGACCAATTGAAAGTTTCATATAGAATTTGATGTACAAGCTGGTATTGTGATATAAACGACTAGGAACTTCAATAATACACAAGTGAGCATGTTCTTCAGTATTGGCTTATGCATAACTGACTACCGTTTGACTTCGGTATTGGATGGAATGAAGTAAATCTTTTCTCAATAATCTTTTTAAAATGTTCAGATCTGAAGATTTATCATTAATATTGATTCGTATTCCTATATTATTTTTTTCATTTGCATTTATGATGATTTGCTATGTTGTAATTTCTCATTTCTTTATTTCTATAATAGTTTTGATTATTTATATGGGAGTCATACTTTAAAAAGCTGGTTTTATTTAATTGTTACTCAACACACCTAAATCTCAAGAATGTTAGTCGTACATCTCAGCTTCTTCTTTTGTTGGTTCTGGTTTAGGAGGTTTTTCCTCATGCAAAGGTGGATTGCTACAAACTCCAGTATTTGGGGTTAAATCATTTGTCTTTTAGCTAATAGTGGAGGAAAACATAGCACAAGTTAGAAATGATGGAGTGCAACAAAGATGAGACCAATTGAAAGTTTCATATAGGATTTGATGTACAAGTTGGTATTGTGATATAAACGACATGGAACTTCAATAATACACAAGTGAACATGTTCTTCAGTATTGGCTATTGCATAACTGACTACCGCTTGACTTCGGTATTGGATGGAATGAAGTAAATCTTTTCTCAGTAATCTTTTTAAAATGTTCAGATCTGAAGATTTATCATTAATATTGATTCGTATTCCTAAATTATTTTTTCATTTGCATTTATGATGATTTGCTATGTTGTAATTTCTCATTTCTTTATTTCTATAATAGTTTTGATTATTGATATGGGAGTCATACTTTGAAAGGTTGGTTTTGTTTAATTGTTACTCAACACACCTAAATCTCAAGAATTTTAGTCGTACATCTCAGCTTCTTTTTTTGTTGGTTCTGGTTTAGGAGGTTTTTCCTCATGCAAAGGTGGATTGCTACAAACTCCAGTATTTGGGGTTAAATCATTTGTCTTTTAGCTAATAGTAGAAGAAAACATATCACAAGTTAGAAATGATGGAGTGTAACAAAGATGAGGCCAATTGAAAGTTTCATATAGGATTTGATGTACAAGCTGGTATTGTGATATAAACGACGTGGAACTTCAATAATACAGAAGTGAGCATGTTCTTCAGTATTGGCTTATGCATAACTGACTACCGCTTGACTTCGGTATTGGATGGAATGAAGTAAATCTTTTCTCAGTAATCTTTTTAAAATGTTCAGATCTGAAGATTTATCATTAATATTCATTTGTATTCCTATGTTATTTCTTCATTTGCATTTATGATGATTTGCTATGTTGTAATTTCTCATTTATTTATTTCTATAATAGTTTTGATTATTGATATGGGAATCATACTTTGAAAAGTTGGTTTTGCTTAATTGTTACTCAACACACATAAATCTCAAGAATGTTAGTGGTACATCTCAGCTTCTTTTTTTGTTGGTTCTGGTTCAGGAGGTTTTTCCTCATGTAAAGGTGGATTGCTTCGAACTCTAGTATTTGGGGTTAAATCATTTGTCCTTTAGCTAATAGTGGAGGAAAACATATCACATGTTAGAAATGATGGAGTGCAACAAAGATGAGGCCAATTGAAAGTTTCATATAGGATTTGATGTATGAGCTGGTGGTGTGATATAAACGACGTGGGACTTCAATAATACACAAGTGAGCATGTTCTTCAGTATTGGCTTATGCATAACTAACTACCGCTTGACTTCGGTATTGGATGGAATGAAGTAAATCTTTTCTCAGTTATCTTTTTCGAATGTTCAGATCTGAAGATTTATCATTAATATTGATTCGTATTCCTATATTATTTTTTCTTTTTCATTTATGATGATTTGCTATGTTGTAATTTCTCATTTCTTTATTTCTATAATATTTTTTATTATTGATATGGGAATCATACTTTGAAAAGCTGGTTTTGTTTAATTGTTACTCAACACACCTAAATCTCAAGAATGTTAGTGGTACATCTCAGCTTCTTTTTTTGTTGGTTCTAGTTCAGGAGGTTTTTCCTCATTCAAAGTTGGATTGCTAGAAACTCCGGTATTTGGGGTTAAATCATTTGTCTTTTAGCTAATAGTGGAGGAAAACGTATCATAGGTTAGGAATGATGGATTGCAACAAAGATGAGGCCAATTGAAAGTTTCATATAGGATTTGATGTACGAGCTGGTATTGTTATATCACATCTTGAAAAGTTTAATAAGATTTAATGTACAATTCGATATTGTTATATCATGTGACATCACACTAAAATTGAAATTCCTAATGAGATTAAGGAAGATATACATGGTAAACTTGTATCAGCAAACAATATTGGAATTTACCATGACCATTTATATATTTACTATCTTAATTTCGATATTGATGATACACACAACTCATTTGAGAAAATAAGTTTAAAGACAATAAGAGTCACATATGGAAGTTCAAAGAGAAAGAGTTATTGGACTTGCACCAACTGAACTTTTTGTGGTTAATCCAAACATTAAAAATTCAATTGGAAATGAATTCGGTTATTGTTTTATTCTATCAAATCCAGCTCATCCGTTTATACAGATCCATGTTGTTGATTGAAGAACATGTTCACTTATGTATTATTGAAGCCCTTTATCGTTTATATCACAAATAGTATTTGTGTTTATAAATGTCAGTTATGCATAAACCAATGTCAACTTTGTGGGGACTAATTATTTAAAATGCCCAAAATAGGGGGACCAAAAGTGCATTTAAGCCTAAGAATTTATAAAACAATTTGTGACGGTTAAAACTGTCACAATTCCAAACTCATGACAATTTGAAACTGTCGCAATTAGCATTGAAAACGAAACACCTAACAAAATTTGCGACGATTTTTAACACACGGTTTAAAAACAGAACAATAACCGCAATGACCCAGGTATTGAGACGACTTGAACCTCTATAACGGCAAAAACAAAACGTCGCAACCTTCCTTTTTTTGTAGTTACACATCTTGTGCTTTAAAGACTCTGAACTAGTAGGTCTATTTTCACATAAGGACACTCATGCATAGTATGATAGACCCCGCAAGTGAGAAATCTAGATAATATCCTATAGAGTACTCCCTAAGAAGTGAAAAGGATTTGCAAAAATTAAACAAGGTGATACACTATCAAACACGGGTGTAAATAAAGTGTAGAATAAGGAAGCGGCACTCGAGTCGTATCGCATGGACTCTAAGTTAATTTAACCAAAGGAAAGAAACAAAAATGAGTGGTTTAGGTTTTCATACAACTAAAAATAAAGAAAATGATTACAATTATGATTGACGTATTAATCTACTGGTTCAATAATTTCAGACTTATCATCGGTTATTATGTCACCAATTCCCTAAGCATATACAATTCCTATTTGATTATAGTATCGATTAACAAGTGTGATCAAAATTATCTGAATTATATTCTTATTTTCCATGATAAGCATGACGGCTGAAGATCGGGCGAAGTTAACGAATAAGCTAAGTTAACACATGAAGTTAAGGAACATGCATCGATCAAATTTAATCAAGATTATTATATGTAGTTGGAATTAAGAAAATAAGAATAGACAAATAATGATTGAAAAGAATTGAATAAAAATTGATAATTTAATAACCTCAAAGTCTTGATGAAATTCCAAAATTGTATATTAACCTTGGAGTTTAGTCGACCATATATTCCTAATGCTCACTATAATTCCTAAAAATTGTCTAACTTTCTCTAATGCTGAGTTTAGCTTAAATAATGAAGAAAATTAAGTTTGAAGAACAGTGGCCCGAATAAACCTAAGCTGGTCCAAAACTAACTAATATATTTTTATTAAGTCTGGAAAGAATTTTGATAATTTGACTCTACTTTTCTCCAAATTGGCTTCTAGAATCAACATAAAATTTGTAGCATTTCCTCTTATCTTTCCAATGAATATTAGAATACATCAAACAACATCGTCTAGCTCAAGTTATATTATGCATAGCGAGAAGGTATCAAATTATTGCTTAATCAGAAAATAAATGACGAAAATAAAATAAGAGAAAAATTAAATTAAAATTGGAAAATAAACTAAAACAATATAAATAAAAAGAGTAAGTTTAGAATTGCCTCAACATAATAGTAAAAGAGTATGCATAAAAATGCACTTATTAAATTCTCATACACTTAAACTTTTACACTCTGAGCAGTACTCTAAATTAAAAATTCAAAATAGAGTAAAAACAAAACATGTAATTTCAAAGATTTTCAGGATCACAAAGAGGTAAGAAAAATTCTCATTCTAAGCTTCAAGAAATATAGCGTTAGTGACTAACTTGTCGACAATCAAAGCAAATTAGAGGATAGTTTACCAAAGAGTATATCATAAGTAGTAAGATCCTCACAAGATAAAATTCTCTCAACTCTCAAGTGTTTAGGTTATGTGTTTACACTCAAAGTACATCGTGAATGTTAGCACTACCATAAGTTAGAAATAATCTAACATCCACACTTGAAATACATACAGACAAATATCAAAAGGAGTTTGTTTGGGTTGTAACGTGACCGGGGTAATGGTGAGATAAATATTAAGGGGTACTAAGCTAAAATTTAAAGGGACAAAAGAGAATTGAAAGGAACTGCGGGAGTTGAATTAATCATCACTTTATTCACTTTCAAACAACTTCTTTGCAGTCATTTTCTCTGCTCTTTTCTCTTCTTTTTTTTCTTTTTTTTTCTCTATTCTTTTTTCATAAGGAATAATAATATGAATTTTCTTCCTTCTTTTATTCTATTATATTTTTCTATATTTTTTCCTACCAACTGTTGAAATATCCCAAATATATTAATGCAACCTCACACAACTCCAAACAAGATTCTTTCATCCTCTTAAATAGGGTCATAACATTTTTTTCACTTTTAGACTTGTAACGAGTTATAAACAAAAAATGGGATAAATAGGCTCAAAGAAATTTCAAATAAATGATGATAATTTCATGATTGACTTTTTGGCTAAGTGGCTAAAAATAAAAACAAGAACAAATTTTCTTTATCATATCAGTATGCACAATAAAGAAAAAGAGGAATTCTTCATGTCATCCATTATAAGATTAAAATTCTCACTAATGGTAATGATCTACCAAAAATTATGAAAAATTAAAACTTAGTCTACTTTATTATACTGATAATGAAAAGAACGTCACTCATATCACACCATGAATCTTTAGTCAAAAGAAGAGAGAAATTACTTACACAACACAATCCCAAAACAAACAAAAAAACATGCATTTATTATTATTATTATTATTATTTTAAAATGAGAAAACAAAATAACAAAAATAAACGACATCCCCACAGACTTAAAGCACACATTGTCCTTAATGAAAGAAACAAGCATACAATAAGAGAGAGAAGAGAGAGGAAAGAACACATCCGAGTAGTCAAGATATATAAATGACTGCATAAGTAGCCTTTCCTAGTGAGAGATATTCTACAGTTTCCTCTTCCAATGTGGCGCTCTCATGGAATAATTTAAGGTAGAGTCCATTGACTTTGAAATTTTTATTAGTACTTTCACTTTTATTCCTGGATCAAAGAACATTCTTTTATAGGTTAAAGTATCGAATGAACAAGTGAAAGTGATCTTCTCTTTGTCCTCTGGTGCAATATAAATATCGGTGTTCACAACATCCAAAATCAAGGGGTTTAAGCCACCTTTGAGGCTGTCTCACTACTTTTGCTCCATTTTCAAGTAAGATTTTATGGATACACATGGACGAGATAATATAATGAATGTAGTCAAGGTACATTCAATTTCATTCTTATGTTTCTTTAATACCTGCAATAAATTTTTTTTATATTCAAATTCAAATTTAGATGAAATTATTATAGTCAACTTTTCTTCCAATTCTAAAAATGCATATTTAACCATATTATGATCTGCACAGCGAGAAAGTGTAAAATTACTTCCAAGTCAAAAACAAAAATGTAGAATAAGGAAGCAACGCTCGAGTCGTATCGCAAGGACTCTAAGTTAATTTAACCAAAGAAAATAAACAAAAATGAGGGTTTTAGGTTTTCAGACAATTGAAAATAAAGAAAATGATTACAATTATGATTAACAAATTAATCTACTAGTTCGATAATGTTAGACTTATCATTGATTATTATATCACCAATTTTCTAAGCAGATTTAATTCCTATTTGCTTATAGTATCGATTAAATGGTATGAAGAACACTATGTGAATTATATTTCTATTTGACTATGGATACTTTAAGAATAAAGTCATTATGTTTAATGAAGTCTCACGTTTAAGTCACACTTAATGTATCATTAGACAGACTAAATATTCTAAGGAATATATATATATATATATATATATATATATATATATATATATATATATATATATATATATATATATATATATATATATATATATATATAACCAATATGGATTGGCTATTAGGACTTACTCTAATAGAGGTACTCAAGGTTGTAATGTTAAAACTTTTAGCTGAGATGTAGTTCTTCAATCAAATTTGTATATATCGAATAACCTGGATGAAGTTCAGCCTTACTTGACCGCTCACAAAAGTATTATAAAGGAAAAATACCCCCGGATGAATGAAAAATAGTTGTTTACAGAGCATAACAAAACTTTCATAACTTGGTTTAATGAAAGTCTTTCTAAAAAGAGTAGTTGTGCTCGGAGACAATTAAATGGTTTTCATGTATGCCTAAGTTTAATGTAATTACTTGGAGTACATACGACATTACTAGATAATCATTCTATACAAAATCAAACGATGATCATAATACCATGCAAAATAGTGGAGTTATGGTTGAAGCCGAATCCATATACTTCTCTAGTGTCAAAGATAACAATCTTGTACTAGAATCTAAAGCGTACTTTGGATTCATTGAGGAGATTATGGAGATTGATTATGTTTCTTTTAAAGTGTCATTATTTAAGTTCAAGTGGATTGACAATAATACTGGTGTAGAAACCGATGAATTAGGATTCACACGGGTTGATCTTCGAAAGAAAAATTATAAGAATGAACTATCCATCATGGCAACCAATGTTATTGTCATTGCACTAAGGACTCTATCATGTCAAACCAAATGAAACAAGTTTTTTATGTCACTGATCCTTCTAACACTAGATGGTCAATTGTACTTCAAGGAAAATATCTTCTTGATAAAAATCAAGATTTTAACTATGAGACCCCTTGTTTCGTAACACATGTAAGTAAATGTTTTATATCAGTTAGTAATTTATAATTATTCATTTTACTCTTTTTTATTCCTTTTACTAAAGATTTAATGTTGTTTTTTATTATCCTAATAGTTTAAATTGTGGTTCAAATTATAGGTGTTTATAGACTAATGACAAATCCTAACATAGAACTTTTGAACAGCCTACAGATTTTCCATTTTGGTAATTGATTTTGTTGGTTAATCATTTGATTTAGTTTTGTTGTAAATTTATAATGTTTGTCTAATTTTGGCTTGGCATTTGGTGCAAATTATTTTTCTTCTGTGATATGGTTCTGTAATGCAGGTACAATGTTTAATGTTTCAGAAATCTGCAAAAATGGTTTTGTATTTTGTGATATGATTTTGTAATTCAGGTACAAACAAAAATATAAAAAAAATTCACCCCTCGATTTTTTAAAAAAATGGATGTAATAATATTGGGCTATTACCTCGGTTTTTAAACAAAACCAAGATTTTATGTTAGGCGTGCCATAAAGATTTGTAAATAATAAAAATTCAGATGATGGGGTTTGAACCCATGATTAGATAACTTTACCCCTCAATTTTTCACTAATCGAGGTGTTAAGTGGCATATTTTCATGTCGCCCTTTGTTACATCATCTCGATAGCCGAGGAAACATCTCTTTCGTGTGCGACGTTAAAAGCATTATCTATAGTAGTGCCAGTAGAAATGACGAACTCTTTCATATTTGATTTTGGGGACAACTTCCGCCTTTATCCACTTCGTGAAATAGTCTACTCCGTATATAAAAAATATTAGTTAGCCTGATGCCATGGGAATGAACCTAAGATGTCCACCCCCATTGGTAGAAAGGCTAGGGAGACGTCATTGACTGAAGAAGCTCAGTTGGGGCGTGATAAAGGTCAGTGGGCCTTTGACACATGTCACTCTTCTTGGAAAAAGCAATTTTATCCTTCATCTAGGTATGCCATTAGTATCCCGCCCTAGGAAATTTGTGGCGATAGTTTTTCCACCAATATGAATGCCACACGTTCCTTTGTGGACTTCGGAAAGTACCAGGGCAGTTTCGTGCTCTCACAGACACTTTAGCATTGGAGATTCTCTTCCCCCCCCCCTCATACACACACACACACACGCATACACACACACTTTATAAATTTTCCTTGTGAGAAGGGTGTACTTGGCCGCTTGCTTTTGGGCCTTCCATGCTTCCCTTTCATCTTATGAGAGTTTGTCTTCCTATATGTACCGCAGTATGGGAGACATCTAACTAGACTCAGGACAACTTCCTGAAAAGTAAACTTCGCCCTCCTCAATGCTCGAGTGGGGGAGAGTCTCATGGATCACTATCCTTTTAAACCATGATGTTTTTGAATTGGAGAGCTTGAATATGAGGTCTACTATAAAGTTATGGTCTTGGGGAACATGTTCTACTTCAAAAGATCTAAAGCGGAAGGATGGACTTCATACCTTGTGTGCATATTTTATCAGTTGAGGCTCTTTAGCCTGGTACTTTTCCAGAGACTTGGTTGGTGACCAGTTGGGAATCGCTCTTGGCTTCTAATCAAGATGCTCTTATTTCTAGGGTGATGGCCATGTCAACAATGAGGGCTTAATAATTTTCTTGATTGTTTCTAGCCTTGAACTCAGACTTTAGTGCTTGCCCGATTAGTAAGTCTCTAAGCTCTTCCAAGACTATTCTAGTTTTGCTCTCTTTCACCTTTGAGGCACCATCAGCTGATAACATGCAGTCTAGGGGCGTTTTGTTGTTTGTGGGCGAGCTGAATTCCGCCACAAAATCTTCCAGAGCTTGGAATTTGAGGCTTCCTCTTGGGATGTACTAGATATCGTACTCTGAGAGTTCTATTTCCCAAGACACCATTCTCCCCTCCAGAAATGGTTTTTTCAAGACTTGTCGAATAATATAGTTGGTTTTTCACAAGCATCTTGTGATTTGGAAACGGGGCTGCAATTTTCTCGATGTGACAATGACAACCAGCGTTAGCTTTTTGATCTTTTGGTACCATTTTTTGGCGCCTTTGAACACCTTCCTTACGAAATACACTAGTCTTTTTGATTTATCTGCTTCCTAGACGAGTACTGAGCTCATCACCTGATATGTGATTGAGAGGTAGAAGCGTAGTTGCGATTCCTCTCTTGGGGGAGTGAGAACGAGATGAGATGTGAGGAAGGCTCTTACTATCAAGAAAGCATCTTCGCATTCTGCAGTTCACTTGAACCTCTCTTTTTTCTTTAGGGCGACAAAAAAGAGGAAAGCCTTATTTTCCGTGCATGAGAGAAAAATAGATAGGGCGGCGAGGTGACCTGTAAGTTGTCGCACTTCCTTGATGTTGGTGGGGCTTCTCATATCGATGAATACCTCAAATTTGTCTGAATTGCCTTCAATGCCCTCTCTTCTTCATCATGTACCCAAGGAACTTCCAAACTTGAACCCGCGAAAGAACACTTGGCAAGATTCAAGTGCATGTTATATTTCTTAATCGACAATTGGACATCCTTCAAATCCATAACATGGTTGCGCCCTTCAGTGGTTTTAACCATCATGTCATCCACATAGACCTCTATGTTATGCCATATCTGGTGCGAGAACACACCATTCATGAGTAACTGGTAGGTGGCCCCAACATTCTTGAGGCTGAAGGACATGACATTATAGTAGTGGTAGTTTCCATGATTCGAGATTAAGGATGTCTTGGGTGCGTCGAGGGAATCCATATAAATCTGATTGTACCCTGAGTATGCATCCATGAAACTCAAAGTATGATACCCTGAGAACCCATCAATCAGGCAATCAATGTCTGGAAGAGGATATGGATCCATAAGGGCAGGTGGTATTTGGTCGGTGAAGTCCACACACATGCGCCACTTATTCACTGCTTTCCTCCCTAATACTATGTTAGCTAACCACATGGGATACTTCATTTTTGCGATGAACTTGTCGCTAGATAGATTGCCTACTTCCTCGTGAATGGTTGATCTCTTCTCCTCACCAAATTTCTACTCCATCTGCTCCACTGGCTTTGCGCAAGGGCCAATGGCGAGGTGATGACACACCACTCTAGTGTTTATACTTAGGATGTTAGAAGGAACCCATGTGAACAAGTTAAAGTTTCCGATGAGTTGGTCGACTAGCTCGCGTTCTTCTTCCTTGGTAAGCGAAATTCCTATCTTTGCCAGGCTGAAGGGCTTCTCCTGAATTCCTTCAACTCCTCTGTAGGTGTGATGTTATCTCCCAACATGTGTCCCAAGAATCAATGTCTGAATCGAGGGATTTGGGAAGAGGGCCCACAAGGGCGAGCTTATCCCTTTCCATCGTCGGGTGGTTCTTGTAACACTTTGATGGTCTCCTCGGATTTCCCAGACCCTCCCACAAGGCAATAGTTACTTTAGGACCAGATACCATGTGGAAATAACAGATCCCAACTCATTAATGGTGAGGCAGTTAAGAATGATGTAGTAGGGAGACATGTCATTTACTATGAGATAACTAACTTTGATTTCCTTGATGTTTGTTCCCTCACCACTTGTTGTCTCTTGGGTTACGTGACCCCTCACTTGTATCTATTCACCTAACAATCCTCTTAACAAACTCTTAAAGGCTCTGATGTCGTTGGGATCGAACTGGGCCCCTTGGAAAGCATCCCAGAACAAGATGTCAACAGAACTTTCAAAATCTGTCAGAACTCGCTTGATGTCATAGTTGCCATGTTGCACAGTGATGACCAAGATGTCATTATCGCGAGGGAGGACTCCGAAGAAATCACTACTAGAGAAGGCAATGTCGGTTCCTAGTTCTCTTTGCTCCCTTTTAGGGAACCCTAGGGATATGATGTTTGCGGTCAGCACCTGTCTGGCGTATTTCCTCTTGGAGAAGTTAGAACTTCCTCCACTAGAGAAACTTCATGCTATGTGTTATCACAAGAAATTAGTAAGGCATGTTGAACGCGTAATTAATGAAAGCGCCTTATGGATTTAAGGATTATACCTCACCAAGGGGATGTTTGAAAGGAAAGCTGAGTCCAAGATAAGCAGGAGCTGGGAAAACCACAAGTTACCAGAAGATGAAATCGACGGAAGAAGCAAGTTGGGTCGAAATCCTTCTGTCGACTAAACCAGAGATTAGGACTTAAGAAGTTCTTGATTGTAGCGGACACATAGGGGATGGTGTCGACATAAATATATGAGCGGGATAAGTTTGAAATTCAAAATGACTAGCAGTTACAGGGAGAATGAGCGCCAAAGATATGGAGCAGTTTTTAAATCATGTAGCACGACGTCTGTCTACAGACAGTTATTTCTTGGGTAGTTTTGCCTGTAGACAGTCTCTTTAGTTCATTATAAATAGGGAGTCCCACATAGGACTCTGGGGTGTTCACTTTGTACCAAAATCACTTGTAAAAAACTTCACATTCCCAGCGCGAGGAAGCAAGAGTTTTCAGAAGTGCTAATGTACGTGAATCACCACAGTTACTTCAATGCAATTTCCTTATTTTTCAATTGTTCCCGTTGAACACTTTGTTTTAATTTCGTTTACGTTTGAATTATCCTTTTATGTTGCCGTCTACACCGTTGACACTAATTCTATTACGATAATAGAGTTCACCAAAAGCGCGTTCATTGTGTATGTCTTTTGAATGTTATAGTGTTGTCGATCACGAGTCACCCATAGTTTATAACATCATCATTTTATGTGGAAAAACGTTTGCTTGTTCAATATTTTGTCAGAAGCCGTTTCTCACAAAGTTAATATTTCGTCGAATTGAACGAGTTACCTAGTTACATTAGCACATGTCTTAGGATCAACTGGTTGATCCTGCAAGTAACCCTTAGTTTTAGGTTTAGGGAGGACCAACGATTGTTTACCAATTTCCACAGTAAACAAAATGGCACGCCCAGTGGGACGCGTGCTAGTGTAAGTTACGCAATTGCATGAAACTTAGAAGTGGCAAACTATATAGTAGACCACAAGAAACTGTGAAAATGTCAAACTCCAATACGGATGAAGTGCCACAAGGGACTTTATCCACTACAGAAACAGTATTTTCATAGGTTGCAACTTTTCCTCTGTTGACAAGTGCAGCCTCAACGATGTCGACTACAAGTGCGGTTGGAGCATCAATTCCTTTACCTCCACCGGGAGGTTCAGGATCAACGATGACAATGTTCAGACCTTATGTGCCTCGCTTTGGCACCGCAGATCCTCTTTATGGAATGTCGTGTTCCTTAATGCCAGGTGTCGCACCTCGAAAAATGAGAGCACGACTTAGCGAAGAGAAATCGCACGCTCGCAGTGATGGACTGAACAGAGTCGCCACCGAACTTTATTTATTCCTAAAAAGGAAAGGGGAAATATCAATAAAACCCAAGAAAAAACGACAATGACTATGGTCGTCGCAACCAATATCAGGGTTCGGGAGTCGATTACGCAAGGGGAAGGTATTAGCACCCCTCACGTCCGTTGTACTCAACGGGAACCATTAGGTTAGTTGTGTGCGTTAGTGTTAGTTTAAAATGTTAGGCTTTAAGTTATTAGGTGGGAAAGAAAGAAAGGATGAGAGGAGAATATTTTTGGAATTTTAACGAAGGACTAAACCTAAGTTTTTTATTAGTGGGCCTGACAAGATTTATAAATCCTACTCCTACGTATCTCAAAAGAGAAATCAAGGCTTACGTAGTTCTGGGTAGAAAAATGTTTGTTTGTTGGTCGATTTTAGCGAAATCTATATTGTATTAATCGACGAAAACATTGTTTTACCCAAAACAGATGAGGAGCGGACGTATACCACACATCGAATGGATTTAAAAATCAACATTCGGAAAAACGTCACTTATCTCGACTCAACAATCGTGGCCGAAACATTGTTTTGCATCACCTTAAGACAACATATATTTCGTTTATGAAAAGGGTTTTTTGATTAATCGCACGGCGGCGAGAAATGAGTTTGATTGGTTGGGTGTATTTTTGAGTAATGGAGAGAACTTGGATGAGCGAGATATCCATCTCGAATCCTAGTCTCAGGAGTGTGTGGTATCTACCATGTTCAATTTCCATATTATTTGAAAAAATGTTTAATAAGAATTAAGTGTTTTGAGGTTTGATTGAGAAAGGGTTTGAAGAAACTGCATTGACAATTTTAGACGATGGCGAGAGCTAAGATAGGCAAGGCATCCACCTTGAATCTTAATCTCAGGAGTGCACGGTGTACACCATGTTCCATTTCCATCCTTATTGAAAGAGGTTAAGATAGGAATTAAGTATTTTGTGAGTTTGAAAGACGAGTACTTATGACCGGCAACCTCTTACAGCTTGGGTCTAATACTCGGGACTACGTCTGGATATCCCACCCAGGCAGTCTGTTTCTTTCCAATTTGTTAAGAAAATTGTTCGAATATTTACGAATGTTTTAGAGGGAAGACGAATATTTATGGCTTGCAAGCTCTTACAGCTTGAGCTTAATATTCGGGATTATAACTGGATATTTCATCCAGGATAATCTTTTTCTTCAAATTTTATTAAGAAGATGGTTTGAGATATTTACAGATATTTTGGAGAGAAGACGAATATTTATGGCTTACAAGCTCTTACAGCTTAAGCCTAATATTCGGGATTATAACTGGATATTCCATCCAGGATAATCTTTTTCTTCAAATTTTATTAAGAAAAGGTTTAAAGATATTGAAGTGTTAGTGGAAAAATGACTTGAAATTGTATTTGAAGGTGATGAGGAAATGAAATTGAATGTTGAAACTATGGAAAGTTAGTGCAATTTGAATCGAAAATTTAGTGTATTTGAATGTGATCATTTACATGTGTAAAGGTATGAACATAGATACCAATAACCTAATTAACTAGCACATGGAAATCAATTCACCGTACAAAATCCCATATCAAAAAAAAGGTCAATAATTAAGAAAAATCTAAAAAAAACTAAACATTTAAAATCTAAACAACTAATTAACGATTAAATTAAATTAATAAAAATATAAAAGTAAAATAAATAGTAAGAAATTATAAAAAATTTAAATGAAATAGTAAGCATAAAAAATAAAAATATGGAGATATGCTACTCCCAAGTATCAAACCCCTCCCACTAAAGAAAGTGAAACTGCTCTCTCTCCACTAGGCCACTCATGGTCATTTGTTTCCTTAATAATAACTTGAATATATAAACAAGAATAGATTAAAATAAAAATAAAAATAAAAAAACTAGAATGAGATGGTCTGTTGGACTAATCAAAGCTCACAAAAATAATGAGAGGGATCCCAAAGATCAACACTAGCCACCTGGTTGTTGGGTGGGGAATAACAACACTGTACTCATCATTAATACCAGCAGGCAATATTTAATAAAATGCAAGAAAAACCCAAACGGTTTTAAGTTATAAACAGGTTTTAAATGCCCTTGAAATAAATAAAAAGAAAAGAGAAATGAAGGAACATGAAACAGGTTCCAAAATACTCATTCGTCTTCCTCACGAAGACCGCTTCCCTTCTCTCAATCTCTCGACCTCATTCGTTCTCTCAGATTCTCACACCATACCAACCTCTCTCTCAATATTCTACTCTCACTTCACAAACAAATCAGTCGAAAATCAAAGAAGCAAACATTTTAAGAGGTACCTGATAAGCGTGTCAACGGTAGCGGCGGCAAATGGTGGTGCTTGGATCTTCCTCTCTTCGCCTCAAAGTCTTTAGGGTTTTTCTTCCTTCCGCTGCTGTCTCACTTTTCTCTCTAGGGTTTTTTGCCGTTCAATTTTTCTAGCTCCCTTTCGTTCTCTATCTAACCTCCTTTTATATTCAGCTTGCTAGGGTTTCAGATTGGCTTACGGTAATCAAAAGGGTATGCTTCGGGAGTGCTTTAAGGTGCTCAGTTTGTTTGCCTCAATTTGGTACTCAATCTGAAAAGGTAATACGATCCTACGCTTTCTTGCTTTGAATTCGTCTTGATTCTCTTTTGGGGTATTTGTTGAATTTTTACCTCCTTGCTAATTTACTTGTTTTTACTGCAGTGAAAATCGGAACATTCATGAGTGGTTTGATGCTTTGCAGGATCCTGAGTCATTGTTTCTTCATCGGCTTCAAGTGGGATCAATACGGTGATAGAACCTGGTAAACCAAACATTGCAATTTCATTACTCGGTCATCGGTTGTCCAAGGCCTAGAAGGATGTAGGGAAAGAGAGCAAAGCCTGTTGCGGTTGCTCTATCGGCTGGTACGACAACGGCATTAAAATCAGGTGATGAAAAAAAAATTAAGTCAATTATTTCCTTCAAGCGATTTAGCTCTTTTTAATTCTTCTTTAGCTTCTGCAGGGTGGCTTCGGTTTGTTCTGTAACCAGGTCAGATGCATTTTTCTCAGGCTCAACAACAGGCTCTTTGGAGTTCACTGAACCAACAATATTGCCACTGTAACCGTTAGCATTTTCTAATTAATTCGAACTAGAGATAAGTGAGTTGGAAGTCAGAGGGGCAGAAGGAGTGACGGCCTCAACACTGTGATCAACTTTGTTTTCAAGATTAACCATCTTGCTCTTTTTTACATTTGACAGTTGATTATTGGTCTGATGCGAATTTTATTTTGATCGTTCGGAGACGAAACATGCAGGTTGGTGCTACTGCAAGGTTTGCTTGCAGATCGGTTCAGGTTCGTTGCCAATCCGTCATCCAATTAAACCCGTCATATTTGGCGTCAAGCTAATCCATGCAATGGAGGTGTTTCCGGAGCCTACAATCACCACCAACAAACCTGCATAATACACCGTTGGCGATGATAGTTGCAGAATTTCGAATTTGCTCAGCTGGTTGTCCTCTGGTAATTGACTCCTTTATTCTTTCTTGACCAATGCCTTCAAAGAAAATATTTGTTTTTACACCAAGCAATTTTCGCATGCTAATGTGAAATGTTCTTGCATCGGCTAGCTTTTGGATATTTGCCCTTAATTTCTTTATGCTACTTTCCTCAACAGATTGGCAGCTCAACACAACACCGTATGGATCATAATGTATGCGTGGATCTACATCAGGTGTACTAGTAATTTGAACACCAGAACCCCATTGTGTATTACTGTTGTGCGGCAAGGACAATTGTGAGCCACGTGAATTTGAAATCTTTCCTCTCTCTTTTTTTTGTAGGTGTTCCCGTTTGTGGTGTTGACATTGTTTTCCCAAGACCCTGATCATCTGCAAGAATTCCTCCGAAACAGTATAAACTTGATGTTTCCTTTTGATACGGTGTTTCCGTTTACCCAACTCTTGATGGCTTCAACATGGATGCATTTGGAAGAATTTTGCTAGTAGCTTTTATGCAGATACACACCTGTTATGGATGTATAGGCTGCAATATGATGGTTATGACATGAATTTGATCTTAATCAAAATGCACACTTGATATGAAGTGAGGCTGCTAGGTGAATGTTAACTGATTTGACCATGCTGTTAATGCCTGCCTGTAGGTTACTTGGACCACCAATTCAGTAGCATAGCTTAGATTATCAGTTTAGTGTAGACATTAGCATAATTTTGCTTGGTTTGTTTGCTGCTGCTATGCTATGTACAACATGCATGTTTGATGATTGTGCTGCAATGTTATTGATGCCATTAGATTGCTGCTAGTGTATGAAATGCATTAGGATTGTTAAAATGAAAATGGACTGCCATGAATATGATCTTATGATGTTATTGGTTTAGACATGATGTTGCTGTTATGGAATGCAGTCACATGCTATGCGTACATTCTGTTGTGCCTTATAGCATGGTATAACTTGGTAGGTTGCTTGATGAAATATGGTTTAAGGTTGTTATTGTCACGAGCATGATGTTGGATGCTTGCTATGAGAATTGAATGAACATTTGTATGGGATGCCTTTTTATTTCAATGAAAAGAATACTTTAAATTCAAATGACATTTCCACTAAAGCCATGTTTGAATGGCCTTATTTGAATTATGCTGCGTGAATTTGAATGAAACATGGAACTTTAAAGAATGAGCTAGAAATGACATTAATTAATTAGGAATGAAATGAATCATGAATGTGAAGGGAATCATGGCCTAGGAATGCAATAATGGACTAAGGTTCCATGGATCCTAGATGCAAATGAAATCATGAACTAGTAAATCCACAATAAGAAATAGCTGATGCATTATGAAAGTATGAATATGAATGCACCACAAGCAATGAATCAAATGACTATGCCTATAAATGAAAGCATGAAGAGACTTGGATGAAACAAAGCATTAGATCAAAGTATCAGGAAACACATATCAAGCCCCTAAACCATGGCCAAGGGATGAATCAACCCTCAATGACCAACTAGTCCAAATATTCATGAATTAGGGTTTCCAAGATCACCCTAAAGCAAGCAAAAAGTCCCATAAATAAACTCAAACCAAAGTGTCCCACAAAACTAGGGTTTTAAGATCAAGTGAAATATTATTATCAAGGAGCACACCCCACCAACATAAGTTAAGGTTTAGGCTTGACACACATGAATACAAGGTCAAGAACTCAACCACAAACTTTTGAATCTACGAGGATACTTGCAACATTTGATATGAATGGATGGTACATATTAAATTGGCATGAATGTATGCAAATGAACTTTAGGCCAAGTGCCAAATGAAAAATGAAAAATTTTTAGGACCAAAATCGGGGTATGACAGTTGCCCCTATTTAAACATCCTCCACCAGAGGAAAATGAAACAACATTTTTTCATCGGATCGCAGTGGGGGATGGTTAAATACCATGGAGACCCAGATTTTGATCCTGAAAAATGCAAATGCTATGATATGATATGCATGGATACATGACTTTCTTTTGAATTTACCCGTTAGGGACACGGTGAACCCTTAACAGGAGATGTTACCGGACAGACCAATCTGTGGGGAATGCTGATGGCCCACAGGGAAATAGACAAACAATGTACAGCCAACTCGCTGGGGATAACAATCCTACCGTAGAGTCAGACACACACTGGGGAGTAATCGAAGTGAAAGTTGACAAACGACACTTAGAACACCAGATATTTTGACAGTAAGTTCACACATGACTTACTACAACTTGAATATTTTGAGAAAATTTCCACAACAAGTTCATACGTGACTTGACAACATTGGAACAAAAGGTTCAGCAACAGGTTCATACATGACCTGGCAAACTTAGAAAATTCAAAAAGAGTATATCTACAGGCTCATACATGACTTGATGACAAACTTGAATACTTTGAGAAAATTTCCACAACAAGTTCATACATGACCTGACGACACTAGAATAATCAAAGAGAAAGATTCTTCAAAGCAGGTTCATACATGACCTGGTAATACTGGAATAAAGGCTCAAAAGCAACGGGTTCATACATGACCTGACAATGTTGGGGAATACCAAGAACGGTTCTGACAGCAGGTTCAGACATGACCTAACAATGTTGGGGGATATTAAAAAAAATCCCATAAACAGATTCAAACATGACCTGACAATACTGGAAAATATATAAAGAAAGTTCTATCAACGGGCTCATACATGGCTTAACAGCATTGGAAAATTCAAAGCGTTTCAACAATAGGCTCAAACATGACCTAAGAATATTAGAAAACCAAAGAATTTTTAATCAACAGGTTCATATGTGACCTCAACATTTGGATATCCAAAGAAAACTTCCACTCACAGGTTCAGACATGACCTGACGATTCTGGAGAAAGTCAAAGAATTTAATAACAGGTTCAGACGTGACCTGACAAACTGGAAAACCTAAAGAAAACTTCAACCATAGGTTCATACATGACCTGACGACACTAGAAGATTCAAAGAAAATACATCCATAGGTTCATACATGACCTGACAATATTGGGAAACATACAAAGCAAGTTTCATCAACAGGTTCATACATGACCTGACACTTTAGGATACATCTGACAATTCTGGAGATTTCTCACAAGAAATTCAAAGATTTTAGAGATTCCTAACAAGGAATTTATGCAAAACAAAGATAAACTGGAGTCTTCTTATAAGTAGATCATCCACGCAAAAGGCTACGATGATTCTTTACAAAGAAATCAAACAAAACCAACATCATTGGAGTTTTCTAACACGAAAAACCTCCAAGCCTCTGGGAATTCCTCAAGATGATGAGTCATACATGACTTTCACGGAACCATCAGGAAAGACAGGGTAATTAAACTCTCTGTATGTGCCAACAACAATTGGACTTTTAACCGTAAGTAATGGATTACAACCAACTTTTAACAGATAGGTGCCAACAACAATTGGACTTTGACCATAAGCAATGGATTACAACCAGCTTTTAATAGATTTTGCCAACAACAATTGGACTTTGACCGAAAGCAATGGGTTACAACCAGATTTTGCCAACAACAATTGGACTTTGACCGAAAGCAATGGGTTACAACCAGCTTTCCAGCAACAACTGGACTTTGACCGAAAGCAATGGGTTACAACCAGCTTTTAACAGATTTTGCCAACAACAATTGGACTTTGACTGTAAGCAATGGATTACAACCAGCTTGCCAGCAACAACTGGACTTTGACCGAAAGCAATGGGTTACAACCAGCTTTTAACGGATTTTGCCAACAACAATTGGACTTTGAAATGATGTTGGCAACAACCAAACTCTAGATACAAATCACGATTGTATTTACAAATGGAGTGACAGTGATGCCAACGAAAATTGGGTTTGAAATGAGTTCTAGTAACAACTGATCTTGGAATAATGCTAGTGACAACTGGATTTTAGGAGACACCGATGAGTCTTGAAATAATTCCAGGGAGTGGCATAGGGGTTCTGGAAGTGCATCAGAATAAAAATGACATGTTCGGGAATTCATCGGAGAGCAAAAGAAACGAATTCTGGAAATGCATCAGAATTACAAGTGATATTCTGGAGATACAACAGAATACTAACATATCCGATAATACGTCGAGGAAATTCTGGAAATACATCAGAATCCAAGAAAAACATATTCGAGAATACATCAGATAGGTGAGGAAATATTTGGAAACACATCAGACAAGTCATGGAAATACATCAATAAACAAAGGAGTAATCCGGAAATTCATCGGATAATCCAAAAAGGAATTGAACCTCATGGATAAATTTTTTGATAGGTGCCAACTGAGTTGGACTTGAAAATGACTGCAAAAATCGGATGATGGTTTAAGGGCACCAAAGTCAAACTGGAATTAGAGGTCAAAGGATATAGGATCAACAACAAGACCTAGGTCAATGCAAAATGAGCACGAAGTACATTTCGGTTATGCATGATTTGAATTCTTTTATGCATGATATATGAATGATCATGATTATGAGAATGCTGACACTTGAGTGGACTGGGAGTTAGTAAAGACTTTTTATGGAAGCTCATGATTCCTTAACATCGAGAACTCAACCAAATATTTTATGATAGATGTTGTCAAAGGAGAATTCTATCCAGTTTGATGGCCACAGCTTAGCAAATGGGATCCTTTTGTAGGATTAACGAATCGTGCTAGCATAATTTCCGGGCACTCGTCTTAAACTCAAAAGTTCTTAACGCATGGCAGAATTTGTTTGAGCAGTTTTAAAGCATGAAGAACGAGGTTTTTCCCCTCTGTGGCTCATCTTGCCCCAGTCTGTTGGGTCTTTGGAAATGTTCACCTTGAAAGTGAGTTTGGAAACAACTTGCCATGAGACTACCTCGAGATGGCTTGCCCCAAGTGTTTGAAACTTGCAATGGTCCGAACTTGACTAACCAAATGTTGGAATGGTAGACTCTTGATTGACTTTCCTTGGATAGTTGGACTTACTGAGCTCTGAGGTGGCTTGCCCCGGTCTGAGTCTTGAAGCAAATTACTCTTGGCGAGATGACCCTTTGGGTGATTAGCTCGAATTAACTGATGCTCTAAGTGATTTGCCCCTGACTAGACTTCTTTCACTTTATCAAGTTCCTCAACTGTATTTGGAATTTCTTTGATGCTAAGTGTTGACTCGCAAATAAGATTGTTCATTCAAAAATGGTAATTTTAATTCAATGCTTATGCAAAAATTTGAAATCAAAGTTTATTGATATGAATGGGTGAAATACAGTGAACGAGTCGTTGGTAAGAACACAATGGTGATCAAGTCATTCACAGTATGCAGGTTGGTGCCATCAAATGATTAACAAAAATTGTTTGGAGTCAGGTTAACACAACCTTGTTATAGTATGCTTTCAGAATAAACTTTGTCTCAATTAGGTCTTTTAAGGGTTGTAACGTGGTCTGGTTCACGGTTTTTGAAACAAAAGGATATAAGGCTCAAAATTTATTTTTACCCACCCCTTCTTCTTGATGATCTCCAGTTCCTATGTTCAGTTAATACGAAACACGCATTCGACTTCGAAGGTGCGAAAGTGAAAATGAGGATTCAAGATGAGATTTTCTTAAAATGGCAGTCACCTTATTTTGTTTTTGTTGAGGATTTAATGACCTCTTTTGATTGATTTTCCTTATCCCTGATTTTTCCTGGACCGCTTCTTTGAAGCTTTTGGTCTATCGGGATGCCCTGACTTTTGCCTAAGTCATTTTGTGGTTTTTGACTTAGCGGACTTTTCTGTTTTTTTTTTTCGTGTTGACTGCCAGGTTATTGGTGGATGAGGATCAACCAACACTAATTTTAGCTTTTCTCAACTTCTTCGACATCTCAACATGTGCGCGAAGGATAACATGTGGTTGAACCTAATTGGAGGATGTACATATGGACGAATTTTTTTGAAAGATCGAATGCACGGTCCAACCATCTGAACACAACTACCCTGCCCCAGGTTAAGATTGAGGGTTTTAGATCCGAAATAAACACCAACTTCTAGGCTCAAAGTGGTTGACTAGGGATTAACTCCTTATCTCTTCAGTGTTTGGGGATTTGAAACAATGCCTTACATCATCAACAAGGTTTTACTCAAAAGCATACCACAACAATTTCAGGTGTTTCGTTTTCATCATCCTCCTTCCAATCTTTGTTAACACAACGGTTTGATAAACAAAAGTGAATGAGAGGAGTATTTTTGTTTTTAACATAAATGAGAAACGAGTGAATACGAATGGATTAATTCAAAAGATGCATAAACATTTCATTAATCTTACCAATTCAAAGAAAACAACAATGCTTAAAAACAATTAACAATTAACATGCGAGGAAACTCCAAAAGAGATGCTGAAACAACCAAATGATTGCCATCTTCAGGGAATGACTTCTTCAAACTTGATCTATTAACTTCGGGGGACACCCCTTGAGATCTTCGCACTTATTCGGCTGATAGGTTAACATTTACCACCAAGCTTCCTTCTTGAAAGGCTATGTACCCGTTGTCAATCAACTGTTGTACTTTGGCTTTGAAAGTGTTGCAGTCTTCGGTTGAATGCCCTTCTGATCCAGCATGATATCCACATTGCACATTTGGGTCATACCCGAGTGGGTAAGGTTGTGGAACCGGCTTGAGAGACTTGGGAACCACCAACGAGTTTTGAATTAGAGGTTGTAGAAGTTGGCTATATGTCATGAGGATTGGAAATCCAAGGCGATATCTCAATGCTCTTACCAGGAAATGATGATATCTCATTAGCCACATCCTTGACCTCTTCCTTGTGGTACAAAACCTTGAGGGGTTTTAGGGGTCCTTTCCCTTTCACATTACTCGGCCCAGAAATCAAGATATATGTACCTGAGCCTTCCTCCTTCAATGCTTCTTGAATTTTCCTTAGACATGGTTCTTTGTTCTAAACGCGTGTCAGGAATCACTTTGCTGATCATGGACAAAGGATGGATGAGTTTTTTATGAATTTTGTCTGGAAAATGACATGCATTATGATGAGATGCAGATGCAATGAAATGTGAATGAATGCAATGCAAGCCGTGCATATTTGTTTTTTTCTCAATACACGGGTTCAAAAGTCTGAGGTACTGATGAATCTGATTACTTTCCAAGAATAGGTTCTCACCGGGTATGATCTAGGGTTACAAAGGTTCCCAGAGTCATGGATCCATCGGACTGTTTACTACCTGCAGCAACTTACTTGTCGGGCGTCAACTCCATCCAAAGAATCTACTCTAAGTGAGGTTCTCACATCGATCCAACGAGAAATTCATCTCGCAGACCCACACTACGCAACCATCTTTCCTAGTTGTACATAGGATTAAGGTTCTACAAATGGTCCTCAGAGTCATGGATCCTAAAGAAAATATCTAAGCTTACGGCAACTTACTTACCGGGCGACAACATCCTCCCAAAGATCTACTCTTGAGTAAGGTTCTCGCACTGACCCAACGAGAAATTCATCTCACGGACCCACACTACTCAACCTCGTCCTATCTTATGTTTTTACTCGAGACTCGGGTAAAAAGTCTTTCCCACAAGGTTTGCAATCAGAGTATCTCCAAGTACCAAAGCATATCGAACCAATCTAACAGATTTATATCAATAAATATAGCAAAACAATAAAGAAAAAGTCACACAGGTAAACAAAAAAAGGCACACAAATGACCTAACTAGGCTTAACTCACTTAGGGAATCGATTATTCCCCAGCAGAGTCGCCATCTGTCGCACCTCGAAAAATGAGAGCACGACTTAGCGAAGAGAAATCGCACGCTCGCAATGATGGACTGAACAGAGTCGCCACCGAACTTTATTTATTCCTAAAAAGGAAAGGGGAAATATCGATAAAACCTAAGAAAAAACGACAATGACTATGGTCGTCGCAACCAATATCAGGGTTCGGGAGTCGATTAAGCAAGGGGAAGGTATTAGCACCCCTCACGTCCGTTGTACTCAACGGGAACCATTAGGTTAGTTGTGTGCGTTAGTGTTAGTTTAAAATGTTAGGCTTTAAGTTATTAGGTGGGAAAGAAAGAAAGGATGAGAGGAGAATATTTTTGGATTTTTAACGAAGGACTAAACCTAAGTTTTTTATTAGTGGGCCTGACAAGATTTACAAATCCTGCTCCTACGTATCTCAAAAGAGAAATCAAGGTTTACGTAGTTCTAGGTAGAAAAATGTTTGTTTGTTGGTCGATTTTAGCGAAAGTTATATTGTATTAATCGACGAAAACATTGTTTTACCCAAAACAGATGAGGAGCGGACGTATACCACACATCGAATGGATTTACAAATCAACATTCGGAAAAATGTCACTTATGTCGACTCAACAATCGTGGCCGAAACATTGTTTTGCATCACCTTAAGACAACATATATTTCGTTTATGAAAAGGGTTTTTTGATTAATCGCACGGCGGCGAGAAAGGAGTTTGATTGGTTGGGTGTATTTTTTAGTAATGGCGAGAACTTGGATGAGCGAGATATCCATCTCGAATCCTAGTCTCAGGAGTGCGTGGTATCCACCACGTTCCATTTCCATCTTATTTGAAAAAATGTTTAATAAGAATTAAGTGTTTTGAGGTTTGATTGAGAAAGGGTTTGAAGAAACTGCATTGACAATTTTAGACGATGGCGAGAGCTAAGATAGGCAAGGCATCCACCTTGAATCTTAATCTCAGGAGTGCACGGTGTACACCATGTTCCATTTCCATCCTTATTGAAAGAGGTTAAGATAGGAATTAAGTATTTTGTGAGTTTCAAAGACGAGTACTTATGACCGGCAAGCTCTTACAGCTTGGGTCTAATACTCGGGACTACGTCTGGATATCCCACCCAGGCAGTCTGTTTCTTTCCAATTTGTTAAGAAAATTGTTTGAATATTTACGAATGTTTTAGAGGGAAGACGAATATTTATGGCTTGCAAGCTCTTACAGCTTGAGCCTAATATTCGGGATTATAACTGGATATTCCATCCAGGATAATCTTTTTCTTCAAATTTTATTAAGAAGATGGTTTGAGATATTTACAGGTATTTTGGAGAGAAGACGAATATTTATGGCTTACAAGCTCTTACAGCTTGAGCCTAATATTCGGGATTATAACTGGATATTCCATCCAGGATAATCTTTTTCTTCAAATTTTATTAAGAAAAGGTTTAAAGATATTGAAGTGTTAGTGGAAAAATGACTTGAAATTGTATTTGAAGGTGATGAGGAAATGAAATTGAATGTTGAAACTATGGAAAGTTAGTGAAATTTGAATCGAAAATTTAGTGTATTTGAATGTGATCATTTACATGTGTAAAGGTATGAACATAGATACCAATAACCTAATTAACTAGCACATGGAAATCAATTCACCGTACAAAATCCCATATCAAAAAAAAGGTCAATAATTAAGAAAAATCTAAAAAAACTAAACATTTAAAATCTAAACAACTAATTAACGATTAAATTAAATTAATAAAAATATAAAAGTAAAATAAATAGTAAGAAATTATAAAAAATTTAAATGAAATAGTAAGCATAAAAAAATAAAAATATGGAGATATGCTACTCCCAAGTATCGAACCCCTTCCACTAAAGAAAGTGAAACTGCTCTCTCTCCACTAGGCCACTCATGGTCATATGTTTCCTTAATAATAACTTGAATATATAAACAAGAATAAATTAAAATAAAAATTAAAATAACAAAACTAGAATGAGATGGTCTGTTGGACTAATCAAAGCTCACAAAAATAATGAGAGGGATCCCAAAGATCAACACTAGCCGCCTGGTTGTTGGGTGGGGAATAACAACACTGTACTCATCATTGATACCAGCAGGCAATATTTAATAAAATGCAAGAAAAACCCAAACGGTTTTAAGTTATAAACAGGTTTTAAATTCCCTTGAAATAAATAAAAAGACAAGAGAAACTGAGGAACGTGAAACAGGTTCCAAAATACTCATTCGTCTTCCTCACGAAGACCGCTTCCCTTCTCTCAATCTCTCGACCTCATTCGTTCTCTCAGATTCTCACACCATACCAACCTCTCTCTCAATACTCTACTCTCACTTCACAAACAAATCAGTCGAAAATCAAAGAAGCAAACATTTTAAGAGGTACCTGATAAGCGTGTCAACGGTAGCGGCGGCAAATGGTGGTGCTTCGGGATTTCTCTCAAAGTCTTTAGGGTTTTCTTCCTTCCGCCGCTGTCTCACTTTTCTCTCTAGGGTTTTTTGCCGTTCAATTTTTCTAGCTCCCTTTCGTTCTCTATCTAACCTCCTTTTATATTCAGCTTGCTAGGGTTTCAGATTGGCTTACGGTAATCAAAAGGGTATGCTTCGGGAGTGCTTTAAGGTGCTCAGTTTGTTTGCCTCAATTTGGTACTCAATCTGAAAAGGTAATACGATCCTACGCTTTCTTGCTTTGAATTCGTCTTGATTCTCTTTTGGGTTATTTGTTGAATTTTTACCTCCTTGCTAATTTACTTGTTTTTACTGCAGTGAAAATCGGAACATTCATGAGTGGTTTGATGCTTTGCAGGATCCTGAGTCATTGTTTCTTCATCGGCTTCAAGTGGGATCGATACGGTGATAGAACCTGGTAAACCAAACATTGCAATTTCATTACTCGGTCAAGGTTGTCCAAGGCCTAGAAGGATGTATGGAAAGAGAGCAAAGCCTGCTGCGGTTGCTCTATCGGCTGGTACGACAACGACATTAAAATCAGGTGATGAAACAAAAAAAATTTAAGTCAATTATTTCCTTCAAGCGATTTAGCTCTTTTTAATTCTTATTTAGCTTCTATAGGGTGGCTTCGGTTTGTTCTGTAACCAGGTCAGATTCATTTTTCTCAGGCTCAACAGCAGGCTCTTTGGAGTTCGCTGAACCAACAATATTGCCACTATAACCGTTAGCATTTTCTAATTGATTCGAACTAGAGATAAGTGAGTTGGAAGTCAGAGGGGCAGAAGGAGTGACAGCCTCAACACTGTGACCAGCTTTGTTTTCAAGATTAACCATCTTGCTCCTTTTTACATTTGACAGTTGATTATTGGTCTGATGCGAATTTTATTTTGATTGTTCGGAGACGAAACATGCAGGTTGGTGCTACTGCAAGGTTTGCTTGCAGATCGGTTCAGGTTCGGTGCCAAGCCGTCGTCCAATTAAACCCGTCATATCTGGCGTCAAGCTAATCCCTACAATGGAGGTGTTTCCGGAGCCTACGATCACCACCAACAAACCTGCAGAATACACCGTTGGCGATGATAGTTGCAGAATTTCGAATTTGCTCAGTTGGTTGTCCTCTGGTAATTGACTCCTTTATTCTTTCTTGACCAATGCCTTCAAAGAAAATATCTGTTTTTACACCAAGCAATTTTCGCATGCTAATGTGAAATGTTCTTGCATCGGCTAGCTTTTGGATATTTGCCCTTAATTTCTTTATGCTACTTTCCTCAACAGATTTGCAGCTCAACACAACACCGTATGGATCATAATGTATGCGTGGATCTACATTAGGTGTACTAGTAATTTGAACACCAGAACCCCATTGTGTATTACTGTTGTACGGCAAAGACAATTGTGAGCCACGTGAATTTGAAATCTTTCCTCTCTCTTTTTTTTGTAGGTGTTCCCGTTTGTGGCGTTGACATTGTTTTCCCAAGGCCCTGATCATCTGCAAGAATTCCTCCAGAACAGTATAAACTTGATGTTTCCTTCTGATACGGTGTTTCCGTTTACCTAACTCTTGATGGCTTCAACATGGATGCATTTGGAAGAATTCTGCTAGTATCTTTTATGCAGACACACACCTGTTATGGATGTATAGGCTGCAATATGATGGTTATGACATGAATTTGATCTTAATCAAAATGTACACTTGATATGAAGTGAGGCTGCTAGGTGAATGTTAACTGATATGACCATGCTGTTAATGCCTGCCTGTAGGTTACTTGGATCACCACTTCAGTAGCATAGCTTAGATTATCAGTTTAGTGTAGACATTAGCATAATTTTGCTTGGTTTGTTTGCTGCTGCTATGCTATGTAGAACATGCATGTTTGATGACTGTGTTGCAATGTTATTGATGCCATTAGATTGTTGCTAGTGTATGAAATGCATTAGGATTGTTAAAATGAAAATGGACTGCCATGAATATGATCTTATGATGCTATTGGTTTAGACATGATGTTGCTGTTATGGAATGAAGTCACATGCTATGCGTACATTCTGTTGTGCCTTATAGCACGGTATAGCTTGGTAGGTTGCTTAATGAAATATGGTTTAAGGCTGTTATTGTCACGAGCATGATATTGGATGCTTGCTATGAGAATTGAATGAACATTTGTACGGATGCCTTTTTATTTCAATGAAAAGAATACTTTAAATTCAAATGACATTTTCCACTAAAACCATGTTTGAATGGCCTTATTTGAATTATGCTCCTTGAATTTGAATGAAACATGGAACTTGAAAGAATGAGCTAGAAATGACATTAATTAATTAGGAATGAAATGAATCATGAATGTGAAGGTAATCATGGCCTAGGAATGCAATAGTGGACTAAGGTTCCATGGATCCTAGATGCAAATGAAATCATGAACTAGTAAATCCACAATAAGAAATAGCTGATGCATTATGAAAGTATGAATGTGAATGCACCACAAGCAATGAATCAAATGACTATGCCTATAAATGAAAGCATGAATAAACTTGGATGAAACAATGCATTAGATCAAAGTATCAGGAAACACATATCAAGCCCCTAAACCATGGGCAAGGGATGAATCAACCCTCAATGACCAACTAGTCCAAATATTAATGAATTAGGGTTTCCAAGATTACCCTAAAGCAAGCAAAAAGTCCCATAAATAAACTCATACCAAAGTGTCCCACAAAACTAGGGTTTTAAGATCAAGTGAAATATTATTATCAAGGAGCACACCCCACCAACATAAGTTAAGGTTTAGGCTTGACACACATGAATACAAGGTCAAGAACTCAACCACAAACTTTTGAATCTATGAGGATACTTGCAACATTTGATATTAATGGATGGTACATATGAAATTGGCATGAATGTATGAAAATGAACTTTAGGCCAAGTGCCAAATGAAAAATGAAAAATTTTCAGGACCAAAATCGGGGTATGACACCAGGATATCAGTCAACATCAAGTGCAACATTGTTTTCAAACAACACTCAAAATACGAGTCCCTCTCACAGGGATTAGCGCAAGGGGGCAATGCTCAGAATAGGAATAATACTAAGAATAGAACCATGTCGTTGTTGAATACTTCAATAGCGGCGTTGAGGCAGCAAATGGTTGATAGTAATCATGAGTTGGTTAATATGTTAACTAATCAAATGGGTACAGTTTTTAATCCTGTGATACAGGAATCTGCTGAAACAAATAGGCAAGTGGCTAATCAATTGACACGCTTGTGTAACTTCCTAGGGGCATCGGCTCGACAGATGGTACAAGTGGTTAGGCAAACCATTCCTGTTCAAGTAAAGATAGGGGCAGCAGAAGATGAGACAGTCCATGAGGGGCAAGTCCTTAGACCCCAATAAAATCAAGGCGTTGAGTCAGGAGTAGCAGGACGTAACTAGATGGTGTTAGTTAACCGACATCAGGATGCTGACCAAATTGTCGATCAATATCGGCAAGAAGACTTAGCAGTGGAAAATAATTTGACAACTATTGTCGAAAGAATTATGGCTAGGAATGGTATGAGTGCCACATTGCAAAGGCCACTATATACCTCCCCATTGGCTGAATTTATTCTCCAAACCGAGTCACCTAGAGGAATGAGAGTGCCTAAATACACTAAGTTTGGGGGAGAATCTAGTGAGTCGACAATAGAACATATTGCCATATATTTAATAGAGTCGGGAGATTTTGCTCACAATGAGCGTTTGAGAGTAAAAAACTTTCCTTCTTCTTTGACTAAGGCTGCCTTCACATGGTTCACTTCTTTGGCCCCAAATTCGATTGATTCATGGGCTAAGTTAGAAAAGAAGTTCCATGAACAGTTTTACGAAGGGCACTCCAAAATCAGTTTGGCAGAATTGTCTAGCATTAAGAGAAGGTTTGCTGAGAGTATTGACGATTATATGAATAGATTTAGATCATTAAAGGCCATGTGCTTTACGCAAGTACCGGAACATGAACTTGTTCAAATGGCTGCTGGGGGGTTAGATTATTCCATTAGGAAGAAAATAGACCCAACCTTTGTAAATAGTATGTCACAATTGGCTGATAGAGTTCGACATCTCGAACGACTGAGGTTAGAAAAGGTTAGACACAGTAAGGCTAAGAAGGAAAAAATAGCTTTCGTCGATTATGATGCGACAGATCCAATCTATGAGGTTGATTATGCCTCATCGACCGAATTAGAAATTGACGTGGCTGAGTTAAAGCCAGGATCTGCTTATGAGTGTCGGTCATTACTTCCTACACAAGGGAAAAATCCTGTCGAAAATAATCCAAAATTCCCTTAAAAAACTTATACATTTGATGTGACAAAGTGTGAGGAAATTTTTTATTTATTAGTTAAAGATGGTCAAATGGTGGTGCCACTGATCACACTAAAATTTACGTATTTTTGACTCCGATTTCACATGCATTCTAGTTGTTTTATTATCATTTTTATTGTGTTATTGCTATGTTTTTCTTTATTTACAGGTTTTTACTTTAATCGGAGCCCCGATCGAGAAAAGGAGTGAAAAAGGGCTAAAAACCCTAAAAATCAGCATTTTGTGCTTATGGCCTACCCCATGGCGGGCGCCACAGTCCAAGCCATGACGTGTCCAATTCAAACTTCCATCAACTCCCACGTTTTCCCACCACTTCCACTAAGGCGCCCCACTTTGTGCTTGTGGCGGGCGCCATGGCCTTGTGGCGGGCGCCACAAGAGGAAAACGGTTTCCTCTATTTTCAAGTTGAAGGGCATCCAAGTCAATTCCACCTTTTTTATTTACCTATAAATAGAAATGCGAATTCAGTTTTACAATCACCCAAACTTAGAGCAGACGAAGATCCGAACGTTGGAACAAGGCAAAATCAGAAGCAACTTTGTTTCACTTAGGCATATATTCAGTTTTATAAAGTGGTAATCGCTTCGCATTGGAGTGTTACCACAATTGTGTAATTGAGTCTGTGATAGAGTCTGTATTCGAGTTTGGAGCACTTTGGAAGGAAGTTAATCCTGCCGCCATTTTCTTTTCCGCATTGCAATTTACTCAGCCCTCCGATTGGAGCAGGTTTTTATTACTCGCCTTTACTTTATTTATTTCCCGCACTCGCCTTTACTTTATTTATTTCCCGCACTCGCTTCTACTTTATTTATTTCCCGCACTCGTTTTTACTTTATTTATTTCTCGCACTCACTTTTACTTTATTTATTTCCCGCACTCGCTTTTACTTTATTTATTTCTCGCACTCGCTTTAAATTATTTACTTTCCGCACTCGCACTACTTTTATTTACTTTCCGCACTCGCACTACTTTTATTTATTTTAATGCACTTTTACTTTACCATGTCTAGCTAAATTTATAAGGCTAGAATGTAAGGATCGTGATTAAACCAGTAATCCGTACAAATGTTTGTAGAAACACTTAAGGGCTATTTTAACTTTCAAATTAAGTTTTCCCGCACTTCAATTCCGTTGGGTAAGATCGAAAGCCGTCCAACGTCTTTTTAAACTTAATTGTTTTTAACTATTTCAAAAACAGCGAAAGCGCTTTGTTTGGTTCATTAAGAGTTTTTAACATTAAGAAGAAAAGAGATTTTAAAACTATTTTCAGACGCGTTTATAAGTTTAGAGTCTGGTTTGTAAGAACCTCTTTTGGTTAAGAAATCCAGGTTATAATACTTTTCAACTTAGTCAAGATACTACATTTCTTAAAAATAGGTTTACTACTCTAACGCAATACGCGCCTTTTTATAAGTGACAATAAGAGGGTTTGATTAGGGAGTACAACTCGGTTCTGAATACGCGAAAGCGATAGTTTCTGTTAAATTAGTTCTTTTCAAAGTAGGAAACATTGCCCATAAGTAGTTCTATTAGCAAGTACTTGGATTATCAATTGATTACGTGAATTACATTCGACCCTGTCTTTATTAATTAAATTTATTTTAAAAACTTTACTTTTCAATTGCACACTACAAAAACACCTATTTTAATTGCCTTTGATAAACACCATAACAACAGATAACGATAGATTGACACTTGGTCTCTGTGGTTCGATAATCTTTTATATTACTCTGACGTGTTCGTACAGTTGCGAACATCAAGTTTTCCAACGCATCAAGTTTTTGGCGCCGTTGCCGGGGACCAATTTCGTCAAATTTCATTTTCCTGTTGTTATATCGTTTAGACTTAGGTTATTTCCCGCCGGTCGATGCGAAGAACTCGCAGCACCGGAAGTTTAAGCTTAGTATACCCTCTGGCGGAACCTGAACGTTATGCTCGCGCACGTTTATTCTTTCATAGAATTAAGAGAGCTATGGTCGAAGATCAAAACCAAAGACCTCTTAAAGACTTCGCTCAACCATCTAACGAAGAACCTAGTTCTAGTATAGTAAACCCAATCATACCAGCCAATAATTTTGAACTTAAACCATCCCTGTTGCAACTAGTGCAACAGAGACAATTCGCGGGTCTCGCTACTGAGAACCCAAACCAACATTTAAAAATATTTCTTCAATTAGCAGATACTTTTAAAACCAATGGAGCTTCTCCTGAGGCAATACGTTTAAGATTATTTCCTTTTTCCCTCAGAGATAAAGCTCTATCATGGTTAGATTCCCTTCCACCCAATTCCATCACGACTTGGGATAACCTTAGAAGAGTTTTTCTTGCTAGATATTTTCCCCCGAGTAAGACCGCCGTTCTTCGAAACCATATAACTAGATTTACCCAAAACCAAGGAGAATCGCTGTTCGAAGCTTGGGAGAGATATAAAGAGTTGTTACGAGCATGCCCACATCATGGTTTAGAAAATTGGTTAATCATTCAAACCTTCTATAATGGACTTCATTACAACACAAAGATGATCATCGACGCTGCCGCAGGCGGTGCTCTGATGAACAAACCTTACCCTGAAGCTAGCGCCCTCATCGAGGATATGGCTCAAAACCATCAATCATGGGGAGTCGAATGAGCGATAGTTGAGAAGAAGGAAGCCCAAGAAGGAGTGCATGAACTAAGCTCTATAGACATGATGCAGGCTAAAATGGACGCATTAGCCCTTAAAGTCGAGCATATGTGCATAAACCCGAATACTGTAGCCGCAGTTTCATCGGATTGTGAGATATGTGGAACCCAAGGACACCAATCCGCAGAATGCAGTCTATTAAACGAAACCCACTCCGAGCAAGTGAACTACACCCAAGGGAACCCATACTCGAATACCTATAACCCTGGATGGAGGAATCTGTAACACCCTTCTAAAATACCCCAACAATTAATTAAAATAACAAAACATAAATCAGAGTAAATATGCAATTCAAGGGTGTCACACTTGACACTTCACACATTTTCCAAAATATCCTGTCATGCTCATTTATTCATCAAAATAAAACATTTGCATAATATGCAGCGGATAAAACTAACGACATTCAAACCATGTAACACATTACATGTAAAGTTGTTCAACAATCATCAATGAAAACAAGTAAAACATCCCTTCCCGATGTTACATCTACCAGAGCATGACCCACTAAGGAACTACACTAGACTCCAAGGACTAGCTTCTACTCAATCACTGCTCGTTACCTGAAACATAGTTGTAAGGGTGAGTTCCTCAATCGATATAATAAGCATTATAAAATATCATGTAATGCTAAGTAATTTAACACATTCCTCCCCTTAATCAGAACATACTGTAACACCTCAAAATTTGCCCTCCTCTCTTGGGACTAGCTTAATCTATTGCATATCATTTTTAGGTCATTAGTCATTGCATATTGCATATCATGTGGTTACATTGTGCAAAGTCATCTTCCCAAGTCTTGATCAGAAGATAGGAGGTCATGTGCAAGCAAGGGTTTCATTGGACTGGTCATTAATCATCTGAGGATGTGGAGGTCCAAATTAGGGTTTTTGATTCTCAAGGAGATTGAGCTACATCTTGTTTGAAGTGATACATCATCATCATCATGGTTTGTCAGCATCAGAAGATTGAAGCATATTCCTTGAGATTAGGGTTTTGACCACTGGTCAACCCTAATCAACTACATTGGGCCAATCAGGGCATGGCTAGGAGATGGGGTCTATGATGGATATGGGGATCATCATGTGGTTGTATTGAGCTTATTGAGGCTAGGGTTTCATCCTTGAGCCATTTCATCAGAAGATTGGGGCTCAGATTGATCAATGCATTGCCAAATTCATCTATCAGTTGAAAAAGTCAACTGTGGTCAACTGTTCTTGATTTTATGGATTTGGAGGTGGAATTGAGTTGGATACACTTCATTCATGTTGGAACAAGTGTTATTTGACATGTCAAAGCTCAAGAATGGAGAAAATCAAGTCAGAACAAAAATTGCCAAAAATAGAAAGTGACTTGTAATGGAAGTTTCCAAAAATGGAAAGTTTTTCACCACAAGATTACATGTCCAAGGAAGCTTCAAATGAAAATTTGTTCAACATGAAAGTTGTATATCTTGATCTCACCTTTCTAAAAAGTCCAAGAACTTGAAATTCCCATGCATGGTTGGCAAGTTATGGTCCATTCAATTTCAAAAAAGACCCATAATCAAAGGGGCATAACTTTCACATGGAGTGTCCAAAAGGAGTGATCTTTTTATGAGCAAACTCCATTTCACATGTACTTTCATGGTGCATAATCAAAATTCATCAAAAATGGTCAATGCAAAAGGTCAATTTTCAAGTGCACTAATTAAAATCCAAGGGCAAAATGGTCCAAGTTGAGAAATAATTGGAATTTTGGAATGGGAGTTTTTGCAACACATCACAAATACCAAATAGAAATGGTTTGAACTGTCATGAGTTGTCAAGGATCAATATTTGGCTAGGCTATTTTTGAACTCTCACTTTAAGTGCATTTTTGGCATAGCATAGTGAAAATGAATTGTACAAGGCCAATTAACATGGGATCAAAGCCAACACATTCCAAATGGCATTTAGGAGATGCCTGAGCTGTCACAATGCTGTCATGAGGCCTAATGTGAAAAGTCATTTTTGCCCTTGCATTGAGAAAAATGGTGTCATACGGTGAACTGGACTTTAATGGATTTGTAATCGCAATGTCGCGGTTAGCAAGAGTCGCCATCGACTTTTCTTTTATCCTATAAGGAAAGGTGGAAAAGAACAGGAAAGACCTTAGTTTTAAATTCTTAGGTTCGGGAGGTACGTTATACAAAGGGAAGGGGTTAGCACCCTTTGTATCCATGGTTATCCATGGGCTCTTAATTGCTCAATCATTTATGTTTTTTAGTTTGAAAAAGGTGGTTGAAAAATGTATGAAAAATGTTTGAAAATGAGAATTTAACTTTGTAATGATTCTTGCATGAATGTATACAAAGTGATTATCTCGTTTAATTTTGAAAATAGTTTAGAAAAATATAACTTGGCAATGATCCTAGTACGGATGTATGCTAAGTGGTGATCTTCTAAAAAGGATGTTTGAAATGTGTGAGGTGTGAATAGTATGTTTTTTTGTTATGAATGAGCAATTAAGGGTTGCACCTGTCCGAGGTCTTTCCGGGCATTTCCTATCCTTATGAGGGTAAAACTGTCCTTACTATTGAGAAGTAAGTAGTTTTATCCTGGGGATGTAGAAGGGTCATCGTAGGGTCATCGATAGGTCATTGAAGGCAACAGTTGTGAGGATACCTTAGCATTCGAAGGGACTATCATCATTTAACCGTAGGCTACACCGAAGGGCCATCGAGGGACGAAATCGTATTTTTGAAGGCAACATCCGAGGGACCATGATGATTTAACCGAAGGGTCTTTGCTAAGGGTATCCCCACATTCGCGGGACATGACCGTTATACCGTAATACCGTAAGGCAGCAAAGAGAGGTCCAAGATCACTTATTTAAAGGTCATATTTTAAAGTCAATTAAGTAATTAAGTCCATACTAAAATCAATACATTAAAATTAATACATTAAAATTAATACATTAAAATTAACACATTAAAATTAATTAAGCAATTTAGGGTGAGTCTCCCCAAGGGTATCCCACAAATAAAGTGGAAGACCTAAACGGCGATCTTTTTTCTGGGACATATGAACCTTTGCAAAATTCAACAAACGGGTTAGCATACCAAATCCGGGTGCAATCGAGGATTACACCGTAAAAGAAAAACAGCAGCAAGAAAACAGTGTATAATTAACATAGAATCGACCAGATACGCATAAGACATAACAAACAAAATATTGGCGGCTGCCCTTGTTCGCCTCTGCTTCGCCTAGCGAAGGTCTAGCGAACACTCGCTGCGTGCTCGCTTAGCGATGTGCTAGCGAGCGGCTGCGGGTTTTGAATTTCAGAATAGTATGACTTCAACCTGCGGCATGGCTTATGGCATCCAACACATAATTATATGGTTCAGCATTCACAATATCCAGGCACACTTAAATTCACATGCAAAACCCCAAATATGTTTATGAGTTCAATTATATTATCACATGCAAGTTAAGAACATAAAGCGGTATCACATGCAAATTAAGAAAATAACACGATAATAGTAATGCAAACCTGTTTGCAATCGAATTGCAACCTTGAATTGGCGAGCCGGATTGAGTTGGGCGGCGGTAGCTTCGGGGCGGGGAAGCGGCCTTCAGGGTTTCTTCACTCGGAACTCTCTAAAGTAGCCTCCAGGGTTTCCGTGCCAGGGTTTTCGTCTGTCTCCCTCTGTTTTTTTCGTCCTCTGTGTGTGTCCTTTTTCGTGGCAGAGGAGCTGGTATTTATAGCAGTAGTGGTGGTGACCTAATGGGCTTAAAATGAGGTCCAAAATTTCAGATTTTCGCAAGCTTCGCTAGGCGAAGGAATTGCTCGCCTAGCGAGCAAGCTAGTTCTGGGCTTTTTTCTGGATCTGATGCTTCGCTGGGCGAGTGTCATGATGAAATGTTCGCTAGGCGAAGGGACTGCTCGCCTAGCGAGCAAGCTATTTTGGGCCGCCTTTGGATTGGGCCTGTTGTGAGCTGGGCTTTTGTCCATTTGATATCAGTGCCTTGCAGAACAAGTCAGAGGGTCTTGAGGAATGCTTTGTAATATTGACGGGCAAATTTTGGGGTATGACAGCTGCCCCTGTTCAATATTCTTGAACCGAGAGAGTAGAATGGTATGTGCCGTTCGTGGTCTGGAGGTGAAAGATTATTGAACACTAGAATGCCCCGAAAATTTGCGCTTGTCCATTAGTCTTGATGGGGATGGGCTTAAAGACGCCATCCAGGAAGTTGGATGACGAGATTTCTAGATTGTGTCGTACGTTAGACGATATCTGGAGACATGGGTGTCGCACCGGGTCGTACGTCGGACCGTATAGTGAGTCATCCATTATGCTGTCGACTTTGCTGGGGAGTCAGAGTATGCTATATACTGCTGGGGATAAGGGATCAGAATGGATCGTACGTTAGACCGTGTCTGAATACCAGAGTGAGTTGTTCATTAGGCGGATGACTTTGCTGGGGATGAAAGATCAGAATGGATCGTACGCTAGATCGCATCTGAGTTGCAGAATGAGCCGTCCGTTAGGCTGAATCTGCTGAAAAGGGAGTAGTCGTGTACCAGACCACCATTCAGAAATGTACCCGTCCGAAGGTAGCATCTGAGTAAGGGAGTAGTCGTGTACTAGACTACCATTCAGAAATGTACCTGTCCGAAGGTAGCATCTGAGTAAGGGAGTAGCCGTATACCAGACTACCATTCAGAAATGTACCTGTCCGAAGGTAGCATCTGAGTAAGGGAGTAGCCGTATACTAGACTACCATTCAGAAATGTACCTGTCCGAAGGTAGCATCTGAGTAAGGGAGTAGCCGTATACTAGACTACCATTCAGAAATGTACCTGTCCGAAGGTAGCATCTGAGTAAGGGAGTAGCCGTATACTAGACTACCATTCAGAAATGTACCTGTCCGAAGGTAGCATCTGAGTAAGGGAGTAGCCGTATACTAGACTTCCATTCAGAAATGTACCTGTCCGAAGGTAGCATCTGAGTAAGGGAGTAGCCGCATACTAGACTACCATTCAGAAATGTACCTGTCCGAAGGTAGCATCTGAGTAAGGGAGTAGCCGTATACTAGACTACCATTCAGAAATGTACCTGTCCGAAGGTAGCATCTGAGTAAGGGAGTAGCCGTATACTAGACTACCATTCAGAAATGTACCTGTCCGAAGGTAGCATCTGAGAAGATGAAGGTTTAACTTGGTCGTACATTAAACCATACTTGAGTTGTTGAAGATCAGAATGGATCGTACGTTAGATCGTATCTGAGCTGGAGGTCCAAATGGGTCGTATGTTAGACCGTATTGGAGTTGCAGAATGAACCGTACGTTAGGTTGTATCTGAAAAAGAAAGTAGTCGTACGCTAGACTACACCCCGGAATGTACCGTACGCTAGGCAGCATCTGAGGATTTGAGTATCCAAATGGGTCGTACGTTAGACCGTATTGGAGTTGCAGAAAGTCAGAATGGATCGTACGTTAGATCGTATCTGAGCTGGAGGTCCAAATGGGTCGTATGTTAGACCGTATTGGAGTTGCAGAATGAACCGTACGTTAGGTTGTATCTGATAATATTTGTTGTATTTGCAGAGAATATCTGGGGTGGGCTTAGAGATGCCACCATTAGGAGGATGTCAGAATGAATGTTGACATGGGGTATATCGGAGAACTGTATTTGTAATTGAAAAGGGTATTCGTCTGAATGGATCTTTATTTTGACTGTACCAGGAGGATAATTAACCTGAAAAATGAAGTTAGTTTCATGCAATGTCATGATGCATGAGATGTTTTATGCTTGCGAACCTGGTATGCATGTGTATGCATGTATATGTTATGAAATGATGTAAAGTGTATGACGCGGGATGAAGTAAATGTGAGCGTTGTATGCAGGTATGTAGTATGAAATGATGTAATGAATGCATTAGGCGTCTGAAACATTCTTCCAGGGGACACTACTGGGGAGATAAATCTCAGTATGTTGGTCGGAGACATTTGCATTGATGACCCTTCCTTAGCTGGGGATTTGTGTTCTGTCCAACGGAGCCTGGCTGGGGATAGAAGGGATGACCTTTCGGTATGGCGGTGCCGACCTCTTCTGGGGAATAATTGGCGTTGCCGGGGAATCGAATTAGCAACGGACTCATTGGAAAGCATGGTTAGACCTTCTCCTTGGTCCTGAAGTCTTGTAGTAATCGCTATTTCTATTTTAGGCAGGTATTTTTGATAAACATTAGCCATATTCAAATGCATAAGTCAACTCAAATTAAATCAATAGACATTTACGCAAACAAAACAGAGGAAATAAAACAACAACATTTTTTCAAAATGAAACGGCGTTGATTCTGAAAGAGGGCCTATAAACAGGCAATTTGTGTACAAGGAGACAGAAATCCTAGTAAGAGGAAATTGTCAAGACAACAAAGAGAAAGCTATGCAGAGAAAGTCCTATTTATTTTAATTCCACTACTGTCATCATGTCTTCAAGCAACTTATCTCCTGCTGTCGGATAAAGGTGATTGGCTTGTTCAGTCCCTTGAACTTGGTTGAAGCTGACAGAGAACGGGACATAGTCATACGCTTTAATCCCTAACTTTTGCCTGGACCGCCTTTTCAGGTTTTCAGTCCACCAGGATGCCGTTTTTTGCCCAAGCCGCCTTTTCAGGTTTTCGACTTGCCGGGTGTACGTCTTTATATGTTTATCCCTAATTTTTGCCCGAACCCTTTTGGTTCGCCGGGATGCCCTTACTTTTGCCTAGGTACATCGACCTAGCGGGTCTCTGTTATGCGTAGTATTTTTTAACTATGTCCGCGTTCACAGGATGCGGGAGGTCTTCGCCATCCATTGTAGCAAGTATCATGGCTCCACCGGAGAATACCTTCTTAACCACAAATGGCCCTTCGTATGTGGGAGTCCACTTGCCTCTGGGATCCCCTTGTGGTAGAATGATATGCTTGATCACCAAGTTGCCAACTCGATACACCTGTCTCCTGACTCTTTTGTTAAATGCTTGGGTTATGCGCTTCTGATATATCTGCCCGTGACAAACAGCCGCAAGTCTCTTCTCATCAATCAAATTTATCTGATCGAGTCGAGTCTGAATCCATTCATCTTCATCTAAGCCCGCCTCTCTCATGATCCTTAGAGAGGGAATCTGGACTTCCACTGGTAAAACAGCTTCTGTTCCGTAGACTAAAGAGAAAGGAGTTGCCCCTGTCGAAGTGCGTACTGAAGTGCGATAACCGTGGAGAGCAAACGGTAACATCTCATGCCAGTCTTTGTACGTTACTGTCATCTTTTGTATGATCTTCTTGATGTTCTTATTAGCAGCCTCTACGGCGCCATTCATCTTTGGCCGGTACGGAGAAGAGTTATGGTGTTTAATTTTGAACTGCGTGCAGAGTTCAGTAATCATCTTGTTGTTCAAATTAGTACCATTGTCAGTGATAATTCTTTCAGGGATGCCATACCGACAAATAAGACTATTCTTGATGAACCGTGCCAGCACATTCTTGGTGACAGAAGCAAATGAGGATGCCTCTACCCACTTCGTGAAGTAATCAATGGCGACGAGAATGAAGCGATGTCCATTAGAAGCCGTAGGTTTAATCTCTCCAATCATATCGATGCCCCACATTGCAAAGGGCCAAGGTGCTGTCAACACGTTCAATGGAGCCGGAGGCACATGTACTTTGTCCGCATAGATCTGACACTTGTGGCAGGTTCTGGAGTGATGGTGGCAATCAGCTTCCATGGTAGACCAATAATACCCTGATCTCAGAATCTTCTTGGCCATTGTATGTCCACTAGAATGAGTCCCAAAAATACCATCATGCATGTCTTCCATAATCCTTTCTGCTTCCTTTCTATCCACACAGCGAAGCAGAGTCGAATCGTGATTACGTTTGTATAACACTCCATTACTCAGAAAGAATTTAGCGGAGAACTTCCTCAGGAATTTTCTGTCCTTGATGGATGCCCCTTCAGGGTATTCCTGAGCTTCTAAGTATCTTCTTACGTCGTGGAACCAAGGTTTCTCCTGTACCTCCTCAGTGTCAAGTTCATAACAGTGTGCTGGTTCATCTAATCGTCCAATGGTAATCATGGGAGCTTCGCTGCCCCATCTGACTCTGAACATAGATGACATGGTAGCTAATGCGTCTGCCAACTGATTCTCCTCTCGTGGAATATGTTCAAATGTAATCTCCTCAAAGTATGGGATCAATGTCATCACCTGCTCTCGATAAGGGATGAGATTCGGATGTTTGGTGTCCCATTCCCCTTTGATCTGACTAATTACCAAGGCTGAATCTCCGTACACATTTAAAAACATGATTCGCCGATCTATAGCAGCTTTGAGTCCCAAAATACATGCTTCATACTCAGCCATATTATTGGTACAATGAAAGCATAGTCTAGCTGTGAAAGGTGTATGGTAACCTCCGGGAGAAATGATTACAACCCCAACACCATGGCCCAATGCATTAGAAGACCCATCAAAGACCATAGTCCATCGGGATCCCCATTCGGGTCCTTCATCCGGTCTAGGTTTTTCGCAATCAGTGACAAGCATGACATCCTCATCTGGAAACTCAAAATTCATAGATTGATAATCGTCCACCGCTTGATAAGCCAAATGATCAGCTAACACGCTTCCTTTGATTGCTTTCTGGATAGTATACTGGATGTCGTACTCTGTCAAGATCATCTGCCATCTCGCTATTCTTCCGGAAAGGGCAGGCTTCTCGAACATGTATTTGATGGGATCCATCCTAGAAATCAACAAAGTGGTATGATTCAACATATACTGTCTTAGTCGGCGAGCAGCCCAGGCCAAAGCACAGCAAGTTCTCTCGAGCAGTGAGTATCTTGTTTCACAGTCGGTGAACTTTTTGCTCAGGTAGTATATGGCATGCTCTTTTCGACCAGACTCGTCATGTTGCCCCAATACGCACCCCATTGAATTCTCTAACACGGTCAAATACATGATTAGAGGTCTTCCTTCAACTGGTGGTATCAGAATCGGAGGTCCCTGGAGGTAGTTCTTGATTTTGTCAAAAGCTTCTTGGCATTCGTCATTCCATATCGTCTCTTGATTCTTCCTCAGTAATTTGAAGATGGGTTTGCAGGTGGCGGTCAAGTGGGAGATAAATCGGGCAATGTAGTTCAAGCGTCCCAAGAAACCTCTGACCTCTTTCTCCGTACGGGGAACTGGCATTTCTTGAATAGCTTTCACTTTAGCCGGGTCAACCTCAATTCCTTTACCACTGACAATAAAGCCCAAGAGTTTACCGGATCTTACTCCAAAAGTGCATTTGTTCGGATTCAATCTCAACTTGTACTTCTTCAACCTCTCGAACAGTTTGTATAAATGATCGAGATGTTCTTCTTCAGTATGAGATCTAGCTATCATGTCATCCACATATACTTCTATCTCATGATGAATCATATCATGGAACAAAACCACCATAGCACGCTGGTACGTTGCCCCGGCGTTCTTTAGACCGAATGGCATTACTTTGTAACAGAAAGTGCCCCATTGCGTCACAAACGTAGTTTTCTCCATGTCCTCAGGTGCCATCTTAATCTGGTTATAACCCGAGAAACCATCCATGAATGAGAATACTTTGTGCTGAGCGGTGTTATCTACCAGAACATCAATGTGCGGGAGTGGAAAGTCATCTTTGGGACTCGCTTTATTCAAATCCCTGTAATCTACGCACATTCGCACCTTACCGTATTTCTTCGGTACTGGTACCACATTAGCAACCCATTGAGGATAAGAAGTAACGACTAGGAAACCGGCATTGAATTGTTTCATAACCTCGGCTTTGATTTTCTCAGACATTTCAGGACGCATGCGGCGAACCTTTTGCTTGACAGGACGGCAGTCTTCCTTCGTAGGCAGCCGATGCACCACTATATTAGTATCCAACCCGGGCATGTCTTCATAAGACCAGGCGAAAACCTCTACATAGTCATGCAACATCTGAATCAATCTTTCTTTTACACTGTTTTCCAAATCTGCTCCTATTTTGACTTCTTTTCTGTCTATCTCAGTACCCAGATTTACAATTTCGAGGGACTCTTCATGCGGCTGTATAGTCCTTTCCTCTTGCAGTAACAGTTTGGCAAGTTCTCCAGGGACTTCACAATCTTCCTCACTTCCATCTTCGGCTTGGTAGATTGGATTTTCAAAGTCATAATGAACAGTAGCGGAATTATTATCAATAGGATCCAGAGTGGATACGGATCTGCAATGTGTTACGTGAGTGTGTGTAAGAAAGCATAGCTTGTTTGAAAGACGACAGGAAAAATAAAGAGCGCAATATTTGAATGCGAAAAAGTCCATTGATTTATTGAATATGAATATGCTTTATGAAATGACAAAACCCTTAACAAATTAGCCATTGTGCCCCGGGCGTAGACACAATGCTTTTAAGAAGTTCGATTGAAAAATTAAAGATTTGCAATACTAAATGGACAATAACAATTACTCCTGACTAAAGGAGATCGGGATAGTGTCTTCAGCCTTCCAATTATTGAGTCCGTCGCCAATTGTTGGGTAGATCCAGCTATCCAAGTCGCAATCACTGTCAGCATCTTCTACAGCATTGATTTGATCTTTGACCATCTTTTCAGAGTTGAATCCTAGACCAGATTTATCAGACTTGTAGGGTATGTTGATCAGTTGACCCCAGCCAGTACAGCCACCATCTTCAACTACAGCTTGAGCATCTTTCAGAGAAATCATAGCAGGAGGAGCGTGAACAACCTTAGGCACACAGGAAGTTGGCTTAAGGACATGATTGGGCGGAGAAACCACTTCAAATGACTGAGACGGAGTTTCGAAGAATTCATCATCCATCTCAACGTATCTGAAGGTATGCACACTACTGACAATGTATTCTTCTTCCCCACACACAGTGACGATCTTACCCTCTATTGGATACCTCAGCTTTTGATGGAGAGACGAAGCTACAGCACCCGCCTCATGAATCCAAGGGCGTCCCAGTAAGCAGGAGTAGGCAGGACGAATGTTCATTACATAAAAGGTGGTGTTGAAAACTTGAGGTCCTATCTTGATAGGGAGAACAACTTCACCGTGGACAACACTCTTTGCACCATCGTAAGCCCGCACCACAATGTCACTAGGCTTCAGTTCAACGCTCTTGCAGTCAAGTTTATCGAGCACGGCTTTCGGTAACACATTCAAAGAAGAGCCATTATCGATCAACACATGAGACAGGGTGATCCCTTTACACTCAATGGAGATGTGCAGGGCTTTATTGTGGTTCTTTCCCGCTGGCGTCAGGTCATCATCAGAAAAGCCTAGGCCATTGTCAACAGCCAAGTGAGCAACATAGTTTTCGAACTGATCGACAGATGTTTCCTGAGGCACGTGAGCAGTCTTCAAGAATTTTACCAATGCATTGGCATGAGATTCAGAAGATAACAGCAAGGATAACATTGAGATCTTAGACGGGGTATGCCCCAACTGTTCTACAACATTAAAGTCACTCTTGCGAATGATTTTCAGCACTTCTTCCATTTCTTGTTTGGCAACATCTTCGGGAGTAACTTCGACCGGTGTCTCTGACTGAGAAGGATTGACTGGTTCCTTTCCAGGAGCTGGGGGTGAGATCTCTGGAGAGAAGATCCTTCCGCTTCGAGTAACTTTACTAGTCCCAACGATGTCATTAGGATTAGCAGAATCACCAACTTGCTTTACGCCATGGATGTAAACCTCACCTCCATAATTCCACGGAATGGCCTTGCTCGAGGAGTACGGTATTGGGCCAGGTGCAGTAATGATCAGGGGAGCTACTCTGGGCTCAGCAATAATCCTCACAGGTACTCTGGGAGCGGTAATCTTTACTGGAACTTTGGACCTTGCAACCACAGATATTTCTTCAATAGGGTTTTCCGCTTTAGAAACCCTTTCAAAGAGAATTGTACGATCGTCCATCAGCCGTTGAATACCATTTTTCAATTTCCAACAGTCCTCAGGCCAGAGTACGCAGAGACCGCAATCTTCAGTACAACCTGGAAATAAACCAGCTTGCAATAAATTCCTCTTTATGATCGGGAGAGGAGATGTTAAGTCCGCTACAGTAGTGATGAGAGAATCGTCATCGAGAGCATTAACAGCCTTGTCATGATTAGGCATAGGTGCATTGATGACATTAGGAGTCTCCGGAGGCTCGAACTCAATTTCCCCAGCGTCGATCATGTCCTGAATTTTATTCTTTAACAGCCAACAATCGTTTGTATCGTGCCCGGGGCTATCGGAGTGATATGCGCACCTTGCGTTGGGATTATAACGAGGCGAAGCAGTGTTGACATTTGCGGGAGGACCTCTGAGAGTGATTAAATTTACCTTCAGCATACTTTGTAGTGCTTGTGCTAAAGTCATATTGAGCTTGGTAAACTGCCTTCTTGGTCGGTCTTGTCTTTGCTGGAAGTTTTGAGCTGGCGGGGTTGCGATCGTCACTGCTCCAATGGCATGGTCACCATTTTTCTTGTTGTGACTCTTTTGACCATACACAGCATTCGATTCATTCTTCCCATGGTAGGACTTTTTACCGCTTGTAGAAGTAGATGCCTGTAACTTTCCACTTCGAATGCCGCTCTCTACCCGTTCACCTGTCAGTATAAGTTCAGTGAAACCTGATGAAGAACTCCCCAGTAGGTGGCTGTAGAATGGGCCAGTCAGGGTACCCATGAACAGGTCTACTAATTCTCGGTCAGTCATAGGGGGTTTGACCCTGCCGGCCAAATCTCTCCATTTCTGTGCATACTCCTTGAAGCTTTCTTTAGATCCCATGGCCATATTCTGCAACTGTAGCCGAGTAGGTGCTAATTCAGAATTGTACTGGTACTGCTTATAGAAAGCCGTTGCTAGATCAGTCCAGGTGCGGATATCAGAACTCTCGAGCTGATAGTACCATTCCAACTGAGTGCCAGACAGACTTTCTTGGAAGAAATGGATCCACAGTTTCTTATCAGTGGTATGCGGCTGGATCTTTCTCACATAAGCCCTTAGATGCATCTGAGGACAAGACGCACCATCGTACTTAGTGAAAGTGGGGATTTTGAATTTGCGAGGGATGGTCACATCGGAGACCAGACCCAAACTTTCGAAATCCAGACCAGGCGCCTTCTGACCTTCCATGGCTAGCATACGTTCTTCCAGCAATTTGTATTTATCATCTCTCGGAGAGTACTGTTCATTTTCATAGTTCTCATCGTCATCCTCAGGGTTGGAGAAATCAGCATTCTCTTCCTCTGAGTCATTCTCCGCCCCCTCTTCTGGACCATTCGGGATTCCAAATTTGATTCCCACAGCCTGTCCTTTACGCCTTCTTCCCGGGTTAATGAAACTCACAGCTTTCTTGTCTTTCTTCTTTTCGACCAAAAGAGCCTTCAGTTCCTCCTGCCCCTTGGATAAGCTTAGCATCATCTCCTTGAACTGAGCATTCTGAGTCTGGAGATCTTTGACGGTTTGTTCGAGATCCATTTTTCTGTGTAAGAGGCAGACCGTGAGAATATGGTCTTTTGGAACACCTGTTATGCGATGCAATGCATGAAATGTTTTCAAGGACTTTTGGAATTTAACTTTGCATAAATCCCCAACAAGAGATAAATGTTTATTGCTACTTTTTTTTTTATCAATGTTCATTACAAAAGGAATAATAGTAAAAATACAATGAAAGCTCAAGTCTCCCAGGGGCGACTTCTTTTCGGGCGAAGATATGCATTGAGTCTTCGTTCCTCATTAAGCTGACTGGTGAGCTCTAACACTTTCTTCCTTTCTGCATTGAACTGAGCTTCGAAAGTATCTCTCTCTTCTCTCAACTGGGTCCAGGATCTTTTCAGTTCCTCCACATCAGTAGGCATATCTGGGTAAGAAATGATCTGGGAAGTGCCTCCTTCGACCTCTGATTCAACAATCAATGGTCCGACTGCAAGATATGGCATGACAAGTTCACGAGCTCTGGCGCGTACCCATCTGAGATAAGGCTCCATAGGAATAGAATTTTTATTTCCTAAATTGCTTCTTTTCACCATGCTCCAAGCTCGTACAAACCTTTGACGGAGACCTTGAGAGTCATTGTCATAGTCAAGCACTATACCTTGAATAATCATTTCATGTGGACTATCTCTTCGAGCATACCCAAACTGACGTAGGGCTAAGGCGGGATTATAAGTAATACCTCCCCTTATCCCCAGGAGTGGTACATTAGGGAATTCTCCACAATGGTCGATGAGGGTGACATTTTCTCTGAGATTGGAATACCAATGGATGTCTGAATGGGAGAGTGCCATTATCCTTTGAGACCACTTCAGATTTTGATCATTCTTCAAGACTGATTGAGGAAGGTGCGAAATAAACCACCTAGACAACAAAGGTACGCAGAACATGAGAGTCCCTTGCCTCTTCATAGTACGAGTGTGAAGGGAATGCAAAATATCTCCAAGCAAAGTAGGCACAGGGTTATGAGTGAGGAATATCTTAATAGCATTCACATCTATGAATTGGTCCGGATTAGGGAATAGCACCAAACCATAGATTAGCAATGCTAGAACATCTTCAAAAGCATGGACATTCATAACTTTTAGGAATTCTCGGGCCTTACTTATCAGAAATTTGGCAAGTAAACCTTTCGTTCCACTCCTTGTTACCCAATTGGTCTCAATGTCAGACTTTGTCATGTGTAAAGTTGCGGCAACTTCTTCAGACTTCGGAATCTTTTCTAAACCACTGAAAGGTATTTGATCAAGAATAGGTATCCCCAGCAGCTGGGAGAATTCTTCTAATGTGGGTACCAACTGATAATCTGGGAAGGTGAAGCAATGATGTTTAGGATCGAAGAACTGGAATAGGACTCTCATCATATCTTCTTTGAAACCAGTGGTAACTAGGTTGAGAAGATGACCATGTTTCTTGCTGAACTGAGCACGATCGGGAAGTTCTGACACTAATTCCCTGAGTTGAGGAGAGATTGCTACAAAATTGATCCGGATAGTCTTCCTGGAAGCCATAACCTGTTCAACAGAGCAAAGCTAAATCCCTAAGTCCTTGCAACGGTTAGTATGATGTTATGATGATGTTATGATGTTATGACGTTATGCAAGCACAGACATGTCACACAACAATCATTCCTAGGTTTTAAGGCTTGCATGAGTTCCATAGGTAAGTACCCTCCCCACTGAAGTTTAGTTGGTTCAACCTGTCCTAGAATAGTAACCGGGTTCTAGAAGGATCTCAGATCATCGACCTTTCTTTAGGTCCACTTCAGCGCAACACCAAGTGGTTGACCGAAGCTTCCCTAAAGTCCAATCTCAAAGAGTGTAGTATCGAGTATCAACCAACCCCAGTCGGAACCGAAGTCAGTTATCTCACTACTTTCTAATGGCTAGGATGAGTCAATTAGGGTTCTAAAGGTCTGGTTAATGCTTTGATGACACCACGCGGAAGCCAAATTTTTCCTCAAGTAACATGAGGAACATCAGGACAACCAAAGTGTCACATTAATCGTAGCCATCATTTTAACCATTCCAGTATACGCCGGATAGTCGCGATGATCTATTGCTACTTACCTAAGGTACACTAGATCCGGGTGTAGGATCTTTCACTCAAACAATCCCTTAAAAGAAGGAACAATAGAACATAAATGATTTTTTTTTTTTTAAGATGGACCTCTCTTTGTTGTCCCCAGCAGAGTCGCCAGTTCTGTCATACGGTGAACTGGACTTTAATGGATTTGTAATCGCAATGTCGTGGTTAGCAAGAGTCGCCACCGACTTTTCTTTTATCCTATAAGGAAAGGTGGAAAAGAACAGGAAAGACCTTAGTTTTAAATTCTTAGGTTCGGGAGGTACGTTATACAAAGGGAAGGGGTTAGCACCCTTTGTATCCATGGTTATCCATGGGCTCTTAATTGCTCAATCATTTATGTTTTTTAGTTTGAAAAAGGTGGTTGAAAAATGTATGAAAAATGTTTGAAAATGAGAATTTAACTTTGTAATGATTCTTGCATGAATGTATACAAAGTGATTATCTCGTTTAATTTTGAAAATAGTTTAGAAAAATATAACTTGGCAATGATCCTAGTACGGATGTATGCTAAGTGGTGATCTTCTAAAAAGGATGTTTGAAATGTGTGAGGTGTGAATAGTATGTTTTTTTGTTATGAATGAGCAATTAAGGGTTGCACCTGTCCGAGGTCTTTCCGGGCATTTCCTATCCTTATGAGGGTAAAACTGTCCTTACTATTGAGAAGTAAGTAGTTTTATCCTGGGGATGTAGAAGGGTCATCGTAGGGTCATCGATAGGTCATTGAAGGCAACAGTTGTGAGGATACCTTAGCATTCGAAGGGACTATCATCATTTAACCGTAGGCTACACCGAAGGGCCATCGAGGGACGAAATCGTATTTTTGAAGGCAACATCCGAGGGACCATGATGATTTAACCGAAGGGTCTTTGCTAAGGGTATCCCCACATTCGCGGGACATGACCGTTATACCGTAATACCGTAAGGCAGCAAAGAGAGGTCCAAGATCACTTATTTAAAGGTCATATTTTAAAGTCAATTAAGTAATTAAGTCCATACTAAAATCAATACATTAAAATTAATACATTAAAATTAATACATTAAAATTAACACATTAAAATTAATTAAGCAATTTAGGGTGAGTCTCCCCAAGGGTATCCCACAAATAAAGTGGAAGACCTAAACGGCGATCTTTTTTCTGGGACATATGAACCTTTGCAAAATTCAACAAACGGGTTAGCATACCAAATCCGGGTGCAATCGAGGATTACACCGTAAAAGAAAAACAGCAGCAAGAAAACAATGTATAATTAACATAGAATCGACCAGATACGCATAAGACATAACAAACAAAATATTGGCGGCTGCCCTTGTTCGCCTCTGCTTCGCCTAGCGAAGGTCTAGCGAACACTCGCTGCGTGCTCGCTTAGCGATGTGCTAGCGAGCGGCTGCGGGTTTTGAATTTCAGAACAGTATGACTTCAACCTGCAGCATGGCTTATGGCATCCAACACATAATTATATGGTTCAGCATTCACAATATCCAGGCACACTTAAATTCACATGCAAAACCCCAAATATGTTTATGAGTTCAATTATATTATCACATGCAAGTTAAGAACATAAAGCGGTATCACATGCAAATTAAGAAAATAACACGATAATAGTAATGCAAACCTGTTTGCAATCGAATTGCAACCTTGAATTGGCGAGCCGGATTGAGTTGGGCGGCGGTAGCTTCGGGGCGGGGAAGCGGCCTTCAGGGTTTCTTCACTCGGAACTCTCTAAAGTAGCCTCCAGGGTTTCCGTGCCAGGGTTTTCGTCTGTCTCCCTCTGTTTTTTTCGTCCTCTGTGTGTGTCCTTTTTCGTGGCAGAGGAGCTGGTATTTATAGCAGTAGTGGTGGTGACCTAATGGGCTTAAAATGAGGTCCAAAGTTTCAGATTTTCGCAAGCTTCGCTAGGCGAAGGAATTGCTCGCCTAGCGAGCAAGCTAGTTCTGGGCTTTTTTCTGGATCTGATGCTTCGCTGGGCGAGTGTCATGATGAAATGTTCGCTAGGCGAAGGGACTGCTCGCCTAGCGAGCAAGCTATTTTGGGCCGCCTTTGGATTGGGCCTGTTGTGAGCTGGGCTTTTGTCCATTTGATATCAGTGCCTTGCAGAACAAGTCAGAGGGTCTTGAGGAATGCTTTGTAATATTGACGGGCAAATTTTGGGGTATGACAAATGGCATTATGCTAATCAAATTCATTTTGATAATTGGTGATTAAGCTGAAGTATTTAATCCTAATTGTAACTGAATTACACACATAATCACAATTCTCAAGAATTCATAACCAACTTTCCCTCCATTTTCTCCAAATTCATCAAGAACTTCATCAAACTTTTTTCACCAAAACTCCATCAATTCTCAACGAAATTGGAAAGTTCTTTTTGATTCATCCTCCATGAACTAGGATCTCCAAACTGTTTCATCAAAATTCATGCTAAAAGCTTCAGATTCGCAACTGTTCATCATGAGCTCAACCATGGAAAATTGAGATTTCTCACACTTGGAGCTGTTTTGGATCAAGCTAGGCGTGGCATTCATCTTCCTCAACCTTCTTCTTCATCTGTTTTGAAGAATTACATCGAGACACGCGCAAATCATCACTGTCTTCACCTACAAGGTTAATTTTCGAATCTCTTCATTTCTTAAACTATGCTAGGGCTTTTGTAGAGCTTGCAACGTAGATGAACATGATGTAATTGGTTTTTGATTTGGTGAACTATTGAATGTGTAATCATGATTTGAAGTTTGGATGTCATTTCGTTTTTGGATCAATCCGTGAGATACAGTAGAAATTAGGACGAATGAGTCACATATTTGGAATGTACATTGAAGGAGGGTTCCAATGGTTATCCATTTGCCAATTTTTGTGAAGATTTGATGTTCATGTAAATCTGGAAATTCTGGACTGGTTTGATGAAGAACACGTGAAATTTTGGTGTTTGATCCATTTAATTGCTTTGCCATGTTTGAAAGTTGTTTGCCGCGCCTGTGAGCCAATGAGAAGGCGCCATGCAGTCTTTTCAAAACGACGCCGTTTTGGTGAATTTCAAAGAAATTGCAAAATTGCCACTGATCCATTTAATTAATATTTATTTCATTTTCTTTTTCTTTTCTTATTTCATTTTGTTACCACGACTTAGAAAATTCCTATAGGCTTCATTTTTCATCCAAAATTAGTGAGATTTTTTGCATAATGCTCATGATAATGTGTAGAATTTTATGATGATTTTAGTGAAATTTTTGCACGTGGGGAAATTTAATTGGCCTATTGATTTTGTGCATGTGCTCATTTTGTGTATGTTTCACCATATCCTTCATGAAATACTCATACTTGTAAATAAATGGATGAAAATTTTTGTGCTTATTCTGGACATGTTGATGGTGATTTCCATGTAGAGTTTGTGATTTTTGGATACTTGGTTGACTAGATATGATATTTTGAATCTAGGTGTGACAATTTGTGTCACACCTAGCTAGGTCATCTTCATGATTTTATTTGCCTGGCCTAGAAATGTTTGATTGCTCCAAGTTTTTGCATGAATGAACATTGATATGTCAAGATAACATGTGATTTTTGCTGGAACTTTTGATGGAGTTTTCAATTTGATTGATAATTTTCTTCACTGTTGGTTCATTTGGCAACAATGTGTGACACATGTTTGTATTTCTGTTGTGAAATTCTCATATGGTATTGGATGAAGATGAAATTTGACATGAGAATGCTAGACACATTATAGGACATCATGCTTTTGATCCCATTCATTTATAATATGTTGTCACTGTTTTATGAATTATTGAAGTGGATGCTTGTTTGGATGCTATGAATTGGCTTGTATAATTTTGTCTGGACTTCTTGATTTTCATTGACCTACTTCCTCTTGTCCAATTGAGCTGAAAATTGACATGCTAGACCTTGAATATGTCCTGTATAGGTGTGAATTTTTGTGGAATTAATTGAATTGATTTGATATGCTTTTGATTGAGGTCATTCTGTTGGGACATTTGATGTTGCATTTGACCTAATTTGACATGTTTTGGTCATGAAATGATAATGGTGAATGGTATAAGCATGGGACCAATTGCATTTGCTTTTGATTTGTTTGAATGTGATTTTGGATTGGTTTTGCTTGCTGTTTAGAATTTTTTATCACCTTTGGACCCTAGGCTTGGCCTAGTGGTCTTGTTTCTCACATTTGGTTTGGATTTTCAGGATGAAATGCACAAGGCTTAAGGATAATGCTTCAAGTCAATCAAATTGAGATTGTTTGATGTTGAGAACTAACATGACTTTGTTTTGTAGGGATTGATGCTTGAGCTTGAGCTTATAGCTTGCACTTGTGTGCATTAACCTGTGTTGTCTGTATAGATTAACATTTGCTGTTTATTGTTTGTCTGTCTGAGTACTGATGATACTTGATTGATTTCAGGTACATTTAGTTGCTTACAGTTCTTTAAGAACTTGCTTGCTGCTGCTTGGTTGTATAAACCAATTGAGGTAGGACTTCTATTCTCCATGTAGTCTGGAAGACCTGGCCTGTTACTTGGCCAGGCAACTGTCTGAAGTCCTCCTTAAGAGGCAATGTTTGTGGTTGTTTACATTTGTGCCAAGCAGGTAAAGACCTTGATTAAGGCAATTGGTGGAAGCCAAGGGATATGTAATCTATCCCCCACTATTCTGTTGAGTCGTCCCTCTGCTCACACGGCTGTGTGTTGATGCATTGGGACACAAACCCAAGATCTTGTACTTTGTACAGTTGTGTCAGAGTCTTTGAGTGTAGAAGGGTTCCATCTTTCTGAACCCACGCTCCTTTGTCTGAAGCTCTCCCTGGACAGGGATAAGAGTTGTGAAGTCTAATCTTCACTCACCTTTCATCTGGCTTCACCTTAGCCCCTCAATGGCAAGGTTAAGAGCTAACACTACCCTTGTACAGATGACTTGCTTAGGCAGTCGAACCCTTTGTTTGAGCCTCACTTGACTGGATATAGTGTGTGCTATGTGAATATTTGTTTGAATTGTTTGATTTGATTTGTTTATGCTTGCATGCTTGCTTTCTTCCTGGATAGGGTTAGCTTGCTGTTGTGCAAGTAGGTAGAAACCATAACATAGGGCAATGATGCATGATAACACTAGGCTCGAGTACAGCTCCCTGGTAGTGTGTCCTCCCTTTGTTTCTGGTTAGGAGATAGTTTCTCCCCCTTTGGGGGGAACTACGTCGCCCTGATCCTCATACCAGATGAGGTACGTAGGCAGGAGACCGTGCGAGGTCTCTCCGGGCACTTTTTTTTCCTTTTTGTGTGTGTTTGTTTGACAGTTGCTAGGCTCGAGTTCCCGACTCCTTAGTAACTTGTTGTCTGTTTATTAAGCTTGTGTGTCAGGATATGGATGTAAGCCCAGCGATTGGCTGTCCGTATCCTGATTGTGTTTGTTTGGTTCGGAAGCCGATGTAAGTCCATCAAGTGGCGTTCGGGTTCCATGTTTGCCTGAGTTTGTGTGTGTCTTGTTTGGCGTGCGTGAGCCGAACTACAGTAGCTCTGATTCTCGTTCCAGACGAGATATGTAGGCATAGGATGCGATGTCCTAGCGAGCCCTCTTCCTCTTAACCCCACCTGTGTTGTCTTTGGTGTGTGTGATGTTTTAGCAACCTTTTCTTTCTTTTAGAACGTGGATCCCGTCGAGTACGACGGACGTGAGGGGTGCTAATACCTTCCCCTTGCGTAACCGACTCCCTTACCCTTTCTCTTTGGTCGCGAGACCATGCTTTTTCCAGGTTTCTCTGAGCGTTTCCTTTCCCTATTTTGGGATAAATAACGCGCAGTGGCGGCTCTGTTTGTGTTTTTGTTTTAGCCCGCCGGTTGTTTTTTCGCGGATGCGACAGCTGGCGACTCTGCTGGGGAAACACAAGATGTTGACCTGTGCTGGTCCATCTTCCCTAAGCGAGTCTCTCCTAGCGGTTCTAGGATAGTTTAGGTTGCTTGTGTTATTTATTGCATTTATTATCCTAACAGTGTATATATTTGCATAAATATTTGCATGCATCATACTATTATGTTGCCGTCCTCTGTGCAGGTGGTTCCTCTGTTTTGGGGTGGGTGTTCTGAGTGGGGCTAAAACCCAGGCCCGAGTATACACCTAGGATTAGTGTGGTCTCACATTCCTCATTTGCTATATTAGTATGATGTTGCAACGTGACATACCACAAACCGGACGAGGTTCATTTGATAGTGCTTTCCATTGTGGAATATTTCACTTTGGTTGAGTTACTTCATCTGAGCTGTTGACTCTGGTGACCGATCATTTCCCGGATCTTTGGTTTAGACGGGCAAACCCGTTGAGTATCTTTGCCCGATTGTCGAGATCATTGTCCGCCTTAGGATGACCTGTTTAGAATTTACCTGTGAGGGGAGGGTGGTTCTTTCAGATGCATGTTCAGATGGTGACTCAGGTGGTGACTTTTTGTTCCGTGGATCAGAGTCCTATTTATAAGTCGGATTTATGGCTGTTTATTTCTGTGACGCCGGAGTGCTGTCCGAGTTATTTATCAGTGGGGATCCGTTTATTTCGGGATTCCCCGGGCCGATTCAGAGGTTGTGGTTATCTACTCATGGGATCTCTGATGATGATGATGATGTATCTGTCTTCCGTTTATTTCGGAACCCTTGAGATGGATCTGTGGTTACTTGTTCCCTCAGATGGTTATGATCAGTTCAGAGATCAGGCTTCAGTGCAACAGATGATCAGAGGACTTGGAGGATGGCAATGCATTGCATTCACGCATCTGCATCATTCTCATTTTGCATTCATCTGCACCTAAACTACGTTTAGCCATATGGGGAGCATTATTGATTGAGAATCTGGTTGAGAGACATCTTGAATTTCAGAATGTGAATGTCAAAATATTATCTGTCTCGATGAAACCAGAATCAAAGGACAGAAGCTTCCTCATATGGATAGATGTTGCATTCATGCATATTAACCTGTTTGCTGTTTTGCAGGAATCATTACTCGTGCTCGCAGAGCTGTACCTTTGCACTCAATCCGGCCTCACAGATATTTCACCAGGCGCAACACTCCTAGACTGATGGATCTTCCAAATACAGATATCCTCGAGCTGAAGGACAAAATGAACGAGCTGATCAACATCATGCAAGGTTTTGCAGTTGGTCAGAAAGCTTTGGCTGATAAGGTTGAGAAGCTCGAGCGGGCTTCAGCAGCGAACAGTTGGGTTAATCTGGATGGTGTCTCCAACCAGGGGCTTGGTGGATCCAGAGACGGTGGAAAAAAAGCAACTGTGGGTATGGTAAATGATAATGCTGGTGGTTTTGGCACTGCTACTGGTGGTGGGCCCGGTCTGGGGCATAATCTGAAGGATAGTCTGTTCCCACCATTCTTTGGGGTTGACGATGACAGAGAGGAGGACAGAGAGGCTGATCAGTTCTCGATGCATAATGAACCATTTGGTCCATACAGTGCTCCGCCACAGAACAAAGAGATTCAGTTACTGGCAGAGAAGGTAAGGGCTCTGGAAAGTCATGCTACTCTGGGATTTGTCAACATGTCCAACATGGGGCTGGTCGAGGGGGTTGTGATCCCGCAGAAATTTAAAGCGCCCTCATTTGACAAATATAATGGAAGTTCCTGCCCGGAGACTCACCTTCAAGCCTTTGTCTGCAAGATCTCTGCATACACTACAGATCAAAAGCTTTGGATGTACTTCTTCCAGGACAGTCTGTCTGGAGGATCCTTGGAATGGTATACCAAGCTGAAATCTTCTGATATCAAAAGCTGGCAAGATCTTGGCGATGCTTTCTTTAAACAGTATCAGTTCAACGCTGATATGGCTCCGAGTCGTACCCAGCTGCAGGGTATGTCTCAGAAAAATAATGAGGGGTTTAAAGAATACGCTCAGAGGTGGAGGGAGTTGGCTGCCAGAGTTCAACCTCCACTAGTTGACAGAGAGATGTCTGATCTCTTCATGGGTAGCCTGCAGGGGGTTTTTGCTGAAAGAATGGTGGGTTGTCCCGTCACAAATTTTGCCGACATCGTGGTGGCTGGGGAGAGAATTGAGAGCTGGCTGAAGCTCGGGAAAATCCAGGGTGGCAATGCTTCGTCATCAGGATCAAAGAAGCCCTTCGGGAACAGTCAGCGTAAAAATGAGGGTGATACCAGTGCGGTCTACGCTCGAAGAGGACCCAGTAGGGATTGTTACTTCCAGCACACCGCTGTGGTAACTATTCCTGCTGACAATCAGCCTGCACAACAACAGCAGCAACCGCAACAGCAGCGTCAGCCATTCCAGCAGAGGCCTCAGAGGGCTGGATATCAAGTCAGGGGGAGGATGAATGATCGGCATTTTGACAGGCCGCCTGTGACATACTCTTGCCTATTGAAGAAGTTGAAGGATCTGGGGCTGGTACAGTTGAGGACTTTGGCACCTTTGAGACCTGATCAAAGGCCAGCCAATTTCGATGAGAATGTCAAATGTGAATTCCATTCGGGTGCTCCCGGGCACAGTGTAGAGGACTGCAAAGCTTTTAAGCACGTAGTCCAAGACCTGGTGGATTCTAAAGCAATCAACTTTGCTCCATCTCCCAACGTGAATGCCAATCCCATGCCGGCACATGGTCAGGCGATGGTGAGTGCAATTGCTGAGGATTCAGATCGCGTCTGTGCGGTGGGGGAAGAGACTGACAGCGACTGTGAACTGGGGTCGTGGATAGAGCCGTGCATACCAGGAAGCTGGAAGGCTTAAAAAGATCATCACTGTTACTCATCCTGAAGAGTAATAATTTCCTATTTTTCAGTTTTATTTGCATGAAAGCCATACGTGTTGCCCGACACGTAATGGTCCATTGTAAGGGCCACCTCATGTTCATTTTGCAACATTCTGCATCATTAATAAAAGGATGTTTTTCAATTAAAAGTGGTGTTCCCTGTTTTTCATTTATTTTTGCAGTTTAAAAATAAATAAAAATGGCAATGTTTGTTTTCATTTTTCTTCTTTTCCATTATCTCGTTCCGACTTTGGAATTCTCCGGATCTCATTGATAACAATTTGGTTACACCTCCGTATGACTTCGACGATCCGATCTATCATGCCGAAGAATAGGGCGAAGAAGATCGTGATCTGCTGGAAGATTAGCCAGGTTGTCGAAACAAGAGGAGAAGGTGATTCAGCCGCTCGAGGGGCGATGCGAGATTGTTATTCCAAGCACCGCCGATGTCAGGAAGGAAATGGAAGTTGGGGGCCGCTTCAGAGGCAAGTCGAGAGCAGAATGGTAGCCCTGTGGAAAGAGCATGTGGATATCTTCGTGGTCATTTCAGGATATGCCAGGGTCGGATACCAATGTCGTTGTGCACCAGGCTACCATGGAGAGAAGACTGTCCTCTAGAGAGGCAGAATGCCGGTGCTACTTATCAGAGAGCCATGGTGACTTTGTTTCATGATATGATTCATCATGAAATCGAATGCTATGACAAGATAGCAAAGTCCCAAACCGGAAGAGGGGCATCTGGCAGATCTGGCCAAGTCGTTTGACTGGTTGAGACAATTCAAACTGAGGTTGAATTCAGACAAGTGCACTATCAGAGTGCCGTCCGGTAAGCTGTTGGGGTTCATTGTAAGAAGAGGAATCAAGGTTGATCCTGCTTAAAAAAAAAAAAAAAAAAAAAAACAACAAAGAAGTGCCTGAATCGAGAACAAAGAAGAGGTTCGTGGTTTCTTAGAAAGATTGAACTACCTGTCATGGTTCACATCTCATCTAACAGCCACGGGTGAACCTATATTCAGGTTATTTGGAAAAAAAATCAATCAAAAGGTCAGGTGAAATATTGATTGCCAAGGGGCATTGAAAAAATAAAAGAATAAGTTGCAGGAGCCTCTGATTCCGATGTCCCTATGGAAAGAGACTGTTAATCTGTACTTGACAGCCCTCGAGGGGTCTATGAGGTGAAGTGGGTTAGCATGACGAGTCTTGTCAAAAAGAGCATGCAATTTACCTTAGCAAAAAGTTTACCGACTGTGAAACAATACATTCACTGTTCGAGAAAACTTGATGTACTTTGGCATAGGTTACTCGCCGACTGAGACAGTATATGCTGATTCATACCACTTTGTGGATTTCGAGATGGATCTGATCAGGTAGATTTCTGAAGAAGCCAGCATTGACCGGACGGGTTGCGAGGTGGCAAATGATTTTGACAGAATATGATATACAGTATACCTCTCAGAAAGCGATCAAGGGGAGTGTATTGTCTGATTACCTCGCTCAGCAACCTATTGATGATTATCAACCGATGAAGTTTGAATTCCCTGATGAGGACATCATGTTTCTCAAATCGAAAGATTGCGAGGAACCAATCCCGAAGGAGGGGCCTGACCCTGAATCCGAATGGATTCTGATGTTTGATGGGGCCGTTAACGTGAATGGAAGCGGTGTTGGTGCTGTTTTGGTTACGCCGAAAGGATCCCACATTCCTTTTGCTGCCCGGCTAACATTTGAGTGCACCAACAACGTGGCTGAATATGAAGCTTGTATATTGGGGATTGAAGAGGCGATTGATTTGAGGATCAAGAACCTTGTCATATATGGAGATTCAGCTCTGATGATAAATCAGGTTAACGGGAAATGGTATACGCATCAATCTCATTTAGTGCCGTATCGGGATTATACGAGAAGATTGTTGACGTTTTTCACCAAGGTGAAGTTGCATCATGTGCCCAGAGAAGAGAATCCTTTGGCAGATGCTTTGGCTACTCTGGCTGCCTTGATTAAGGTGCAGAGGTGGAATCAGTTCCCTAGTGTTGAAGTAGGTCGTCTGGATAGACCGGCTTATGTGTTTGCTGTTGACACAGTGTAACACCCTTCTAAAATACCCCAAAATTTAATTAAAACAACAAACATATATCAGAGTAGATATGCAATTAAGGGTGTCACACAATCACTTCACACCATAATAACTGTCATGCTCTTTAAAATAACATTTGCATAATTCACAGCGGATAGAAATCAAATCAATCATGCAAAACATGTAACACATTACATGTAAAATTATTCAACAAGGTAAAACATCCCATCCCGATGTTACATCTATCAGAGCATGACCCACTAAGGAGACTACACTAGACTCCAAGCACTAGCTTCTACTCAATCACTGCTCGTTACCTGAAAAATAGTTGTAAGGGTGAGTTCCTCAATCGATATAATAAGCATTATAAAATATCATGTAATGTTAAGTAATTTAACACATTAATCACCCTAATCATATCACGCATTCAGTAACGGCACATCAACTCAAATATCATACTCAATACCAACACAACTCATACTCATACTCAATACCAACACAAACACACGTATAATATTGGAATACATCCATTCATATTATACGCCATACATACATTATGCAATGAGACTCCATGCATGCGGTACCGACTATTCGTGAACATATAGTTCAACCTCACCGATCAAATCCAGATACGGCTACCAAGCTCACTAGTCCCACTCATTTGAGACCTAGTGACTCACTCACTAATTCCTCACCATGGGAATTAGCTACCACCCCAAGGGCCATGATATGCACGCTAATCACCTAGCATGCAAACACCAACAACAGTCCAAAATGACTAACTCACTAATTCCTCACCATGGGAATTAGCTACCACCATAAAGGCCACAATATGCAAGCTAAATCAACTAGCATGCAAACATCCACAATTCACAATGGACATATGCTCACACTCTAAGCCGTAAAACAATCCATTCCACAATAGCATACATAATACATACATTCACAGCATTATGCATGTCATCATACATCAGCAGCATATTATCACAAAATCATATCATGTCAATCAATAATCAAAGTATTAGCACACTCTACTAATACCTATACTGCTCAAAACAACGGGAAATGATCCCTACTCTATCATACATCAGCTAAATTACATCACTCAGCTGAAACGACCAAAAACTGCACAACAACAGCTCAGAAAAATCACAATTCTGCCCATACGCGTATTGCCTAGTCCCATACGCGTATGGCTCATTTCTCAGCCAATCCCATACGCGTATTGCCTGCCTCATACGCGTATGCTACGCGTACCACTTCCTCATACGCGTACCAACAGAGACAAAACCACGTTCAAAACATCATCTTCCTCATCCATACGCGTATTGCCTAGTGCCATACGCGTACCAGACCATCTCATACGCGTATTGCCTAGTGCCATACGCGTATGACCAGATACCAATTTCCAGATCTGCTATTGTTTTCTCTGCTACGAGATCTTCCAAATCCAACCTCCCACAGTCCAATTTTACACAGAATTTATTCATATCATCTAACACGAATCATACCCTATTCAATTTCACAAATTCTAACATTATTCCATCTAATTCTTACGAATTTCTCCAATTTTAACCCATATTTCGTTCATCCAATATTTCACAATTTTCAGCATACATCATTCTAATCAGAGTCAAATCAATGGTTTATCACTACCCACTACATGTTATCCCATAATACCCATTAAACGACGATAAACCCCCTTACCTGAGTTAATCCGGCAATCCTTCATCTTCGAGCTCTTCCTCTCTTCAACCCTTGTTCTCTGGCTCTTTGCCCTTTTTCACTTTTCTGTCTCCTTTCCTTTTCACGTGAAGAATAACCCTTTTACCAAATGGGACCTTTTCTAATTCCAACTTTTATTCCAATAATAATAATAAAAAAATAATCCAATAATAATGATCCAATTATTTAATTAAATTAATAAATATATTATTAACTTATTTTAAATAATTATCTTATTTTTATCGGGGTGTTACAACTCTCCCCCACTAAAAGAGTTTTCGTCCTCGAAAACATACCTCAAGTGAATAACTCAGGATAAGACTCCTTCATCTGACTCTCAAGTTCCCAAGTCACATTGCCACCTGCTGGTCCTCCCCAAGCTACCTTTACCAAAGCAATCTCTTTACCCCGCAACTGCTTCAACTCTCGATCCTCAATCCCCATAGGTGATGTTTCAACAGTCAGGTTATCTCTCACCTGTACATCATCTACTTGGACCACATGCGACGGATCAGGAATGTACCTCCTCAACTGAGACACATGAAAAACCTCATGCAAGTTCGCAAGTGACGACGGTAAAGCGATACGATAGGCTACCTCCCCTATCCTCTCCAAAATCTGATAAGGACCAATAAATCGAGGTGTCAACTTCTTCGACTTCAAAGCTCGACCAACCCCAGTTATTGGAGTGACACGAAGAAACACATGATCTCCCTCTTGAAACTCAAGTGACTTCCTCCTCTTGTCGTGATAACTCTTCTGACGACTCTGAGCAATCCTCATCTTCTCCTGAATCATCTTAATCTTTTCCGTAGTTTGTTGAATAATCTCCGGTCCAACCACAACACTCTCACCAGACTCATACCAACATAAAGGCGTCCGACATCTCCTACCATACAAAGCTTCAAACGGTGCCATACCAATGCTCGAATGAAAACTATTGTTGTAGGTGAACTCAATCAAAGGTAAATAACAATCCCAAGCACCTCCCTTTTCCAAAACACAAGTCCTCAAAAGATCCTCCAGTGACTGAATCGTCCTCTCAGTCTGACCATCAGTCTGCGGATGATATGCAGAACTCAATCTCAGCTTAGTTCCCAAAGCCCTCTGCAAACCTTCCCAGAACTTCGATGTAAATCTAGGATCTCTGTCCGAAACAATACTCGACGGAATACCATGCAAACTTACAATTTTCTCAATATACAACTCAGCTAATCTCTCTAACGGATAATCCATTCTGATCGGAATGAAATGAGCCGATTTTGTCAATCTGTCAACAATCACCCAAATAGCTTCAAAATTCTTAGTTGTCCTCGGTAAACCAGAAACAAAATCCATACTGATACTATCCCACTTCCACTCTGGAATAACCAACGGTTGCATTAGCCCAGACAGCTTCTGATGCTCAATCTTTGACTTCTGACAAGTCAAACAAGAATAAACAAAACTCGCAATTTCTCTTTTCATTCCCGGCCACCAAAATAACTTTTTCAAATCATGATACATCTTCGTAGCCCCAGGATGAATACTCAGGCCACTACGATGTCCTTCCTCAAGAATACTCTTCTTAAGTTCGGTAACATCCGGAATACACACCCGATTACCAAATTTCAAAACACCATTCTCATCAACTCTGAATTCACCACCTTGACCTTGATTCACTAGAGTCAACTTATCAACCAAAAGCACATCGGATTTCTGACCCTCTCTAATCTCATCCAGAATACCACTCGTTAACTTCAACATTCTCAATTTAACACTATTGTGAGTACTCTCACACACCAAACTCAAGTCTCTAAACTGTTCAATTAAATCCAATTCCTTAACCATTAACATAGACATATGCAATGATTTCCGACTCAATGCATCAGCCACTACGTTTGCTTTACCCGGATGGTAATTCAAACCAAAGTCATAATCCTTCAGGAACTCTAACCATCTCCTCTGTCTCATATTCAGCTCTTTCTGATCAAACAAATACTTTAAACTTTTATGGTCACTGAAAACCTCAAATCTTGACCCGTACAAGTAATGCCTCCATAACTTCAGAACAAATACCACAGCTGCCAACTCTAAATCGTGTGTCGGATAGTTCCTCTCATGAACCTTCAGTTGTCTCGAAGCATAAGCTACAACCTGCTTATTCTGCATCAAAACACCACCTAAACCCAACAATGAAGCATCACAGTAAACCTCAAATGGTTCTGATGGACTCGGTAATATCAGAATAGGAGCAGTGGTTAACCTTCTCTTTAACTCTTGGAAACCTTCTTCACATCTTGAGTCCCAAACAAACGCTTGCCCCTTTCTAGTCAACATCGTCAACGGTAACGCCAACTTAGAAAATCCCTCAATAAATTTCCTATAATAACCTGCAAGTCCAAGAAAACTCCTTATCTCAGAAACTGACTTCGGAGCTTCCCACTTAGATACCGCTTCTATCTTAGAAGGATCAACAGCAACACCACCTCTTGAAACCACATGACCAAGAAAACTAACCTCTTCTAACCAAAATTCACACTTAGACAGTTTAGCAAATAACTTCTTTTCTCGTAGAACTCCTAAAACCACTCTCAAATGTCCAGCATGCTCTTCTTCAGATTTCGAATACACCAAAATATTGTCAATAAACACCACAACAAACTTGTCTAGGTACGGATGGAAAATCCTATTCATATACTCCATAAATACTCCAGGCGCATTAGTCACACCAAAAGGCATTACAGAATACTCATAATGTCCATACCTTGTTCTGAAAGCAGTCTTCTGAATATCCTCAGTTTTCACACGTATCTGATGATACCCAGATCTCAAATGTATTTTGCTGAACACACTCGCACCAACCAACTGATCCATCAAATCATCAATCCTCGGCAAAGGATACCGATTCTTGATCGTTACTTTATTCAGTTGCCTGTAGTCCACACATAACCTCATAGTACCTTCTTTCTTCTTAACCAATAACACTGGTGCACCCCACGGCGACACACTCGGACGAATAAATTTCTTATCCAACAGATCTTCCAGCTGACTCTTCAATTCAGTTAACTCAATAGCAGACATACGATACGGAGCCATCGATGTCGGCCTAGTACCAGGTACCAAATCAATCGAGAACTCAACTTCATGCTCTGGCGGTAATTCATTCACTTCTTCAGGAAACACATCAGGAAAATCACACACCACGGCTAGATCGCAAATCACCAGTTTATCTTTAGCCTCCAAAGTCGCTAACAGCATAAACAACTCTGCCCCATCTGCTACTGCTTCATTCACCTGCCTTGCTGATAGAAACAAACTCTTCCCTTCCTCAATCTCAGGAAAGATCACAGTCTTATCAAAACAGTTGATATAAACTCGGTTAAACACCAACCAGTTCATCCCCAGGATAACATCAATCTGCACTAGTGGAAGACACACGAGGTCTATCTCAAAGTCTCTAGCAAAAATACTCAAAGGACAATTTAAACAAACTAAAGTAGTAGTCACTGAACCCTTCGCAGGAGTATCAATCACCATACTCCCATGCATCTCAGATATCTCTAATTCAAGTTTCACAGCACAATCCAAAGATATAAAGGAATGAGTCGCACCTGTGTCAATAATAGCTACAAGAGGAAAGCCATTAATATAACACGTACCTCGGATCAAACGATCATCTGCAGAAGTCTCAGAACCCGATAAAGCAAAAACCTTGCCTCCCGACTGGTTCTCTCTCTTTGGCTTAGGACACTGTGGACTGATATGACCCACCTCTCCACAGTTGAAACAAGTCACAGTCTTCAACCGGCACTCTGCAGCCAAGTGACCACCTTTTCCACACTTGAAACACTTCTTCTCAGTACTGGTACACTCATGGATATGATGTCCAGCCTGACCACACCTGTAACACTTAGCAGGAGCACTGGAGTCTCCCCCACTAGGCCTCTTCATTCCACTCTGCCTCTGGAAACCTTTGCCAGCTGCATACGGTTTCCCACGATCATTCTGATTCTTGCCTTTCCTATCAACCCTTTGCTGATAGCTCTCCGCTCTGGCCTTGGTATCCTGTTCGAAAATCCTGCAACAGTCAACCAAGTCAGAGAACACTCTAATCCGCTGATACCCAATAGCCTGCTTGATCTCGGGACGTAACCCGTTCTCAAACTTCACACACTTTGAAAATTCCCCAGTAGCCTCGTTATAGGGAGTGTAATACTTCGACAGCTCTGTGAACTTAGCAGCATACTCAGTAACAGACCGGTTGCCCTGCTTCAATTCTAAAAACTCTATCTCTTTCTTTCCTCTGACATCCTCTGGAAAGTACTTCCTCAGGAATCTCTCCCTGAACACCGCCCAAGTGATCTCAGCACTCCCAGCAGCTTCCAACTCAGTGCGGGTAGCAACCCACCAATCATCTGCTTCCTCTGACAGCATATGCGTACCGAACCTGACCTTCTGGTTATCGGCACACTCAGTCACTCGGAAGATCCTCTCGATCTCCTTCAACCACTTCTGAGCACCATCTGGATCGTATGCTCCCTTGAACATTGGAGGATTGTTCTTCTGGAATTCACTCAGTTGACGAGCAGCTCCCAATCCCACAATATTCGGATTCCCTCCAAATACTCCAGCTAGCATACCCAGAGCCTCAGCAATCGCAGCATCGTCTCTACCTCTTCCAGCCATCTCTATTCTGAAAACCCAACAAGCTAAACAATAAGTACTGGTAGGGTTACACAACACCTATCACGTACAGGGAAACAGAATAATTATAACTCGACTCGACCGACTATGCTCTGATACCACTAATGTAACACTCTTCTAAAATACCCCAAAATTTAATTAAAACAACAAACATATATCAGAGTAGATATGCAATTAAGGGTGTCACACAATCACTTCACACCATAATAACTGTCATGCTCTTTAAAATAACATTTGCATAATTCGCAGCGGATAGAAATCAAATCAATCATGCAAAACATGTAACACATTACATGTAAAATTATTCAACAAGGTAAAACATCCCATCCCGATGTTACATCTATCAGAGCATGACCCACTAAGGAGACTACACTAGACTCCAAGCACTAGCTTCTACTCAATCACTGCTCGTTACCTGAAAAATAGTTGTAAGGGTGAGTTCCTCAATCGATATAATAAGCATTATAAAATATCATGTAATGTTAAGTAATTTAACACATTAATCACCCTAATCATATCACGCATTCAGTAACGGCACATCAACTCAAATATCATACTCAATACCAACACAACTCATACTCATACTCAATACCAACACAAACACACGTATAATATTGGAATACATCCATTCATATTATACGCCATACATACATTATGCAATGAGACTCCATGCATGCGGTACCGACTATTCGTGAACATATAGTTCAACCTCACCGATCAAATCCAGATACGGCTACCAAGCTCACTAGTCCCACTCATTTGAGACCTAGTGACTCACTCACTAATTCCTCACCATGGGAATTAGCTACCACCCCAAGGGCCATGATATGCACGCTAATCACCTAGCATGCTGTCATACCCTAAATTTTACCCTGAGTTTTCACTTGCATCCTTATAGTAAAATTGATCCATTTTTTGTCGTGTATTTCATAAGTTAAAAGCATTTATCAGAGTTTAGATGAAAAGTCATGAATTCTGGCATTTTATCTGGTCTTGATGATATTCATTTAGTCATCTGTTGATTGAGAAGTCGAAAGACTTGATTTCTCGATCTCAGTGCATCATTTATTCTATTGCATCTTGTTTCAGAGATTTGGAAGGTGATAATCAAGAGAGTTGTCTTCGTCTGAATATGTATAGGTTTTGTTTGTGCTTGAGAATGAGAAGCAAATGGTCCAAGGGTGATTCAATTACATCTGATTGTCTGTTCGCGGTTATTCAGTCAGCAATTCAACTCATTTATAAGACGTTTGCATTTTATACTTGTCACAACATGCATTTTATTTTGCATTGTGCTTGAAATTTCAGCCAGGTTAATTTTTCTGATCTACAGACAGACCGGTCGCACAGTTTCTCAATTGTACATCGAATTAGCGGATGAAAAATTTCAAAATTAAGCTTGCAAACGTTAATTTTATTAATATATGGTTCATGTAATTTAACCTGGTGTGCTCATTTTTATTTTTTGATTACTTTCTCTGTCGCATTTTTATCCGCCTGAGCCTTTTAACCTGTCGATTTTTATTTCAAAATTTGATCAAAGCCTGTATGTTTCCGGGAATTTTATTTCGCATTGATAATTTTGGTGCAGTCAGTTTAATTTTTCAAGCATCTTTTCGCCCGTTTTTTTTCATTTTTTATGTGATTATTTTCGTTTTTTAACCAAAATAATTGTTGGAATTAAATAGTTTTTTCATGTTTTTATTTTGATTTTATTTTTGTATTTTCGATTTTTATTTTAATGGCTAACATTTTAGTTTTTTTAGTTTATTTTAAAAATTAATAAAAATAAAATAATATCATGAACCCTCCACTCAAAGTGGGACACGTATCCCCCATTTTACACTGTCCAAGTGCATCCACGTCTCACATTTTACACCACAAAAATATTTCACCACTCTCTCTTTCCACATACACATAAACTCTCTCTTCACTCTGCTACTAGAGATCCATACACCATTTTTCTTAAAAGACCACATACTTCATTCTTCCATTAAACAACATCTTTGTCAAGAAGAATCAATAACTTCATAATTAAACTCGCTTCAACACACCATTAATCTCCTTCACATGTCCACCATAGCCACACACCAACACACTTGAGATTTTGGTTTCATGTTCATGTAATTTATCTCTCTATTTCCAAACTCACATAACCATCATTCACCAACAAACAACCATCTAAGTAATAGCCAAAATCATTTTTCTCCAGATCCAAACGCAATAGTACTACCGGTAACCATATATTTCTCACCAACTCAACTTTACAACCCCTGCTTATTGCATCTTCTCCTCATTGTATTTCCATAAAACAAATCAATACCTCATGCACATGAGCTATTCCGCACCAATGCCACCAAATGACACATCCCTCACCACCATGAACTTCCGCATTTCATCCCGTAGCCGCCACGATGTCCGGTAGCTTTTCTTTTTTTCTTTTCTTATTACCATTTATTTTGCTCGGATTGTTTGTTTTGAATGTGTTTGGTATTTATGATTGTGTTATATTGAATTTTCCTTGTGTTTATAAACATGGGATTTGGATACTGAACATGACTAGAGAGAATGTGTTGCTTTTCTTCTTTTCTTGTTTATGTTTACTGCATAATTAATGTGAGAGAGGAAGGTAATAGTTATTGTATATTATTAATTCTTTTTTATGTTAAAAGAAATACAATATGTCATGATGCTATTGGTAGATTTGTATGGTGGAAAAGTCAGCAAACATTTTCTATTATCCTCATTTTAACGTTCCATGCAATGAGAATATAGTAGAAACAAACACTTGGTTTTATTTAATTTTTATATTCGCTTGCCATGTGTCTTGGAATTATTGGATATGGTTCAAATTTTGAAGAAAAAAAACTCCATCTTCTGCAAGTGTCTACTGCCCCATGTGCTTGTTCTTTCTATTTACTTTTCTTTTCTTTTTTAATTATTATTATTATTATTATTATTATTATTATTATTGTTATTATTTTTATTATTATTATTATTATTATTATTATTATTATTATTATTATCACTAAGTTAGGTTAGTTTATTAGGACATTCGGCCTTAGATTTTTTTAATTACACCCACATGTTCATATTCATACCTCTGTAGTATTTTATTCATCTAGCTATTTTATTAATTTTTATCTTTTAATCTTATTATTTATTCTATTATATTTTTTGATTAAATTATTTAGAGTAATAATTATTTAATTGATTAATTGATTGTCATTTAATTAATTGATGTTGTAGTTAAGTGGATTTTACTTGATCGATTATTTTACTTGATCTCAATGTATGATGTCGGACGGTTAAATAATTCATATATTGTATCCCCATTTGATAAATTGTACCCACATTCCCAAAAATGTGTAATAAATTTACCGCTTTCATTTACTTTACTGTACCAGTTGATTATTAATAAAAGATTAAAATCAACCATTTCAGAAAAGAACAGAAAACAAACACTCGATCCAACGTCGAGTCTTTTTTTCCTAAATCAAATCCAAATTGATTGCAAAGTCGAGCACCACCCCCGCCACATCCAAATTATTTTTCATAAGTCAACTTCTGACACTTGATCCAACGTCAAGTCGTCCCCCTGTTTTTAAAAGCTTTTCACAATAAAAATGGAAGAAACTGATTAAGTTTAGACTTTCTCTGTTTCGAATGTTAGGATACTGCTGTAGAGCTCAATGTTCAAACATTCGTCTTCCATCTTAAAATACAATAATTACTAGAATTAGGTCATTTCTCTTATAGAAGAAAAAGATTGATTGGGTATCGACCTTCTCTTTCCCGATTATTTGGATACTGCTGTAGAGCTCTCTGTCTGACTAATCGTCTTCCATTAATGAACTTTGACTTAATTTGCCACACATTTTCATAATAAACTTTTGGATGAAAAGAGAGTGATTGGGCTTAGGCCTCTTCCTTTTCGAGCATCTGAGTAATGCAGTAGAGCTCTCTGCTTGGATGCTTGTATTCGCTTATAATCAACTCAAACTCATCAAACTTATTTTCCGCCCTCGTGCGACCCCAAAAACATTTTCTGAAAAGAGTATGCAACATCTATTTTGATGTGAAACAAACAAAGACTTCAGCCTCCAAGAGTGAGCAGCAAGTAAAGGTTTAATCGCTCAAATGTGATCCAAGCATCACTCTCTTTAAAAGCAATCCATCTAGTAGTTCTCTTTGGGTAGAACTACGTATGCCTTGAGTTCTTCATAGCACCTGGAGATACGTAGGAGCAGGATTGCGAAATCTTGTCAGGCACATTAATATTAAAAAACCTTAAGTTTTTCCTTTCTTTCTCTCTTTTTTCTCGCTCGATAACTAGAAGTTCACAAATGATATCACGCTAACACTCTAACACGAAACTAACTAAATGGGTCCCATCGAGTACGATGGATGTGAGGGGTGCTAATACCTTCCCCTTGCATAACCGACACCCGAACCCGATTTGGTTGCGACGACCATTTCTTTTTGATTTTTGTGGGTTTTATCGATATTTCCCCTTTCCCTCTTTGGGAATAAATAAAGTTCGGTGGCGACTCTGTTTTGTTTATATTTCGAGCGTTCCTTACGCTTGGGTATTTTTCGCGCCGCGACAGCTGGCGACTCTGCTGGGGATATACAAACTTCTCCTAAGCGAGTCAACCCTAATTTAGTTTGTTTTGTGTTTGAGTTTTTGCTTTTATCTGTGTATTTAATTCTTATTTGTTATATCTATATATGCCTTTATTATCTGTATTTCCAATTGATGTATTATTTTTATATGCTATCATTGGAGCTCTTTGATTATGGGCATTTGTGTGAGGAAAAGCTTTATACCCTAGCTATGAGAAAAAACTTAAGTTAGGATGGTGGTTGTGTAGTATTGACCTGCGAGACATCGGACTCGTTAGGTTGATGCGAGAACCCCACTCAGATGAGATCCCTTGAAAGTATTACTGTCTTACGATTAGTCGTTTTGGCGGTGATACTTTCAACCTCGATCTATGATTCTGAGGACCTTTTGTAGAACCCTGAACCTATGGATTTTAGGACTGATGGTTGTGTAGTGTTAACCCATGAGACTTAGGACCTGTTGGGTTAATACGAAGACCTCACTCAGAATAGATCATTTTTAAGGATATTGTTGTCTTACGAGTAGTCGTTCTGATGATAATATTGTCAGGTGTGATCCATGACTCTGGGAACCGTGTCTAGAACCGTGTCTAGAACCGTGGAGTCGATGGTTGTGTAGTATTGAACTACGAGACTTAGGACTCATTGGGTTAATACAAAGACCTCACCTAGAATAGATCCTCTTTAAGATATTATTGTCTTACGATTAGTCCTTCTGACGATAGTATTCTTGAATAGGGTCCATGATTCTAGGAACCTTTTTAAAGCCTAGAGCCTACCTGTGGTTGGATTCCCTTTTCCTGGAACCTTTCCTCTATGAAGTAATTGATCAGAATGTTTAATGATCACATACTCAAATGTGCATACATAAACATGAGCATTTCATTGTCATAACATGCATAATATGATCATAAAAAGTTGTCGTGTCTGCATGTATCAAACATGCATATGCACACATTCACAAAAAAACTCATTTCATCCTTTGTCCATAACCCGTACTTGATTTCCTGACACCCGTATCAGACTCAAAGCAACTTTCAAAGGATCATGGACCTATGGGATCAAATCTAGTTTGTGTTAAGAGAAGATGTTGGCTTGATAAAGAATCAGATGAACCAACTATGAAGAAGGACAACCCTACAATGAATCAGGCGAGAAAGCTCATCCTTAACAGTAGCAATTATTTGGCTACTGTCGTTTTTCATTTGTATTTCCTTTGCATGTTTGAATGTGTATTTGCTTTTAAGTATTGTTTTCTTTCAATTGTAATATTAATGAAGTGATCATGCATTTTCTGAATCAATCATGTCGTATTCACTCATTTTTTTTTATATATGAAAAAAAATATTTCTCCCATTAACCTTTCTTTATCAAACTGTTGTTTTAGCAAAGATTTGAGGGAGGATGATGAAAAGAAAAAAAAAACCAAAATTGCTGGCAAGTATGTTTTCAAACAAACTTTGTTGATGATGTAAGGCATTGTTTCAACTCCTAAACACCGGAGATATAAGGAAGATAATCCCTCGTCAACCCCTTTGAGCCTAGAGGTTGGTGTTTCTTTCTAAACGAAAAAACCCTTTATTTTGAACCTGGGGCAGGATAGTTTTCAGTTAATTCGGCTATGCATTCAAAGTTTAAGAGAATCATTCCAAACACCTAAAGAGGTGTAAACACATGCTTTTCTTCACACATCAAGAAGTGTCGAATCAAACATAAAAATCAAAAGATATTGTGGTTATTCCTCAATAAACCAATGACATGGCAATCATAATTAGTTGAAAAAGGAAAAAAGACAAAGAGCCTGCTAAGTCGAATACCAAGAAGGTGACTTAGGCAAAAATTAGGGCATCCCGGTGGAATGAGAGTTCAAAAGAACCATTTCACGCAAAAGTTAGGGAAAGAAGGAAAAAAGGGAAAGGATAAAAAAATGTGACGATCAAATCAAGAACCAAAGGGTCACCCAAAATTCCTAAACATAAACAAATTTTTGTGATTACCAAAGACAAGTGACTGCAACCTCAAATGAATGATCACCATTGATTCTTAAGCCATCAACTTCACACTTTCAAACTCTCTTGGAAGTTGAATGAGTTTGTCAAATTAACTGAATATAAGATTGGAGATCATCATGAAGAAGGGGTGGGTTAAAATTAAATTTTGAGCCTCATATCCTTTTATTCAAAACCGTGAACCAGGCCACATTACAACCCTCAAAAGACCTAATTGAAGCAAGATTTCTTTTGAAAGCATACTCAACAAGGTTGCGTTAACTTGACTCCTAGATATTTGCTAAATCATCTGTATTGGTATCATATCTCGTTGTCTGTCGCACTTTGGATAAACCAATGATCTGTTAATTATATATCACCATTCATTACAATAATGATTGATTTCAAAATTTGCATAAGAACTGCATTAAAATTACCATTTTTGGAATGAATAATTTTATTTGCAAATCACATTTTTAGCATCATGGAAATTTCTCCAAAGAGCAGTCAGCTTGGTGAAAGTCGTTTCAGATTCAGCGATTCTGGGGCAATCACTTCGAGACGCAATAGGTCTCTCCAAGGCTCATGCTAGGGCAAGCCATCTTACGGTAAGACTTTGGAAAGCAAATGTCAATTTCTTTTTCAAAGGCCCAATAGACAGGGGCATGATAAGTTCACAAGATGTGAAACATATCAACGATCGCCATGATCTGAGAAAGTCAGAGTTCTCTATTCTTCCAAAGACAAGAGTTCCCAACTGAAGCCCTCTAGGCGGCAAAGTAGAAATCAAAGTTTTTCAAACCATCTTCATGGTGTTAAAACTGTTCAAAGCCAGTGGTGTCAGGGGATCAGAGCTTGATACCCACAAAATGCATAAACTAATATATTCATGCATTCACATTCATTCTGCGTATCATATATAAAACAGATCATGCATAAACCTCAGCCGGATTTAATAACCTCTCAAGGAAGTTCAGTGTAATCCTCAACAAACCAAGATTCAAGGGGTGTGTTTTCTCAGGAGTAGAACAATTTTTCTCTTCAGTAAGTACTTTCAGAATTTGATCATTGTTGGCATTGATTCTTAAGATGAGTTTCTTCCCTAGCAAGGTGATTGATGTTCTCCCATTGGAACTCTGGTGTCAACGGAATTTCTGCTTGGTTTCCCCAGTAGATATCTCCCCACAAGTTTCTCCAACATTGTATTTTCTCCAACAAAAATTCATGAACTTCCCAAGCGAGTTTCATAGCAGTATGATTCCTTGAGAAAGGTATCCCCAATAATTTTATCTTCAGCAAGTCTCTTTGAAGTAGCTGTCTAAGATGGACATCTCTTCATAAGTTAGAAATCTCCCCAATGAGTCTAATGGACGAGAGTTCCATGAACAAACAAGTTTTACTGAATGTTCCTCAGCATATCTCCAGCGAGCCTCCTGTGTGTTTGTTTCCCAGAGAGTCTCTTGTATTGCCCAACAGGTTTCTTCAATCAATCCTCGGAAGAGTTAGTGTTCCATGCTGATCTATTATGAGATGGAGCATCTGATTGGACCTGTCAGTTCAATAATTGAGAGTAATGTTAATCCTTTTAGTTATCATTAACTTTTCATCCCCATCAAGTCTTCGGGATCTTCCCATTCCCCAAAAGAGTCTTCTATCAGCCAAGAGCAGCTGAATATGCGGTTATTCCCCAAAGGAAGCATTTTGTTTATTTCCCAGCATTTTGCATCAAATAAGAGCAGTTGAATGCATTAGTTTCAGCCAAGAGCAGCTGAATACTATTTTATTTTCCAGCGGTTTACTTCAACCAAGAGTCGTTGAATGCATCAGTTTCAGCCAAGAGTTGCTGAATATGACATCTTTAGCCAAAAGCAACTGAATATGATCGTTTATTCCCCCAGGAGTGTCTGCCTTCAACGAAGAACGTCTGAAGACCAGTCGTGCATGTTACCTTATAACAGATCCATCCCAGAGTCTTTTGTCAGTCAAGAGCAACTGAACGTAATTCTCTCATCCCTAGTCATTTGTATGTCATCTGAGAAATCAAGAGCATTTCTCAATTCATTTACATTCATGATTAAGGAATCAAGATTATTTCTTAATTCATTTGCATTTCATCTGAGAAATCGAGAGCATTTCTCAATTCATTTACATTCATGATTAAGGAATCAAGAGTATTTCTTAATTCATTTGCATTTCATCTGAGAAAATCAAGAGAATTTCTCATTTACATTCATGATTAAGGAATCAAGAGTATTTCTTAATTCATATGCATTATCATGATTAAGAAATCAAGAGTATTTCTTAACTCATACATATTTCATTTACATTCATGATTAAGAAAACAAGAGTATTTCTTAACTCATCTGCATGTCATATGAGAAATCAAGAGCATTTCTCAATTCATTTTCATTTATGATTAAGGAATCAAGAGTATTTCTTAACTCATCTTCATATCATCTGAGAAATCAAGAGTATTTCTCAATTCATTTACATTCATGATTAAGAAATCAAGAGTATTTCTTAACTCATCTTCATATCATCTGAGAAATCAAGAGTATTTCTCAATTCATTTACATTCATGATTAAGAAATCAAGAGTATTTCTTAACTCATCTGCATGTCATCTGAGAAAATCAAGAGCATTTCTCAATTCATTCACATTCATGATTAAGGAATCAAGAGTATTTCTTAAATCATTTGCATTTCATCTGAGAAAATCAAGAGAATTTCTCATTTACATTCATGATTAAGGAATCAAGAGTATTTCTTAATTCATATGCATTATCATGATTAAGAAATCAAGAGTATTTCTTAACTCATACATATTTCATTTACATTCATGATTAAGAAAACAAGAGTATTTCTTAACTCATCTGCATGTCATATGAGAAATCAAGAGCATTTCTCAATTCATTTTAATTTATGATTAAGGAATCAAGAGTATTTCTTAACTCATCTTCATAGAATTTAAGAAATCAGGAGCATTTCTCATATCATTTATCATCCGATGATTAAGAGATCAAGAGCATTTCTCAATTCATCTGCATTTTCATTCAGCCATATGATGATTAAGAGATCAGGTTTTTTTTCTTAATTCATTCATCTCTGAGGAGTCAAGAGTACTTCTTAACATCCATATCATTTGTCATTCATACGGTTGAGAAATCAAGAGTATTTCTCAATTCATTCACATTCATTTTTAAGGAGTCAAGAGTACTTCTTAATCTTCATTTACATGCATATCGCCCAGCAATTAGGAAATCAAGAGTATTTCTTAAATCTCGTTGCATTCATTTGCATTATCGTCTGTTGATTAAGAAATCAAGAGTATTTCTTAAAACCGAGTGCATTCGGTCATAACCATAAGCATATCATTCTTCTACGTAAGAGGGAAAAATTTGGGCCCGTTTAGTATTTAAACTATCTTTCACCATGATGATTTGAAGAAGAGTTCTTCATATCCTCTAGTTAAAGATGTTTAAATAGGGGCAGCTGTCATACCCTAAATTTTACCCTGAGTTTTCACTTGCATCCTTATAGTAAAATTGATCCATTTTTTGTCGTGTATTTCATAAGTTAAAAGCATTTATCAGAGTTTAGATGAAAAGTCATGAATTCTGGCATTTTATCTGGTCTTGATGATATTCATTTAGTCATCTGTTGATTGAGAAGTCGAAAGACTTGATTTCTCGATCTCAGTGCATCATTTATTCTATTGCATCTTGTTTCAGAGATTTGGAAGGTGATAATCAAGAGAGTTGTCTTCGTCTGAATATGTATAGGTTTTGTTTGTGCTTGAGAATGAGAAGCAAATGGTCCAAGGGTGATTCAATTACATCTGATTGTCTGTTCGCGGTTATTCAGTCAGCAATTCAACTCATTTATAAGACGTTTGCATTTTATACTTGTCACAACATGCATTTTATTTTGCATTGTGCTTGAAATTTCAGCCAGGTTAATTTTTCTGATCTACAGACAGACCGGTCGCACAGTTTCTCAATTGTACATCGAATTAGCGGATGAAAAATTTCAAAATTAAGCTTGCAAACGTTAATTTTATTAATATATGGTTCATGTAATTTAACCTGGTGTGCTCATTTTTATTTTTTGATTACTTTCTCTGTCGCATTTTTATCCGCCTGAGCCTTTTAACCTGTCGATTTTTATTTCAAAATTTGATCAAAGCCTGTATGTTTCCGGGAATTTTATTTCGCATTGATAATTTTGGTGCAGTCAGTTTAATTTTTCAAGCATCTTTTCGCCCGTTTTTTTTCATTTTTTATGTGATTATTTTCGTTTTTTAACCAAAATAATTGTTGGAATTAAATAGTTTTTTTCATGTTTTTATTTTGATTTTATTTTTGTATTTTCGATTTTTATTTTAATGGCTAACATTTTAGTTTTTTTAGTTTATTTTAAAAATTAATAAAAAATAAAATAATATCATGAACCCTCCACTCAAAGTGGGACACGTATCCCCCATTTTACACTGTCCAAGTGCATCCACGTCTCACATTTTACACCACAAAAATATTTCACCACTCTCTCTTTCCACATACACATAAACTCTCTCTTCACTCTGCTACTAGAGATCCATACACCATTTTTCTTAAAAGACCACATACTTCATTCTTCCATTAAACAACATCTTTGTCAAGAAGAATCAATAACTTCATAATTAAACTCGCTTCAACACACCATTAATCTCCTTCACATGTCCACCATAGCCACACACCAACACACTTGAGATTTTGGTTTCATGTTCATGTAATTTATCTCTCTATTTCCAAACTCACATAACCATCATTCACCAACAAACAACCATCTAAGTAATAGCCAAAATCATTTTTCTCCAGATCCAAACGCAATAGTACTACCGGTAACCATATATTTCTCACCAACTCAACTTTACAACCCCTGCTTATTGCATCTTCTCCTCATTGTATTTCCATAAAACAAATCAATACCTCATGCACATGAGCTATTCCGCACCAATGCCACCAAATGACACATCCCTCACCACCATGAACTTCCGCATTTCATCCCGTAGCCGCCACGATGTCCGGTAGCTTTTCTTTTTTCTTTTCTTATTACCATTTATTTTGCTCGGATTGTTTGTTTTGAATGTGTTTGGTATTTATGATTGTGTTATATTGAATTTTCCTTGTGTTTATAAACATGGGATTTGGATACTGAACATGACTAGAGAGAATGTGTTGCTTTTCTTCTTTTCTTGTTTATGTTTACTGCATAATTAATGTGAGAGAGGAAGGTAATAGTTATTGTATATTATTAATTCTTTTTTATGTTAAAAGAAATACAATATGTCATGATGCTATTGGTAGATTTGTATGGTGGAAAAGTCAGCAAACATTTTCTATTATCCTCATTTTAACGTTCCATGCAATGAGAATATAGTAGAAACAAACACTTGGTTTTATTTAATTTTTATATTCGCTTGCCATGTGTCTTGGAATTATTGGATATGGTTCAAATTTTGAAGAAAAAAAACTCCATCTTCTGCAAGTGTCTACTGCCCCATGTGCTTGTTCTTTCTATTTACTTTTCTTTTCTTTTTTAATTATTATTATTATTATTATTATTATTATTATTATTGTTATTATTTTTATTATTATTATTATTATTATTATTATTATTATTATTATTATTATTATTATCACTAAGTTAGGTTAGTTTATTAGGACATTCGGCCTTAGATTTTTTTAATTACACCCACATGTTCATATTCATACCTCTGTAGTATTTTATTCATCTAGCTATTTTATTAATTTTTATCTTTTAATCTTATTATTTATTCTATTATATTTTTTGATTAAATTATTTAGAGTAATAATTATTTAATTGATTAATTGATTGTCATTTAATTAATTGATGTTGTAGTTAAGTGGATTTTACTTGATCGATTATTTTACTTGATCTCAATGTATGATGTCGGACGGTTAAATAATTCATATATTGTATCCCCATTTGATAAATTGTACCCACATTCCCAAAAATGTGTAATAAATTTACCGCTTTCATTTACTTTACTGTACCAGTTGATTATTAATAAAAGATTAAAATCAACCATTTCAGAAAAGAACAGAAAACAAACACTCGATCCAACGTCGAGTCTTTTTTTCCTAAATCAAATCCAAATTGATTGCAAAGTCGAGCACCACCCCCGCCACATCCAAATTATTTTTCATAAGTCAACTTCTGACACTTGATCCAACGTCAAGTCGTCCCCCTGTTTTTAAAAGCTTTTCACAATAAAAATGGAAGAAACTGATTAAGTTTAGACTTTCTCTGTTTCGAATGTTAGGATACTGCTGTAGAGCTCAATGTTCAAACATTCGTCTTCCATCTTAAAATACAATAATTACTAGAATTAGGTCATTTCTCTTATAGAAGAAAAAGATTGATTGGGTATCGACCTTCTCTTTCCCGATTATTTGGATACTGCTGTAGAGCTCTCTGTCTGACTAATCGTCTTCCATTAATGAACTTTGACTTAATTTGCCACACATTTTCATAATAAACTTTTGGATGAAAAGAGAGTGATTGGGCTTAGGCCTCTTCCTTTTCGAGCATCTGAGTAATGCAGTAGAGCTCTCTGCTTGGATGCTTGTATCCGCTTATAATCAACTCAAACTCATCAAACTTATTTTCCGCCCTCGTGCGACCCCAAAAACATTTTCTGAAAAGAGTATGCAACATCTATTTTGATGTGAAACAAACAAAGACTTCAGCCTCCAAGAGTGAGCAGCAAGTAAAGGTTTAATCGCTCAAATGTGATCCAAGCATCACTCTCTTTAAAAGCAATCCATCTAGTAGTTCTCTTTGGGTAGAACTACGTATGCCTTGAGTTCTTCATAGCACCTGGAGATACGTAGGAGCAGGATTGCGAAATCTTGTCAGGCACATTAATATTAAAAAACCTTAAGTTTTTCCTTTCTTTCTCTCTTTTTTCTCGCTCGATAACTAGAAGTTCACAAATGATATCACGCTAACACTCTAACACGAAACTAACTAAATGGGTCCCATCGAGTACGATGGATGTGAGGGGTGCTAATACCTTCCCCTTGCATAACCGACACCCGAACCCGATTTGGTTGCGACGACCATTTCTTTTTGATTTTTGTGGGTTTTATCGATATTTCCCCTTTCCCTCTTTGGGAATAAATAAAGTTCGGTGGCGACTCTGTTTTGTTTATATTTCGAGCGTTCCTTACGCTTGGGTATTTTTCGCGCCGCGACACATGCAAACACCAACAACAGTCCAAAATGACTAACTCACTAATTCCTCACCATGGGAATTAGCTACCACCATAAAGGCCACAATATGCAAGCTAAATCAACTAGCATGCAAACATCCACAATTCACAATGGACATATGCTCACACTCTAAGCCGTAAAACAATCCATTCCACAATAGCATACATAATACATACATTCACAGCATTATGCATGTCATCATACATCAGCAGCATATTATCACAAAATCATATCATGTCAATCAATAATCAAAGTATTAGCACACTCTACTAATACCTATACTGCTCAAAACAACGGGAAATGATCCCTACTCTATCATACATCAGCTAAATTACATCACTCAGCTGAAACGACCAAAAACTGCACAACAACAGCTCAGAAAAATCACAATTCTGCCCATACGCGTATTGCCTAGTCCCATACGCGTATGGCTCATTTCTCAGCCAATCCCATACGCGTATTGCCTGCCTCATACGCGTATGCTACGCGTACCACTTCCTCATACGCGTACCAACAGAGACAAAACCACGTTCAAAACATCATCTTCCTCATCCATACGCGTATTGCCTAGTGCCATACGCGTACCAGACCATCTCATACGCGTATTGCCTAGTGCCATACGCGTACCAGACCATCTCATACGCGTATTGCCTAGTGCCATACGCGTATGACCAGAGACCAATTTCCAGATCTGCTATTGTTTTCTCTGCTACGAGATCTTCCAAATCCAACCTCCCACAGTCCAATTTTACACAGAATTTATTCATATCATCTAACACGAATCATACCCTATTCAATTTCACAAATTCTAACATTATTCCATCTAATTCTTACGAATTTCTCCAATTTTAACCCATATTTCGTTCATCCAATATTTCACAATTTTCAGCATACATCATTCTAATCAGAGTCAAATCAATGGTTTATCACTACCCACTACATGTTATCCCATAATACCCATTAAACGACGATAAACCCCCCTTACCTGAGTTAATCCGGCAATCCTTCAGCTTCAAGCTCTTCCTCTCTTCAACCCTTGTTCTCTGGCTCTTTGCCCTTTTTCACTTTTCTGTCTCCTTTCCTTTTCACGTGAAGAATAACCCTTTTACCAAATGGGACCTTTTCTAATTCCAACTTTTATTCCAATAATAATAATAATAATAAAATAATCCAATAATAATGATCCAATTATTTAATTAAATTAATAAATATATTATTAACTTATTTTAAATAATTATCTTATTTTTATCGGGGTGTTACACACAACGCCTGGTGATGAGAAGCCGTGGTATTACGATATCAAGCGCTATCTAGAGACTCAAGAGTATCCTGAGGGAGCATCTAAGAAGGACCGAAAGACTCTGCGGAGGTTGGCCATGGTGTTCTACCTGAATAAGGATAGGGTTTTGTACAAGAGAAATTTCGATTGGGTCTTGCTCATATGTGTTGATGATAAAGAAGCAAGCCAATTGATGAAAGAGGTTCATGAAGGATCGTTCGGTACCCATGCCAGTGGGAATGCGATGGTAAAGAAGTTGCTGAGGGCAGGTTATTACTGGATGACAATGGAGGCCCAATGTTTCAATTTCGTGCGGAAGTGTCATAAATGCCAGATTTATGCTGACAAGGTGCACGTGCCTCCAAATCCGTTGAGTTTAATGTCGTCTCCATAGTCGTTTGCTATGTGGGGCATTGATATGATCGGAAAGATTGAGCCTACGGCTTCGAATGGGCATCGATTCATATTAGTGGCTATTGATTACTTCACCAAGTGGGTAGAAGCAGCCTCTTATACGAATGTGACGAAGCAGGTCGTGGCCAGATTTCTCAAGAGAGACATCATTTGCAGATATGGGGTTCCCGAAAGGATCATTACTGATAATGGTTCTAATTTGAATAATAAGATGATGGCAGAACTGTGTCGGGAATTCAAGATTGAGCATCACAATTCTTCTCCCTATCGTCCGAAGATGAATGGGGCGGTTGAGGCAGCCAATAAGAATATAAAGAAGATTGTGCAGAAAATGGTGGTAACCTACAAAGACTGGCATGAGATGTTGCCGTTTGCATTGCATGGGTATCGAACGTCGGTGCGTACATCTACTGGGGCAACTCCTTTCTCATTGGTATATGGGATGGAGGCTGTACTACCAGTTGAAGTTCAGATTCCCTCTTTGAGAGTCCTGATGGACGTAAAGTTGCAAGAGGCGGAATGGGTAAGGACCCGGTACGAAGAGTTGAGCCTGATTGAGGAAAAGAGGCTCGCAACCATCTGCCATGGGCAGTTGTACCAGCAAAGGATGAAGCGTGCTTTTGACAGAAAAGTACGACCTCGGGTATATCACGTGGGTGATATGGTGCTGAAAAGGATCCTTCCTCCTCAAAACGATCGAAGGGGCAAATGGACACCGAATTATGAAGGTCCGTTCGTGGTCAAGAAGGTTTTCTCTGGTGGAGCCTTGTTGTTAACGACCATGGATGGCGAGGATTTTCCATCCCCTGTGAATGCGGACGCAGTTAAAAAATACTTCGTGTAAAGAGACCCGCTGGACGAAAAGAATAAAATAGTCCAGGCAAGAATGGGCATCCCGGCGAACTGAAAAAACAAAAAGAAAAGGTTCGGGCAAAAATTAGGGATAAAAATGAAAAAAAATGTACACCCGGCAAGTCGAAAACCTGAAAAGGCGACTTGGGCAAAAAAGGGTATCCCGGTGGACTGAAAACCCGAGAGGGCGGTCCAGGCAAAAGAGGGATTGAAACGAATAACTGCATCTAGCATGATCGTTTGCGCTTTGGTCAAAGCATCATGGATAATACCCGGTAGGGATCAGTCAGAAGCGTCTTGTTCAGAAGGCAGAAGCAAGGAGAGTCTGAGGACATATGGGGTGTAACTGAGTTGGAACTCGATGAGATCGCGGGTTTCACATTGCCATTAGGATAGATTTTTCCTTTTGTGCGCAATTACCTCTTTTCAGGAATTGCTTCCTTTGTATTGCTCGGTTTTGAGCCACACTTTTTCAATCAATAAAATGCATATTCAGTCAAATAATTTTGTTTTTTTTGTTTTTCATTACTGCTTTGATTGCAAAAACATCCGATTATTTTGATAAAGAATCTTGCATTTTAAGACATACAGGTCCCTTCCAATGTATGTTTATAAGATTGAAAGCTTGAAATCTTATTCGGAAGGATGAGTGACCCAAGTGTTGAAATCTTGACACGCCTGGGGCACAGTTTTATCTAACGATCTGTTTTGCAGGAACTGTTAGGTATTTTCACTCACTTGCAGGTTGTGATGTGGAAGTTGTTGACAAAGACAAGTCCCCATGGAGTCCGGTCAAGGACGAATGAATAAGAAGGGATGACGAAGAGACGTTGAGACGTACGATGATCCCTGGATGATAATCAAGAAGACTCTTCAAAATCGGAAGATTGGAAAGTCTGTAGAAATCCCCCGCAGGGTCCGATCAGGGACGAATGAATGGGTAGAGAGGCGACGAGGGACGTTTGACGACCTTTGGAATTAATCAAGAAGACTCTTCAAAGTCGGAAGATTGAAATTTATGTATAAATCCCAGGAGTACGCTCTCTGTCGAACGCGAAGCGACCTTGGAATACAAGATGATGGAGCAGAAAAGGTCCAGACGAGTCTGGGAGTTCTCAAAAGTGGAAAGCTGATGCGAGATGGGGAGGCGGATACCGTGGTTCGACGAGTCGACGGGTGTTCTGTACCAATTTCTCTCATTTCCCCAGCTAGGTCCCAAGCAGAGTTGTGAGGACTAAATCCCCAGCAGATCCAGGTCTGTGGTTTCCCCAGCCGAGGCAGGATGGTTGGTCCTGGCAGGTTTAAAGTAGTGTTTCCTCAACAGCTAGGCTTGAGGGTTGCTATTCCCCGAGTGGAGCGGGTTTCAATGAAATATATCTCCAGCAGTGTTCATCCTATCAGTGGATTGGACGAGTTTCCGTAGCAGATGGATATTTGCATCCCCAGCTGAGTTGATTCTATCTATGGATTGCAGGGGTTGTCCCCAGCGGAGTGGCATTCGCTTCCCTAGCAGGGTCAGGATGGTTATCCCCAGCAGGTGTCAGATCGATGCTTCCCCAGTCGTCAAGCCTGGAGGTTGCTGTTTCCCAGCAGAGCTATCTGTGAGTACTTCCCCAGTGAATTCGTCAGGTATCTGTGAGGGTTTCCCGAAGCAGGTTCGGGATTGATATCCCCAGCAAATCGAAGACTGTTGTATCCCCACAAAGTGTTGGTGGTTCTTATCCCCAGCAGTTTCCTGTGTAGATTGGGTGCAAAGGAGGTTCTTCCCCAGCAAGGTTTGCCTTTTCCCCAGCAGCAGCGGTGTTATTCCCTAGCAGGGCGGAATTGGAGTATAGACGAGTTCCTCGGCAGAGTGTCTCGTGCTCCCCAGCAGAATCCCTTGAGGGGGATGCCTTTTTATGCATTCATCATGTAGAATAAGCATAGCATATTGCATAGAAAAATAATGAATCGCGTAGCATTTCCATGATTATGGAGCATTACGCAGAAAAAATCAATCATGCATCATATTGCAAGCATAAGCTAGTCTCAAACCGTGGTTACCGTTTGAGAGGTGGTTTTGCCCGAATAGCAAGGTGTTACTCCGAGGAGTTCAGAATCATGATTTAATCGAGAATGTTCCCCAGTAGTGCGATATTGGAGGAAATGTTTCCGTCGGACAGAGATGGAAATAAAATCAGAGGACGTTACGCGATCAGCGCGATTTCGGGGTTCAAATGCAATGATCGGGGATCATTTGCGTAGGAGTTTTCCGGTGTTCAGACCGAGGCGGTATTCAGACCGAGGCGGTATTCAGACCGAAGTGGCGTTCAAGCCGATTTTCCGATTTTCAGATCGAAGAAGTTTCCGACGATCAGGTCGAAGTACTTTTTCCGGTGTTCAGACCGAGGCGGTATTCAGACCGAAGTGGCGTTCAGGCCGATTTTCCGATTTTCAGATCGAAGAAGTTTCCGACGATCAGGTCGAAGTACTTTTTTTTTCCGGTGTTCAGACCGAAGTGGCGTTCAGGCCGATTTTCCGATTTTCAGATCGAAGAAGCTTCCGACAATTAGATCGATGCAGCTTGTGGCAGTCAAGCCAACTTTCCGGTATCCAGACCGAAGTGGTATTCAGACCAGTTTTCCGGTGTTCAGACCGAGGCGGTATCCAGACCGAAGTGGTATTCAGACCAGTTTTCCGGTGTTCAGACCGAGGCGGTATCCAGACCGAAGTGGTATTCAGACCAGTTTTCCGGTGTTCAGACCGAGGCGGTATCCAGACCGAAGTGGTGTTCAGACCAGTTTTCCGGTGTTCAGACCGAGGCGGTATCCAGACCGAAGTGGTGTTCAGACCGAAGTGGTGTTCAGACCGAAGTGGTATTCAGGCCAGTTTTCCGGTATTCAGACCGAGGTGGTATTCAGACCAGTTTTCCGGTGTTCAGACCGAGGCGGTATACAGACCGAGGTGGGGTTCACATTGGCGATCACAAGTTATTGTCAGGCGACTGGGGTTCAAACAGGAGAACGGGGTTCAATATTTGGCAAATAGGAGAGCGGGGTTCAAATGCAGTGATCTGAGGATCATTTGCGTAGAAAAAAAATTTTCGGGGTTCAAGAAAATGAAAAAAGAAGAGAAAATTTTGGGGTTCAAGAAAAGCATAAAAAGAAAGGAATAATAATCCCCAGCGGATGTGGTATTCAGACCATGGTTATCCCTGCGTTACCATTTATTTTGGTATCCAGGTCGACGTTGCTGTTTCGGTGATCAGGCCGACTTTCTCCGTACCAGACGGATTCTTTCAGAGATTGTTTCTTCGCCGATTCTGACAGGCGTTGTTAATTATTTTCCCATCAGAGTGCAAATTGTTCGTCTGTTCTTGGTATTCAATCACTCTTCATCCTGATCATCTGAAAGCCGAGGCTATTCATATCGACAGGTTCACAGTGGATTGAATAGGGGCAGCTGTAACACCTCAAAATTTGCCCTCCTCTCTTGGGACTAGCTTAATCTATTGCATATCATTTTTAGGTCATTAGTCATTGCATATTGCATATCATGTGGTTACATTGTGCAAAGTCATCTTCCCAAGTCTTGATCAGAAGATAGGAGGTCATGTGCAAGCAAGGGTTTCATTGGACTGGTCATTAATCATCTGAGGATGTGGAGGTCCAAATTAGGGTTTTTGATTCTCAAGGAGATTGAGCTACATCTTGTTTGAAGTGATACATCATCATCATCATGGTTTGTCAGCATCAGGAGATTGAAGCATATTCCTTGAGATTAGGGTTTTGACCACTGGTCAACCCTAATCAACTGCATTGGGCCAATCAGGGCATGGCTAGGAGATGGGGTCTATGATGGATATGGGGATCATCATGTGGTTGTATTGAGCTTATTGAGGCTAGGTTTTCATCCTTGAGCCATTTCATCAGAAGATTGGGGCTCAGATTGATCAATGCATTGCCAAATTCATCTATCAGTTGAAAAAGTCAACTGTGGTCAACTGTGCTTGATTTTATGGATTTGGAGGTGGAATTGAGTTGGATACACTTCATTCATGTTGGAACAAGTGTTATTTGACATGTCAAAGCTCAAGAATGGAGAAAATCAAGTCAGAACAAAAATTGCCAAAAATAGAAAGTGATTTGTAATGGAAGTTTCCAAAAATGGAAAGTTTTTCACCACAAGATTACATGTCCAAGGAAGCTTCAAATGAAAATTTGTTCAACATGAAAGTTGTAGATCTTGATCTCACCTTTCTAAAAAGTCCAAGAACTTGAAATTCCCATGCATGGTTAGCAAGTTATGGTCCATTCAATTTCAAAAAAGACCCATAATCAAAGGGGCATAACTTTCACATGGAGTGTCCAAAAGGAGTGATCTTTTTATGAGCAAACTCCATTTCACATGTACTTTCATGGTGCATAATCAAAATTCATCAAAAATGGTCAATGCAAAAGGTCAATTTTCAAGTGCACTAATTAAAATCCAAGGGCAAAATGGTCCAAGTTGAGAAATAATTGGAATTTTGGAATGGGAGTTTTTGCAACACATCACAAATACCAAATAGAAATGGTTTGAACTGTCATGAGTTGTCAAGGATCAATATTTGGCTAGGCTATTTTTGAACTCTCACTTTAAGTGCATTTTTGGCATAGCATAGTGAAAATGAATTGTACAAGGCCAATTAACATGGGATCAAAGCCAACACATTCCAAATGGCATTTAGGAGATGCCTGAGCTGTCACATTGCTGTCATGAGGCCTAATGTGAAAAGTCATTTTTGCCCTTGCATTGAGAAAAATGGCATTATGCTAATCAAATTCATTTTGCTAATTGGTGATTAAGGAGGTGATTAAGCTGAAGTATTTAATCCTAATTGTAACTGAATTACACACATAATCACAATTCTCAAGAATTCATAACCAACTTTCCCTCCATTTTCTCCAAATTCATCAAGAACTTCATCAAACTTTTTTCACCGAAACTCCATCAATTCTCAACGAAATTGGAAAGTTCTTTTTGATTCATCCTCCATGAACTAGGATCTCCAAACTGTTTCATCAAAATTCATGCTAAAAGCTTCAGATTCGCAACTGTTCATCATGAGCTCAACCATGGAAAATTGAGATTTCTCACACTTGGAGCTGTTTTGGATCAAGCTAGGCGTGGCATTCATCTTCCTCAACCTTCTTCTTCATCTGTTTTGAAGAATTACATCGAGACACGCGCAAATCATCACTGTCTTCACCTACAAGGTTAATTTTCGAATCTCTTCATTTCTTAAACTATGTTAGGGCTTTTGTAGAGCTTGCAACGTAGATGAACATGATGTAATTGGTTTTTGATTTGGTGAACTATTGAATGTGTAATCATGATTTGAAGTTTGGATGTCATTTCGTTTTTGGATCAATCCGTGAGATACAGTAGAAATTAGGACGAATGAGTCACATATTTGGAATGTACATTGAAGGACGGTTCCAATGGTTATCCATTTGCCAATTTTTGTGAAGATTTGATGTTCATGTAAATCTGGAAATTCTGGACTGGTTTGATGAAGAACACGTGAAATTTTGGTGTTTGATCCATGTAATTGCTTTGCCATGTTTGAAAGTTGTTTGCCGCGCCTGTGAGCCAATGAGAAGGCGCCATGCAGTCTTTTCAAAACGACGCCGTTTTGGTGAATTTCAAAGAAATTGCAAAATTGCCACTGATCCATTTAATTAATATTTATTTCATTTTCTTTTTCTTTTCTTATTTCATTTTGTTACCACGACTTAGAAAATTCCTATAGGCTTCATTTTTCATCCAAAATTAGTGAGATTTTTTGCATAATGCTCATGATAATGTGTAGAATTTTATGATGATTTTAGTGAAATTTTTGCACGTGGGGAAATTTAATTGGCCTATTGATTTTGTGCATGTGCTCATTTTGTGTATGTTTCACCATATCCTTCATGAAATACTCATACTTGTAAATAAATGGATGAAAATTTTTGTGCTTATTCTGGACATGTTGATGGTGATTTCCATGTAGAGTTTGTGATTTTTGGATACTTGGTTGATTAGATATGATATTTTGAATCTAGGTGTGACAATTTGTGTCACACCTAGCTAGGTCATCTTCATGATTTTATTTGCCTGGCCTAGAAATGTTTGATTGCTCCAAGTTTTTGCATGAATGAACATTGATATGTCAAGATAACATGTGATTTTTGCTGGAACTTTTGATGGAGTTTTCAATTTGATTGATAATTTTCTTCACTGTTGGTTCATTTGGCAACAATGTGTGACACATGTTTGTATTTCTGTTGTGAAATTCTCATATGGTATTGGATGAAGATGAAATTTGACATGAGAATGCTAGACACATTATAGGACATCATGCTTTTGATCCCATTCATTTATAATATGTTGTCACTGTTTTATGAATTATTGAAGTGGATGCTTGTTTGGATGCTATGAATTGGCTTGTATAATTTTGTCTGGACTTCTTGATTTTCATTGACCTACTTCCTCTTGTCCAATTGAGCTGAAAATTGACATGCTAGACCTTGAATATGTCCTGTATAGGTGTGAAATTTTGTGGAATTAATTGAATTGATTTGATATGCTTTTGATTGAGGTCATTCTGTTGGGACATTTGATGTTGCATTTGACCTAATTTGACATGTTTTGGTCATGAAATGATAATGGTGAATGGTATAAGCATGGGACCAATTGCATTTGCTTTTGATTTGTTTGAATGTGATTTTGGATTGGTTTTGCTTGCTGTTTAGAATTTTTTATCACCTTTGGACCCTAGGCTTGGCCTAGTGGTCTTGTTTCTCACATTTGGTTTGGATTTTCAGGATGAAATGCACAAGGCTTAAGGATAATGCTTCAAGTCAATCAAATTGAGATTGTTTGATGTTGAGAACTAACATGACTTTGTTTTGTAGGGATTGATGCTTGAGCTTGAGCTTATAGCTTGCACTTGTGTGCATTAACCTGTGTTGTCTGTATAGATTAACATTTGCTGTTTATTGTTTGTCTGTCTGAGTACTGATGATACTTGATTGATTTCAGGTACATTTAGTTGCTTACAGTTCTTTAAGAACTTGCTTGCTGCTGCTTGGTTGTATAAACTAATTGAGGTAGGACTTCTATTCTCCATGTAGTCTGGAAGACCTGGCCTGTTACTTGGCCAGGCAACTGTCTGAAGTCCTCCTTAAGAGGCAATGTTTGTGGTTGTTTACATTTGTGCCAAGCAGGTAAAGACCTTGATTAAGGCAATTGGTGGAAGCCAAGGGATATGTAATCTATCCCCCACTATTCTGTTGAGTCGTCCCTCTGCTCACACGGCTGTGTGTTGATGCATTGGGACACAAACCCAAGATCTTGTACTTTGTACAGTTGTGTCAGAGTCTTTGAGTGTAGAAGGGTTCCATCTTTCTGAACCCACGCTCCTTTGTCTGAAGCTCTCCCTGGACAGGGATAAGAGCTGTGAAGTCTAATCTTCACTCACCTTTCATCTGGCTTCACCTTAGCCCCTCAATGGCAAGGTTAAGAGCTAACACTACCCTTGTACAGATGACTTGCTTAGGCAGTCGAACCCTTTGTTTGAGCCTCACTTGACTGGATATAGTGTGTGCTATGTGAATATTTGTTTGAATTGTTTGATTTGATTTGTTTATGCTTGCATGCTTGCTTTCTTCCTGGATAGGGTTAGCTTGCTGTTGTGTGTAACACCCCGAATTAAATAAGAGGATTATTTAAATTAAGTTAATAATATATTTAATAATTTAATTAAATAAATTGAATTATTGGATTATTATTATTATTATTATTTGGAATAATAATTAGTGGAAAATATATAAGTTGGAATAAGAGAAAAGGGTTTTCATTTTTGGTAAAGAGTTTTCACGTGAAACAGAGAAGCGGCTGAAAAGTGGAAAGTGGAGAAAGGGCAAAGAGGAAGAGCTAGAGAGCAAAGGTTGAAGAACGGAAAAGCTTGGAGCTTAGAGATTGCCAAATTATCTCAGGTAAGGGGGTTTATCGTCGTTTAATGGGTATTATAGATTAACATGTCATGGGTAGTGATAAACCGTTGATTTGACCCTAATTGGGATTGCTGAATGCTGAGAAATTATGTTGGCTAAGTGTGTTAAAGCTGTAATTGAATTTGTATTCGAGTGTGTTGTGACTTTCCGAACGTAGATCTTTTTACGGAATTGGAATCGGAGGTCCGGAAGTCCTCCAACGGCGGAAAATGCGGAGAACTCTGCATTCTGCCTTGTGTTAGCGCAGGAACTGCTGTTTTGTCTGCGTTAACCGGTTAACCCAGGGCGTTAACCGGTTAACACTGTTATATTTTGTGAAAATGTGATATTTTGCCTGCGTTAACCGGTTAACCCAGGGCGTTAACCGGTTAACACTGTTGCGTTTTGCCAGAAAGTGTGTTTTGTCCTGCGTTAACCGGTTAACCCAGGGCGTTAACCGGTTAACACTGTTGGAAATCAGAAAAATTGGTATTTTAATGTTGTGAACATAATTGGTGATTGGCCTATTATCATTAATTTTGATGAATAATTTTGTTGGGTTATGTTATGAAGTGCTGATACAAATATGTTGATAAGTTGTGTTAAAGTTTTTGAAAATACTGAGTTGTAGGCTTGATGAGCCAAAGTTGATTATAAGTTGATTTTGTTGAAAATACTGAGTTGTAGGCTTGATGAGCCAAAGTTGATTTTAAGTTGATTATGTTGAAAACCTTGTTGTGTTGCTATTATTATTATGTTGTCGGAATTGTAAAGTCGTGTATGCCATGTACATTCATATGCATTAAGTCGGGGCTTTGCTCACACCACGTTGGCCTGGATTGGCAAATTTTAAGTTGAAAGTTGAAGGCTTACGCCTTGATGGAGCTTTGCTCACACCACGTTGGCCTGGATTGGCAAAATTTTAAGTTGAAAGTTGAAGGCTTATGCCTTGATGCCCAATAAAATGGCAATGATTTTAAGTTGGGAGTTTTACTCCGATTGGTACCACATGCATGACGAGTCGAGTCTCATTTGAGTCGCATTTTATGTTGTTATTGAGTTGCATTTTATGTTGTTATTGAGTTGCATTTTATGTTGTTATTGAGTTGCATCTTACGTTGTTATTGAGTATGATATTTGAGTTGATGTGCCGTTACCGAATGCATGATATGATTAGGGTGATTAACGTGTAAATTTACTTAGCATTACATGATGATTTATAATGCTTATTATATCGATTGAGGAACTCACCCTTACAACTATTTTTCAGGTAACGAGCAGTGAGTGAGTAGAAGCTAGTGCTTGGAGTCTAGTGTGGTCTCCGTAGTGGGTCATGCTCTGATAGATGTAACATCGGGACGGGATGTTTTAACTTGTTGAATAATTTTATGTGTAATGTATTACATATGTTGAAAGATCTATATCCGCTGCGTATTTTGCAAGAAGTGTTTATGTTGAATTAAATAATGAGCATGACTGATTTTATGGTGAAATGTGTGAAGTGTTGTGTGACACCCTTAACTGCAATAATTACTCTGATTTATATATTTGTTGTTGTAAATTAAATATTTGGGGTATTTTAGAAGGGTGTTACATTAGTGGTATCAGAGCAGGTCGGTCTGTCCGGCCAGTTGTCGTGTCGTCACTGTCTAACAATTGTGTAGTTGTTACTAGTCTAACTTTTAAGTTGTGTTGTAGTGATAAGTTGAAATGGCTGGAAGGAATGACGCTGCAATGGCTGCCGCAATGCAAGCGATGGCACAGGCTGTGCAGAACTTGCCAAATGCTGGTGGAGATGCTGGATCACGTAGCTTGGCGACTTTTCAGAGAGAGAATCCGCCGGTGTTTAAAGGGAAGCATGATCCAGATGCAGCCTTGGGATGGTTGAAAGAGATTGAGAGAATCTTCCGTGTTATGGATTGCACTCCAGCTCAGAAGGTTCGGTATGGTACTCACATGCTAGCAGTCGAAGCTGATGACTGGTGGCTAGAGACTCACGAGAGGTTGACTGTGGCAGGTGAAGTCATTACTTGGGATGTATTCCGTAGGGAATTCATGAGAAAGTATTATCCGGAAGATGTCCGTGGTAAGAAGGAAATTGAGTTCGTTGAGCTGAAGCAAGGAAACATGTCTGTCACTGATTATGCTGCGAAATTTGTGGAGCTGTCCAAATTTTATCCTCATTACACTGGTACTGGTGCTGAATTTTCAAAGTGCATCAAGTTTGAAAATGGACTGCGCTCCGAAATTAAGAAGGTTGTTGGGTATCAGAAGATACGCATTTTTAATGAATTGGTTGATAGCTGCAGGATATTTGAAGAAGACAATAATGCTCATTACAAGATTGTCAGTGACCGCAGGGGCAAGCAACATCAAAATCGTGGCAAGCCGTATGATGCCCCAGTGGGAAAAGGGAAACAAGGAGCTGCTCCGGCTCAGAGGACTAGTAGGGGAGGTGCTCCTGCTGGTATAGTTTGCTTCAAATGTGGTCAGGCTGGTCATAAGAGTAATGTATGCACTGTTGAAGTAAAGAGGTGTTTTCGCTGTGGTAAGACTGGTCATGCAATAGCTGATTGCAAGCACAAGGAAGTGATTTGTTTTAATTGTGGCGAAGAAGGGCATATTGGAAGTCAGTGTCAGAAGCCAAAGAAATCTCAGACTGGGAAGGTGTTCGCATTGACTGGAACTCAAACCTCCAGTGAGGACAGACTTATCCGAGGTACGTGTTATATTAATGGCTTTCCTCTTGTAGCTATTATTGACACAGGTGCGACTCATTCCTTTATATCTGTGGATTGTGCTGTGAAACTTAAGTTAGAGATATCTGAGATGTTTGGTAGTATGGTAATTGATACTCCTGCGAAGGGTTCAGTGACTACTACTTCAGTTTGTTTGAATTGTCCTTTGAGTATTTTTGGTAGAGACTTTGGGATGGACCTAGTGTGTCTTCCACTAGTGCAGATTGATGTTATTCTGGGTATGAACTGGTTGGTGTTTAACCGAGTTTCTATCAACTGTTTTGATAAGACTGTGATATTTCCTGAGGTTGAGGAAGGAAAGGATTTGTTTCTATCAGCGAGACAAGTGGATGAGGCAGTAGCAGATGGGGCAGAGTTGTTTATGCTGTTAGCGACTTTGGAGGCTAAAGATAAACTGGTGATTTGCGATCTAGCCGTGGTGTGTGATTTTCCTGATGTGTTTCCGGAAGAGGTGAATGAATTACCGCCAGAGCGCGAAGTGGAGTTCTCGATTGATTTGGTACCCGGTACTAGACCGATATCGATGGCTCCGTACCGTATGTCTGCTGTTGAGTTAACTGAATTGAAGAGTCAGTTGGAAGATCTGTTGGATAAGAAATTTATTCGTCCGAGTGTGTCACCGTGGGGTGCACCAGTGCTATTGGTTAAGAAGAAAGAAGGTACTATGAGGTTGTGTGTGGACTACCGGCAACTGAATAAAGTGACGATCAAGAATCGGTATCCTTTGCCGAGGATTGATGATTTGATGGATCAGTTGGTTGGTGCAAGGGTGTTCAGCAAAATAGATTTGAGATCTGGGTATCATCAGATCCGTGTGAAAACCGAGGATATTCAGAAGACTGCTTTCAGAACAAGGTATGGACATTATGAGTATTCTGTAATGCCTTTTGGTGTAACTAATGCGCCTGGAGTATTTATGGAGTATATGAATAGGATTTTCCATCCGTACCTAGACAAGTTTGTTGTGGTGTTTATTGATGACATTTTGGTGTACTCGAAATCTGAAGAAGAGCATGCTGAACATTTGAGAGTGGTTTTGGGAGTTCTGCGAGAAAAGAAGTTATTTGCTAAACTATCCAAGTGTGAATTTTGGTTAGAAGAGGTTAGTTTTCTTGGTCATGTGATTTCAAGAGGTGGTGTTGCTGTTGATCCTTCTAAGATAGAAGCGGTATCTAAGTGGGAAGCTCCGAAGTCTGTTGCTGAGATTCGAAGTTTTCTTGGCTTGGCTGGTTATTATAGGAAGTTCATTGAGGGATTTTCTAAGTTGGCGTTACCGTTGACGATGTTGACTAGAAAGGGGCAAGCGTTTGTTTGGGATTCAAAATGTGAAGAAGGTTTCCAAGAGTTAAAGAGAAGGTTGACTATTGCTCCTATTCTGATATTACCGAGTCCGTCGGAACCATTTGAGGTTTACTGTGATGCTTCATTGCTGGGTTTGGGTGGTGTGTTGATGCAGAATAAGCAGGTTATAGCTTATGCTTCGAGACAACTTAGGGTTCATGAGAGGAACTATCCGACGCACGATTTAGAGTTGGCAGCTGTGGTATTCGTTCTGAAGTTATGGAGGCATTACTTGTATGGATCAAGATTTGAAGTTTTCAGTGATCATAAAAGTTTAAAGTATTTGTTTGATCAGAAAGAGCTGAATATGAGACAGAGAAGATGGTTAGAGTTTCTGAAGGATTATGACTTTGGTTTGAATTACCATCCGGGTAAAGCAAACGTAGTGGCTGATGCATTGAGTCGGAAATCATTACATATGTCTATGCTAATGGTTAAGGAATTGGATTTAATTGAGCAGTTTAGAGACTTGAGTTTGGTGTGTGAGAGTACTCACAATAGTGTTAAATTGGGAATGTTGAAGTTAACAAGTGGTATTCTGGATGAGATCAGAGAGGGTCAGAAATCCGATATGCTTTTGGTTGATAAGTTGACTCTAGTGAATCAAGGTCAAGGTGGCGAATTCAGAGTTGATGAGAATGGTGTTTTGAAATTTGGTAATCGGGTGTGCATTCCGAATGTTACCGAACTTAAGAAGAGTATCCTTGAAGAAGGGCATCGTAGTGGTCTGAGTATTCATCCTGGAGCTACGAAGATGTATCATGATTTGAAAAAGTTATTCTGGTGGCCGGGAATGAAAAGAGAAATCGCAAGTTTTGTTTATTCTTGTTTGACTTGTCAGAAGTCAAAGATTGAGCATCAGAAGCCGTTTGGGCTAATGCAACCGTTGGCTATTCCAGAGTGGAAGTGGGATAGTATCAGTATGGATTTTGTTTCTGGTTTACCAAGGACAATTAAGAATTTTGAAGCTATTTGGGTGATTGTTGACAGATTGACAAAGTCGGCTCATTTCATTCCGATTAGAATGGATTATCCGTTAGAGAGACTAGCTGAGTTGTATATTGAGAAGATTGTAAGTTTGCATGGTATTCCGTCGAGTATTGTTTCGGACAGAGATCCTAGATTTACCTCGAAATTTTGGGAAGGTTTGCAGAAGGCTTTGGGAACTAAGCTGAGATTGAGTTCTGCATATCACCCGCAGACTGATGGTCAGACTGAGAGGACGATTCAGTCACTAGAGGATTTGTTGAGGGCTTGTGTTTTTGAAAAGGGAGGTGCTTGGGATTGTTATTTACCTTTGATTGAGTTTACCTACAACAATAGTTTTCATTCGAGTATTGGTATGGCACCGTTTGAAGCTTTGTATGGTAGGAGATGTCGGACACCTTTATGCTGGTATGAGTCCGGTGAAAGTGCTGTGGTTGGACCGGAGATTGTTCAACAAACTACAGAAACGATTAAGATGATTCAGGAGAAGATGAGAATTGCTCAGAGTCGTCAGAAGAGTTATCACGACAGGAGGAGGAAGTCACTTGAGTTTCAAGAGGGAGATCATGTGTTTCTTCGTGTTACTCCGATAACTGGGGTTGGTCGAGCCTTGAAGTCAAAGAAGTTGACACCTCGATTTATTGGTCCTTATCAGATTTTAGAGAGGATAGGAGAGGTAGCCTATCGTATCGCTTTACCGCCGTCACTTGCGAATTTGCATGAGGTTTTTCATGTGTCTCAGTTGAGGAGGTACATTCATGATCCGTCGCATGTGATCCAAGTAGATGATGTACAAGTGAGAGATAACTTGACCGTTGAAACATCACCTATGAGGATTGAGGATCGAGAGTTGAAGCAGTTGCGGGGTAAAGAGATTGCCTTAGTGAAGGTAGCTTGGGGAGGACCAGCAGGTGGCAATGTGACTTGGGAACTGGAGAGTCAGATGAAGGAGTCTTATCCGGAGTTATTTGCTTGAGGTATGTTTTCGAGGACGAAAACTCTTTTAGTAGGGGAGAGTTGTAACACCCCGAATTAAATAAGAGGATTATTTAAATTAAGTTAATAATATATTTAATAATTTAATTAAATAAATTGAATTATTGGATTATTATTATTATTATTATTTGGAATAATAATTAGTGGAAAATATATAAGTTGGAATAAGAGAAAAGGGTTTTCATTTTTGGTAAAGAGTTTTCACGTGAAACAGAGAAGCGGCTGAAAAGTGGAAAGTGGAGAAAGGGCAAAGAGGAAGAGCTAGAGAGCAAAGGTTGAAGAACGGAAAAGCTTGGAGCTTAGAGATTGCCGGATTATCTCAGGTAAGGGGGTTTATCGTCGTTTAATGGGTATTATAGATTAACAGGTCATGGGTAGTGATAAACCGTTGATTTGACCCTAATTGGGATTGCTGAATGCTGAGAAATTATGTTGGCTAAGTGTGTTAAAGCTGTAATTGAATTTGTATTCGAGTGTGTTGTGACTTTCCGAACGTAGAGCTTTTTACGGAATTGGAATCGGAGGTCCGGAAGTCCTCCAACGGCGGAAAATGCGGAGAACTCTGCATTCTGCCTTGTGTTAGCGCAGGAACTGCTGTTTTGTCTGCGTTAACCGGTTAACCCAGGGCGTTAACCGGTTAACACTGTTATATTTTGTGAAAATGTGATGTTTTGCCTGCGTTAACCGGTTAACCCAGGGCGTTAACCGGTTAACACTGTTGCGTTTTGCCAGAAAGTGTGTTTTGTCCTGCGTTAACCGGTTAACCCAGGGCGTTAACCGGTTAACACTGTTGGAAATCAGAAAAATTGGTATTTTAATGTTGTGAACATAATTGGTGATTGGCCTATTATCGTTAATTTTGATGAATAATTTTGTTGGGTTATGTTATGAAGTGCTGATACAAATATGTTGATAAGTTGTGTTAAAGTTGTTGAAAATACTGAGTTGTAGGCTTGATGAGCCAAAGTTGATTATAAGTTGATTTTGTTGAAAATACTGAGTTGTAGGCTTGATGAGCCAAAGTTGATTTTAAGTTGATTATGTTGAAAACCTTGTTGTGTTGCTATTATTATTATGTTGTCGGAATTGTAAAGTCGTGTATGCCATGTACATTCATATGCATTAAGTCGGGGCTTTGCTCACACCACGTTGGCCTGGATTGGCAAATTTTAAGTTGAAAGTTGAAGGCTTACGCCTTGATGGAGCTTTGCTCACACCACGTTGGCCTGGATTGGCAAAATTTTAAGTTGAAAGTTGAAGGCTTATGCCTTGATGCCCAATAAAATGGCAATGATTTTAAGTTGGGAGTTTTACTCCGATTGGTACCACATGCATGACGAGTCGAGTCTCATTTGAGTCGCATTTTATGTTGTTATTGAGTTGCATTTTATGTTGTTATTGAGTTGCATTTTATGTTGTTATTGAGTTGCATCTTACGTTGTTATTGAGTATGATATTTGAGTTGATGTGCCGTTACCGAATGCATGATATGATTAGGGTGATTAACGTGTAAATTTACTTAGCATTACATGATGATTTATAATGCTTATTATATCGATTGAGGAACTCACCCTTACAACTATTTTTCAGGTAACGAGCAGTGAGTGAGTAGAAGCTAGTGCTTGGAGTCTAGTGTGGTCTCCGTAGTGGGTCATGCTCTGATAGATGTAACATCGGGACGGGATGTTTTAACTTGTTGAATAATTTTATGTGTAATGTATTACATATGTTGAAAGATCTATATCCGCTGCGTATTTTGCAAGAAGTGTTTATGTTGAATTAAATAATGAGCATGACTGATTTTATGGTGAAATGTGTGAAGTGTTGTGTGACACCCTTAACTGCAATAATTACTCTGATTTATATATTTGTTGTTGTAAATTAAATATTTGGGGTATTTTAGAAGGGTGTTACATTGTGCAAGTAGGTAGAAACCATAACATAGGGCAATGATGCATGATAACACTAGGCTCGAGTACAGCTCCCTGGTAGTGTGTCCTCCCTTTGTTTCTTGTTAGGAGATAGTTTCTCCCCCTTTGGGGGGAACTACGTCGCCCTGATCCTCATACCAAATGAGGTACATAGGCAGGAGACCGTGCGAGGTCTCTCCGGGCACTTTTTCTTCCTTTTTGTGTGTGTTTGTTTGACAGTTGCTAGGCTCGAGTTCCCGACTCCTTAGTAACTTGTTGTCTGTTTGTTAAGCTTGTGTGTCAGGATATGGATGTAAGCCCAGCGATTGGCTGTCCGTATCCTGATTGTGTTTGTTTGGTTCGGAAGCCGATGTAAGTCCATCAAGTGGCGTTCGGGTTCCATGTTTGCCTGAGTTTGTGTGTGTCTTGTTTGGCGTGCGTGAGCCGAACTACAGTAGCTCTGATTCTCGTTCCAGACGAGATATGTAGGCATAGGATGCGATGTCCTAGCGAGCCCTCTTCCTCTTAACCCCACCTGTGTTGTCTTTGGTGTGTGTGATGTTTTAGCAACCTTTTCTTTCTTTTAGAACGTGGATCCCGTCGAGTACGACGGACGTGAGGGGTGCTAATACCTTCCCCTTGCGTAACCGACTCCCTTACCCATTCTCTTTGGTCGCGAGACCATGCTTTTTCCAGGTTTCTCTGAGCATTTCCTTTCCCTATTTTGGGATAAATAACGCGCAGTGGCGGCTCTGTTTGTGTTTTTGTTTTAGCCCGCCGGTTGTTTTTTCACGGATGCGACACATACATTCAGCAACGGCAACATCAACTCAACACAAACACAAAACACACGTATAATATTGGAATACATCCATTCATATTATATGCCATACATACATACATTATGCAATGAGACTCCATGCATGCGGTACCGACTATTCGTGAACATATAGTTCAACCTCACCGATCAAATCCAGATACGGCTACCAAGCTCACTAGTCCCACTCATTTGAGACCTAGTGACTCACTCACTAATTCCTCACCATGGGAATTAGCTACCACCCCAAGGGCTATGATATGCACGCTAATCACCTAGCATGCAAACATCAACAACAATTCCACAATAATTCACTCACTAATTCCTCACCATGGGAATTAGCTACCACCATAAAGGCCATAATATGCACGCTAAATCAACTAGCATACAACATCAACAACCCACAATGGACATATGCTCACACTCTAAGCCATAAAACAGTCCATTCCACAATTGCATACATAATACATCATCAACATATTATCACAAAAATCATATAATGTCATGCCAATTAATAATCACAGTATTAGCACACTCTACTAATACCTACACTGCTCAAAACAACGGGAAACGATCCCTACTACATCATACATCAGCTAAATTACCTTACTCAGCTGAACAACTCAAAAACTGCACAACAACAACACAGAAAAATCACAATTCTGCCCATACGCGTATTGCCTAGTCCCATACGCGTATGGCCCATCTCCTGACCAAATCCCATACGCGTAACACCATCTCATACGCGTATGCTACGCGTAACACCTCTCCCATACGCGTATCAACAGAGACAAAACTACGTTAGAAATATCATCTTCTTCATCCATACGCGTATTGCCTAGTGCCATACGCGTACCAGACCATTTCATACGTGTATTGCCTAGTGCCATACGCGTATGACCAGAAATCAGATTTCCAGATCTGCTATGGTTTTCTCTACCACGAGATTTCTCAGATCCAACCTCCCACAGTCCAATTTACACAGTATTCGTTCATATCATCTAACACGAATCATACCCTATTCGATTTCACAAATTCTAACATTATTACATCTAATTCCTACGAATTCCCTTCAATTATAATCCAAATTTCGTTCATCCAATATTTCACAAATTTCAGCATACATCATTCTAATCAGGGTCAAATCAATGGTTTATCACTACCCAATACATGTTATCCCATAATACCCATTAAACGACGATAAACCCCCCTTACCTGAGTTAATCCGGCAAATCCTTTAGCTTCGAGCTCTTCCTCTCTTCAACCCTTGTTCTCTGGCTCTTTTCCACTTTTCTGTCTCTTTTTCCTTTTCACGTGAAAGTAACCCTTTTTACCAAATGGGACCTTTTCTAATTCCAACTTTTATTCCAATAATAATAATAATAATCCAATAATAATAATCCAATTATTTAATTAAATTAATAAATGTACTATTAATTTAAATTAAATAATTATCCTTATTTCATCGGGGTGTTACAACTCTCCCCCACTAAAAGAGTTTTCGTCCTCGAAAACATACCTCAAGCGAATAACTCAGGATAAGACTCCTTCATCTGACTCTCAAGTTCCCAAGTCACATTGCCACCTGCTGGTCCTCCCCAAGCTACCTTTACCAAAGCAATCTCTTTACCCCGCAACTGCTTCAACTCTCGATCCTCTATCCTCATAGGTGATGTTTCAACAGTCAGGTTATCTCTCACCTGGACATCATCTACTTCGACCACATGCGACGGATCAGGAATGTACCTCCTCAACTGAGACACATGAAAAACCTCATGCAAATTCGCAAGTGACGGCGGTAAAGCGATACAATAGGCTACCTCTCATATCCTCTCCAAAATCTGATAAGGACCAATAAATCGAGGTGTCAACTTCTTCGACTTCAAAGCTCGACCAACCCCAGTTATCGGAGTAACACGAAGAAACACATGATCTCCCTCTTGAAACTCAAGTGACTTCCTCCTCTTGTCGTGATAACTCTTCTGACGACTCTGAGCAATCCTCATCTTCTCCTGAATCATCTTAATCTTTTCCGTAGTTTGTTGGACAATCTCCGGTCCAACCACAGCACTCTCACCGGACTCATACCAACATAAAGGTGTCTGACATCTCCTACCATACAAAGCTTCAAACGGTGCCATACCAATGCTCGAATGAAAACTATTGTTGTAGGTAAACTCAATCAAAGGTAAATAACAATCCTAAGCACCTCCCTTTTCCAAAACACAAGCCCTCAAAAGATCCTCCAGTGACTGAATCGTCCTCTCAGTCTGACCATCAGTCTGCGGATGATATGCAGAACTCAATCTCAGCTTAGTTCCCAAAGCCCTCTGCAAACCTTCCCAGAACTTCGATGTAAATCTAGGATCTCTGTCCGAAACAATACTCGACGGAATACCATGCAAACTTACAATTTTCTCAATATACAACTCAGCTAATCTCTCTAACGGATAATCCATTCTGATCGGAATGAAATGAGCCGATTTTGTCAATCTGTCAACAATCACCCAAATAGCTTCAAAATTCTTAATTGTCCTCGGTAAACCAGAAACAAAATCCATACTGATACTATCCCACTTCCACTCTGGAATAGCCAACGGTTGCATTAGCCCAGACGGCTTCTGATGCTCAATCTTTGACTTCTGACAAATCAAACAAGAATAAACAAAACTCGCAATTTCTTTTTTCATTCCCGGCCACCAAAATAACCTTTTCAAATCATGATACATCTTCGTAGCCCCAGGATGAATACTCAGGCCACTACGATGTCCTTCCTCAAGAATACTCTTCTTAAGTTCGGTAACATCCGGAATACACACCCGATTACCAAATTTCAAAACACCATTCTCATCAACTCTGAATTCACCACCTTGACCTTGATTCACTAGAGTCAACTTATCAACCAAAAGCACATCGGATTTCTGACCCTCTCTAATCTCATCCAGAATACCACTCGTTAACTTCAACATTCCCAATTTAACACTATTGTGAGTACTCTCACACACCAAACTCAAGTCTCTAAACTGCTCAATTAAATCCAATTCCTTAACCATTAACATAGACATATGCAATGATTTCTGACTCAATGCATCAGCTACTACGTTTGCTTTACCCGGATGGTAATTCAAACCAAAGTCATAATCCTTCAGAAACTCTAACCATCTCCTCTGTCTCATATTCAGCTCTTTCTGATCAAACAAATACTTTAAACTTTTATGGTCACTGAAAACCTCAAACCTTGACCTGTACAAGTAATGCCTCCATAACTTCAGAACAAACACCACAGCTGCCAACTCTAAATCGTGCGTCGGATAGTTCCTCTCATGAACCTTCAGTTGTCTCGAAGCATAAGCTACAACCTGCTTATTCTGCATCAAAACACCACCCAAACCCAACAATGAAGCATCACAGTAAACCTCAAATGGTTCCGATGGACTTGGTAATATCAGAATAGGAGCAGTAGTTAACCTTCTCTTTAACTCTTGGAAACCTTCTTCACATCTTGAGTCCCAAACAAACGCTTGCCCCTTTCTAGTCAACATCGTCAACGGTAACGCCAACTTAGAAAATCCCTCAATGAATTTCCTATAATAACCTGCAAGTCCAAGAAAACTCCTTATCTCAGAAACTGACTTCGGAGCTTCCCACTTAGATACCGCTTCTATCTTAGAAGGATCGACAGCAACACCACCTCTTGAAACCACATGACCAAGAAAACTAACCTCTTCTAACCAAAATTCACACTTGGACAGTTTAGCAAATAACTTCTTTTCTTGTAGAACTTCTAAAACCACTCTCAAATGTTCAGCATGCTCTTCTTCAGATTTCGAATACACCAAAATATCGTCAATAAACACCACAACAAACTTGTCTAGGTACGGATGGAAAATCCTATTCATATACTTCATAAATACCCCAGGCGCATTAGTCACACCAAAAGGCATTACAGAATACTCATAATGTCCATACCTTATTCTGAAAGCAGTCTTCTGAATATCCTCAGTTTTCACACGTATCTGATGATAACCCGATCTCAAATCTATTTTGCTGAACACACTCGCACCAACCAACTGATCCATCAAATCATCAATCCTCGGCAAAGGATACCGATTCTTGATCGTCACTTTATTCAGTTGCCTGTAGTCCACACACAACCTCATAGTACCTTCTTTCTTTTTAACCAATAACACTGGTGCACCCCACGGTGACACACTCGGACGAATAAATTTCTTATCCAACAGATCTTCCAGCTGACTCTTCAATTCAGTTAACTCAACAGCAGACATACGGTAAGGAGCCATCGATATCGGCCTAGTACCAGGTACCAAATCAATCGAGAACTCAACTTCACGCTCTAGTGGTAATTCATTCACTTCTTCAGGAAACACATCAGGAAAATCACACACCACGGCTAGATCGCAAATCACCAGTTTATCTTTAGCCTCCAAAGTTGCTAACAGCATAAACAACTCTGCCCCATCCGCTACTTCCTCATTCACCTGCCTTGCTGATAGAAACAAACTCTTTCCTTCCTCAACCTCAGGAAAAATCACAGTCTTATCAAAACAGTTGATATAAACTCGGTTAAACACCAACCAGTTCATACCCAGGATAACATCAATCTGTACTAGTGGAAGACACACGAGGTCCATCCCAAAGTCTCTACCAAAAATACTCAAAGGACAATTTAAACAAACTGAAGTAGTAGTCACTGAACCCTTCGCAGGAGTATCAATCACCATACTACCATGCATCTCAGATATCTCTAATTTAAGTTTCACAGCACAATCCAAAGATATAAAGGAATGAGTCGCACCTGTGTCAATAATAGCTACAAGAGGAAAGCCATTAATATAACACGTACCTCGGATCAAACGATCATCTGCAGAAGTCTCAGAACCCGATAAAGCAAAGACCTTGCCTCCCGACTGGTTTTCCTTCTTCGGCTTAGGACACTGTGGACTGATATGACCCACCTCTCCACAGTTGAAACAAGTCACAGTCTTCAACCGACACTCTGCAGCCAAGTGGCCACCTTTTCCACACTTGAAACACTTCTTCTCATTACTGGTACACTCATGGATACGATGTCCAGCCTGACCACATATGAAACACTTAGCAGGGGCACTGGAGTCTCCCCCACCAGGTCTCCTCATCCCACTCTGTCTCTGGAAACCTTTGCCAACTGCATACAGCTTCCCACGATCATTCTGATTCTTGCCTTTCCTATCAACCCTCTGCTGATAGCTCTCCGCTCTGGCCTTGGTATCCTGTTCAAAAATCCTGCAACAGTCAACCAAGTCCGAAAACACTCTAATCCGCTGATACCCAATAGCCTGCTTGATCTCGGGACGTAACCCGTTCTCAAACTTCACACATTTTGAAAATTCCCCAGTAGCCTCATTATAGGGAGTGTAATACTTCGACAGCTCTGTGAACTTAGCAGCATACTCAGTAACAAACCGGTTGCCCTGCTTCAATTCTAAGAACTCTATCTCTTTCTTTCCTCTGACATCCTCTGGAAAGTACTTCCTCAGGAATCTCTCCCTGAACACCGCCCAAGTGATCTCAGCATTCCCAGCAGCTTCCAACTCAGTGCGGGTAGCAACCCACCAATCGTCTGCTTCCTCTGACAGCATATGCGTACCGAACCTGACCTTCTGGTTATCGGCACACTCAGTCACTCGGAAGATCCTCTCGATCTCCTTCAACCACTTCTGAGCGCCATCTGGATCGTATGCTCCCTTGAACATTGGAGGATTGTTCTTCTGGAACTCACTCAGTTGACGAGCAGCTCCCAGTCCCACAACATTCGGATTTCCTCTAAGTACTCCAGCTAGCATACCTAGAGCCTCAGCAATCGCAGCATCGTCTCTACCTCTTCCAGCCATTCTATTCTGAAAGTCCAACAAGCTAAAACAATAAGTACTGATAGGGTTACACAACACCTATCCCGTACAGGGGAACAAAATAATTACGACTCGACTCGACCGACTATGCTCTGATACCACTAATGTAACACCCTTCTAAAATACCCCAACAATTAATTAAAATAACAAAACATAAATCAGAGTAAATATGCAATTCAAGGGTGTCACACTTGACACTTCACACATTTTCCAAAATATCCTGTCATGCTCATTTATTCATCAAAATAAAACATTTGCATAATACGCAGCGGATAAAACTAACAACATTCAAACCATGTAACACATTACATGTAAAGTTGTTCAACAATCATCAATGAAAACAAGTAAAACATCCCTTCCCGATGTTACATCTACCAGAGCATGACCCACTAAGGAACTACACTAGACTCCAAGGACTAGCTTCTACTCAATCACTGCTCGTTACCTGAAACATAGTTGTAAGGGTGAGTTCCTCAATCGATATAATAAGCATTATAAAATATCATGTAATGCTAAGTAATTTAACACATTCCTCCCCCTAATCAGAACATACATTCAGCAACGGCAACATCAACTCAACACAAACACAAAACACACGTATAATATTGGAATACATCCATTCATATTATACGCCATACATACATACATTATGCAATGAGACTCCATGCATGCGGTACCGACTATTCGTGAACATATAGTTCAACCTCACCGATCAAATCCAGATACGGCTACCAAGCTCACTAGTCCCACTCATTTGAGACCTAGTGACTCACTCACTAATTCCTCACCATGGGAATTAGCTACCACCCCAAGGGCTATGATATGCACGCTAATCACCTAGCATGCAAACATCAACAACAATTCCACAATAATTCACTCACTAATTCCTCACCATGGGAATTAGCTACCACCATAAAGGCCATAATATGCACGCTAAATCAACTAGCATACAACATCAACAACCCACAATGGACATATGCTCACACTCTAAGCCATAAAACAGTCCATTCCACAATTGCATACATAATACATCATCATCATATTATCACAAAAATCATATCATGTCATGCCAATTAATAATCACAGTATTAGCACACTCTACTAATACCTACACTGCTCAAAACAACGGGAAACGATCCCTACTACATCATACATCAGCTAAATTACCTTACTCAGCTGAACAACCCAAAAACTGCACAACAACAACACAGAAAAATCACAATTCTGCCCATACGCGTATTGCCTAGTCCCATACGCGTATGGCCCATCTCCTGACCAAATCCCATACGTGTAACACCATCTCATACGCGTATGCTACGCGTAACACCTCTCCCATACGCGTATCAACAGAGACAAAACTACGTTAGAAATATCATCTTCTTCATCCATACGCGTATTGCCTAGTGCCATACGCGTACCAGACCATTTCATACGCGTATTGCCTAGTGCCATACGCGTATGACCAGAAATCAGATTTCCAGATCTGCTATGGTTTTCTCTACCACGAGATTTCTCAGATCCAACCTCCCACAGTCCAATTTACACAGTATTCGTTCATATCATCTAACACGAATCATACCCTATTCGATTTCACAAATTCTAACATTATTACATCTAATTCCTACGAATTCCCTTCAATTATAATCCAAATTTTCGTTCATCCAATATTTCACAAATTTCAGCATACATCATTCTAATCAGGGTCAAATCAATGGTTTATCACTACCCAATACATGTTATCCCATAATACCCATTAAACGACGATAAACCCCCCTTACCTGAGTTAATCCGGCAAATCCTTTAGCTTCGAGCTCTTCCTCTCTTCAACCCTTGTTCTCTGGCTCTTTTCCACTTTTCTGTCTCTTTTTCCTTTTCACGTGAAAATAACCCTTTTTACCAAATGGGACCTTTTCTAATTCCAACTTTTATTCCAATAATAATAATAATAATCCAATAATAATAATCCAATTATTTAATTAAATTAATAAATATACTATTAATTTAAATTAAATAATTATCCTTATTTCATCGGGGTGTTACAGAATCACCCTAACTTCTCCTATAAAATCAATAACCCTATTCAAAATAATGCACCTCCAAGACCTAGTTATCAAGCCCCTAGATCAAATCAACCTATGCAACCTGTACCACCAAAACCGAGCCTTGAGAAAATTATGGAAAATTTTATCACCGCTCAAACCCAACAAAACAAGGAGTTCATGAATCAAAACATTCATGTTAACGAATTGATTACTCAGTTAGAAACCAAGGTTGACCAAATAGTTACTCATACCAAGATGCTTGAAACCCAGATCTCTCAGGTAGCTTTAAACCAAGCCCCTCAGACTACACCTGGAGGACAATTCCCTAGACAACCTCAACAAAATCCGAGAGGACAAGCCAATGCCATTACCCTACGAAGTGGGAACGCTTATGATGAGCCACCAAACCCAAGATTAAGTGAACCCGAAACTTCTAAGGAATGTACCAAACCCCCGGACGAAGTAAAGGAACCAGAGGAATCTGAAAACCAGGAAGGTCGAGATAAAGGAGAAGAACCTAAAGATAAAATTTACGTACCGCCCCCGCCATATAAACCACCTATACCATATCCCCAAAGACTCAAACAAACCCAGATTAATAAACAGTATCAAAAATTTATTAAAGTTATAGAAAAACTTCATGTAGAAATCCCTTTCACAGAAGCCATCACCCAAATACCTTCTTATGCAAAGTTTCTGAAAGACATCCTTACCAACAAACGTAGACTTGACGATCCGAAGCCTTTGGAATGTAATGCAATTTCCGAGGACAAATTAGCAAAGAAAGATAAAGATCCTGGAAATTTCTCCATTCCTTGCCTTTTGGGTAATCATGTCATCGAAAAAGCTTTTCTAGACTTAGGAGCTAGTGTGAGCTTAATGCCTCTAGCAGTTTGTGAGAGATTAAACTTAGGAGAATTACAACCCACTAAGATGTCACTTCAGTTAGCCGATAGATCTGTCAAATATCCGATAGGCATTTTAGAAGATGTTCCTGTTAGGATAGGTCAACTATTTATCCCTACTGATTTTGTCGTCATGGACACCAAAGAGGACAATGATATACCAATTCTTCTAGGTAGACCATTCTTATCGACTGCAAGAGCCATAATAGATGTCAAGAAAGGAAAGTTGACGTTTGAGGTAGGTGACGAGAAAATAGAATTTATACTTTCAAAATTTCTTATGGCACCTGTGATGGGAGACTCGTGTTATGCCTTAGATATCATTGATGAATGTATTAGAGAATTAGAACAAAAAGAAATTATTAAGTTACCATCGACCCCCATAAAGGAAGATGATGACTTTAAAGAACCTTACATCGATGATAACCTTTACGAATGTTTATCCCTTACTCCAGATCCTATGCCATGCCCTAAGAAACCAACCTTAGAACTTAAGGAACTGCCTAAGAACCTGAGATATGAGTTCCTCGATGAAAAGATGAACCGTCTAGTTATAATTAGTGCTACCTTGAGCCCAAAGGAGACGAACCAACTTTTAGACGTTTTACGAAGATATCCCTCAGCCTTAGGATATAATATCTCTGACCTGAAAGGTATAAGCCCATGCGTATGCATGCATCGGATTTCGCTCGAAGAAGATTCAAAACCCTCTAGGGAGCATCAGAGAAGAATAAACCCTATAATGAGTGATGTTGTTAAGAAGGAAGTTCTTAAGTTACTTGAGGCATGTATAATCTATCAGATCTCGGATAGTAAGTGGGTGAGCCATGTGCATGTAGTACCTAAAAAGGGAGGCATCACAGTCGTGCAAAACGATAAAGGCGAACATGTAGCAAAACGTTTAGAAGGAGGATGGCGGATGTGTATAGATTATAGAAAATTAAATAAAGCAACTAGGAAGGACCATTTCCCTTTACCATTTATTGACCAGATGTTGGAGTGTCTAGCCAGACACTCTTACTTCTCTTATTTAGATGGATACTCTGGATTCTTCCAAATACCTATTCACCCAGAAGATCAAGAAAAAACTACCTTTACATGCCCTTATGGAACTTTTGTCTACAGACGAATGTCGTTCGACCTCTGTAATGCTCCAGCTACTTTCCAACGCTGCATGATGTCAATATTCGCAGATTACCTAGATGATATTATGGAAGTGTTTATGGATGATTTCTCAGTTTGCGGATTCGATTTCCACAATTGTCTTGCTAACCTTGAGAAAATCTTGGAGAGATGCGTGGAGGTGAACCTCGTGCTAAATTGGGAAAAATGTCATTTCATGGTGACCGAAGGAATAGTTTTAGGACATATAGTTTCCGAAAAAGGTATAGAGGTAGATAAAGCTAAAATAGAAGTTATAGAAAACCTAAAACCACCAAAAACCATCAGAGAAGTCCGAAGCTTTCTTGGACACGCTGGATTCTACCGGCGTTTTATTAAGGACTTCTCCAAAATAACTAAACCGTTAACCGGACTTTTAATGAAAGATGCTGAATTCATTTTCGACGAAAAATGTAATGACACATTTAATCTTTTAAAGCAAGCATTAATCTCTGCACCCATTATGAAACCGCCCGATTGGTCGGAACCTTTTGAGATAATGTGCGATGCTAGTGATTATGCAGTTGGAGCCGTTCTAGGACAAAGAAAAGATAAAAAATTACATGCCATTTATTATGCCAGTAGAACCCTAGATGTTGCCCAGCTTAATTACGCAACAACAGAAAAAGAATTACTCGTTGTAGTTTTCGCTATAGACAAATTTAGATCTTATCTAGTAGGAGCAAAAATTATTGTTTACACCGATCATGCTGCCATTCGTTACCTATTAAGTAAAAAAGATGCCAAGCCCAGGTTACTCCGATGGATTTTATTACTACAAGAGTTTGATTTAGATATAAGAGACAAAAAAGGCACCAAAAATGTAGTGGTTGATCACCTTTCTAGGCTAGAACATCTAAAACCTGAACTAGTACCCATAAACGATGATTTCACCTATGATAGACTGATAGCTAAAGTAGAAACCATTGAAGACAATAACCTAGATCCTTATGAGCATTCCCAAAATTCCTTAGCAATAAGTAACGTACCCTTGTATGCAGATTTCGTTAATTACCTAGCTGCTGATATAGCACCCCCTGATCTTGACTACCACCGCAAGAAGAAATTCTTCCACGATGTGAGAAACTTCTATTGGGACGAACCACTCCTTTTCAAAAGGGGTAAAGATGGCATTTTTCGCCGTTGCGTTCCAGAAAAAGAGGTAAATAGTATTATCGAGCATTGTCATTCTGCACCTTATGGTGGACATGCGAGCACCTCTAAGACATACGCCAAGATTCTTCAAGCTGGCCTATTCTGGCCTACCATGTGGCGTGATGTCTATGCTTTCATTGTCAAGTGTGATAGATGCCAACGCACTGGAAACATTTCAAGACGTGATGAAATGCCCTTAAGAAACATTCAGGAAGTAGAACTCTTTGACGTATGGGGTATAGATTTCATGGGACCTTTTCCACCATCCTTAGGAAACAGGTATATCTTAGTAGCTGTAGACTATGTGTCTAAGTGGATTGAAGCTATAGCTGCACCCACAAACGACACTAGGATAGTAATCAAATTATTTAAAAACTATATATTCCCTAGATTTGGAACACCACGTTTAGTCATAAGCGATGGAGGATCACACTTTATATCGAGAATATTTGACAAACTTTTAAGAAAATATGGAGTTAGGCATAGAGTAGCAACACCATACCATCCACAAACTAGTGGCCAAGTAGAAGTATCTAATAGGGAGATAAAACAGATCCTAGAGAAAACTGTTTCTATTTCTAGGAGAGACTGGTCTCAGAAGCTTTAAGAAGCATTATGGGCCTATAGAACCGCTTTCAAAACCCCTATAGGAACTACTCCTTACCAACTAGTTTATGGAAAATCATGTCACTTCCCATTCGAGTTAGAGCATAAGGCCTATTGGGCCATTAAAACTTTGAATTTAGACTACTTAGCTGCTGGAGAAAAGCGTACCCTAGACATTCATAAATTAGAAGAACTTAGGCAATCCGCCTACGAGAATGCAAGAATATACAAAGAGAGGACAAAAGCCTATCACGACAAAAGAATAATAAAGAAAAACTTCAATATAGGCGATTCTGTTCTCCTTTTCAACACTAGGTTACGACTCTTCCCTAGAAAGCTACGTTCAAGATGGACTGGTCCTTTTAAAGTATCCAAGATTTTGAGATCCAGAGTCGTAGAAATCAAGAACGATACCTGTAGTTCATTCCTTGTAAATGGACAAAGACTGAAGCTCTACGAAGGAGGAGACATTCCAGCATACTACTCGAGCCACACCCTGATTGATCCACCAATTATCACTACTACAGGTGTATAAATTCTAATCGTCAAGCTAATGACGTTAAACAAGCGCTGCGTGGGAGGCAACCCATGGTTTTTCTTTTCATTTTATTTTTTTCGCATTTATTTACATTTATTTTTATTTTTATTTTATTTTATTTTGCATTGAGACTAAAGTTTGAATGGTTTGTATTTTCAGGATCACTTTCCTAACTTTTACAGGATGCAGGGTTTTGATGACATGCATGTTGCCTATAGAGACAATGCTCAGAGGGAGCGCTACATTACTTTGTATCAGTGCCCTATGGCACCCACACGTTATCCTGACCAACACTGTATGGAGGCACTGGGTATCGAGCCTAGTATCCGATTTCTTAGCCACCAGCTTCACTGGGACGAGTTTGATGATGACTTGAGTAACACATATAGGAACCTGACTTTGGAGTTCCTGAGTTCATTCGACTACGACCCATATTCTGGACCATATGGGTATGCTGCTTTCAGGCTTTTTGGAGTTGAGTACTCTTTCAGCCAGAAAGAGTTCGGCGACCTGTTGGGTTTCCAGACTACTCCTGATGCTATCCCGGAGACACCTTTGGGATATTTCCTGGGTAAGGAAGTTGAGAAGTTTTGGAGTGATATATCAGGTGGCGGAAGCCAGGATCCATCTACACAGTTATCTTATGTCATACATAACCCAACCTTCAGGTATTTTCAGATGATATTAGCACATTCCTTCTTGGGAAGACAGGATGCAGAGACACTACTGAGTGAAGAGGAGATCTTCCTATTATTTTGTGCATCCCAGTCTCGCCCAGTAGCATGTGGGAACTTTTTATTGAATAATCTCAATGGTATCTCTAGATCCACCGAAGGAGTCATCCATGTTGGTGGAATCATCACACAGATTGCTGTCGCTTTAGGTCTGTCTCGCAAGCTGTTGCATCTTCGGACCTACTGTGGATACACGACCATGGACATCGATTTCTGTTTGACCAGAGGATTGATGAGGAGAGCCTCTTTCCACCCATGTCAGTTCCGACTACTAGTCGACAGTGAGGCCATCCATTACTTCACATTGCCAGACCCTATGATGACCAGTGTGCATGATCCAGCGAATTGGAGTTATGCTCTAGAGGGCCAGGGAGAGACCGTTGAGGAGCCGAGATCTCCCCCAGTTGCTGAATACACACCTGCACCACCATCTCCTAGAATCACTGTTCTCTCTAATAATCATTCATTGCAGACACCCGACATACGCACCCAGATCACTGAGTGCCGTAGAGAGATTGCAGAGCTGAGACAGGAAGTGGCGGACTTAACTTTACAGATGGGAGTGTCTGATCTCACCCATGCTACTGAAGCCGATTGTCTATATCAGGAGATCGCCGAGCTCAGGCAGGAGATAGCCGTGCTCCGTGGATCCACTCAGGCAGACGACCACCCTAATACCTGATCTCACCATTTCAGTTTATTTCTCTTTATATATATTTATCGTATTTGCATTTCTCATTTTACATTATCGCATTTGAATATTATATAAACTACTGCCGTACATTAGTATTTCTATTTTTATCTATATATGTTTTATATTTATCTTATTTTGCATTTTTATTTTTTTCAGTTATTTATTTATATTTACATTTAATTTCCATTCTTGTTTTTGTTTCAGTTTCACTTTTTTCGTTTTTACTTTTATAATTATGCAAGTCAAAGAAACTAGGAGAATCACAAGACAAATGCTATCCAGACCCCCCCAAAGCCAAAAGACAAGCGAAGCCCAAACCAAAGGACCAAAATCTGGCCCAGCCGGATTTTGCCTTGTGGCGCCCGCCACAGAGTCTGTAAATGGTCGGGGCAAACCTCTCTTCTTCACCATTTTTGCAACTTACAACCTTCAAAACCCATTTTTTTACCTTGGAAAAAAGTCCTTGAACCCCCAAAAAGCTCATACTTTCCTAACCATCATACCACACATATCATTGTTCCACTTTCCGTTTTTGATTTCATCCGCCGGATTTTGTAAAAATCCAACCTTTTCACCAACCACTTCATCTTCTTCATCCACATTTCAAGAGCATTCAAATGGAGTTCAACGGATTCATTCTTCGAGGAGGGAAACCAGGGGAGAGACAAAGAAAAATCATTGAACGGTTGCAGAATCGGGAACTTCTCCCGACAAGGTATGTTGACGAAAATTGTCTATATACTTTAGGCATCTACCATAGCATTTTCCATTTATTAGACTTCTTAGGTTTGCATAATTTCTTTATCAACAAAGAACCCACCTATGAGCAGCTGACAATTGAATTTTTAAGTTCTTTAATTTATGTTGTCCACCCTAACACTGCTAGCACAGTCGGTACTGTTCAATTTAGAATGTTTGTTGTTGAATACCAATTCAGTACCGATGAACTAGCCAGTCTGTTAGGGATCCCTCATGGGGAGGGTGCTATTTGTGAGGCCCCTTTGGATTCCGAATGGGCTGTTGAGGTATTTTCCTTCTGGGAGCGTCTATCAAACACTTCCATTAACTCTTTTGAAGGAGTTCTTGCCTCAACCATCCATAACCCGGCCATCAGAGTTTTTAGATATCTGTTGGCATGCACTGTTTTTGGCCGGGAGAATCCAAATAAGGTTAACGCTAGAGAGCTTCTATTTTTGCAAGGAAGCCTCACAAATAGGAAAATTAATTCGGTTACGTTCATGCTCGCCCATATGATTTTAACTCTGAATAAGGCGGGACCGATTTCTTTTGGTGGCTTGATTACGTCTATTGCTCGGGCACTTAACCTGAACAATGAGATGGCTACCCTAAACCCGTTACCTCCTCGCACAATTAATTTAAAATTTCTGAGAGACATGAAATTGTGTCGTTCAAGGAGAGAAGGAGGTTATACACTTATGGTTCATGGTGTAGCCATCCCATCTATTATTCTACCTTGCACTAGACGTACAGATATACGTGATGAGAGGAATTGGACCTACGATTTAGATGCTCCACCTGTTTTGGGTCCTCTTCCTCCTAACATTCCTGATGAGGCGGGACCAGACACAGATGATGAATATGATCGGAGAGAGAGATCTCCCGTACCACATGTGTCCCCCCATCATCCTTCACCACCACACACCGCATCATCTTCTTCTTCTGCAGGTACCACTCCTGGCTTCTATATTACAGAGGAGATGTGGCGTGACCACCTGGCTAGAGAGCAAAGGCGTGACGACCTACTCTCTACCCTCCAGCAACAAATAACGGGTAATATGAACTTCATGCAAGAATCACAGCGGAGGACAGACAGGTCCTACGACACTGTTCTACAGACCCTACAAGTGATCACCGATACACAAGCCCGTCAACAACATTACCACCAGCGACACATTGCTCTCGTAGAAAACACTCAGGGTACCATTTTAGGTCACCTTCGAGATGTGAGGACCGCTCAGGATGCCCTTCAGGCGAGGATGGATCAGAGAGATCATCGTCGTACCCGTTCCCGTCGTCCACCTCAGGATGGCGAGGGCACTAATGGTCAGCAATAGGTTGCCAGGTAACTCCTCCTTATCTTATTTCGAAACATTGGGGACAATGTTCGATTTAAGTGTGGGAGGAGACTCTACCGTCTTTTCTTTATTGTTTTTCTTGCTTTTCCTTTATCGTTTTTCTTTGCTGTTTTTAGATAGGTTATTTATTGTTATTTCCTTTTAGTCGTTTATTTTGCTTTCTAGTATAATGCATGAGTATGACGAATCACCAAATACAATAGATCTTTAGTACAATCCTACCTCCCCATTACTTTAGCCTCACCAAATTTTTTTTGCAAAAGAAAATAGTGTTATTTCGGAAGTTTTCAGGTTTTAAGGACATGTTTTGAGTAAGGATGCGGTGACTTGGGAGAACTTTGCGAAACATCAGTATCTGTTTTAGCACCATAAGCTTCGTAAATATAGGAATCATTCCCGAAACCCCATATACCATGGCCTTAATCATCATGTCTGAATAAGTCCTTAGTAGTTTATCTCAGCAGTCAGCTCCGACCTACGCATCCTCTACGTAGGGGACCGATGCAAATAAGTGAATGATCCAGAAAAATAAAATAATAAAAGAAAGCAAAAAGGCAACTCCGGTATAGGTGACCCTCACAAAGTCATTTAAACCAAAGAATTGTAAAAAATTGCTACAAAAAGAAAAAGAAAAAGAAAAAGAAAAGCAGTACCCACTGCTAGTTGGTTGAGAGGTATCTGACACTGAACTCGGTAGGGCGGATTACGATCCGATCTCCCACAACTACAGTTGGGTCCAATAAAAGGGTTTACACATGTTTATGTGCCAGAAATCCCAAGCTCTGATCATAATCACTAACAGGGCACTCTACTATGAAGCATGTACGGATAACGGGCTTAATGTGATTGCGCCTGAATGAAAAGGACACAAAAGAGATGAAGAGGCAGGCCTAGGTATTGTGGGATAATATGGGTTGGTTGATATAGGAATGAAGTTTATGTCCGTATTCGCGGATCAGTGTCATCATGATACTCATGGTTTCATTTGGGATGTGGAACGTTTAGAGGAACCACCTTATGCAGAAATCCGACCGACAGGCTGGGGGATGTCACTAATGATGTCTGAGCTAGAAGCTCTAAAGAGGATTTCGGCATACGTGGCCGAGAACAAAATAAAATCGGCCCTAGAGGCTGAAGAAAACATGGCTGTCGAAGCCTATGTTTCAAAGAAAGAAGATATTTTGGCTATTGAGCCAGAGCCTCCAAATAAGTCAGTTGTGACTAAAGAAAGCGTCGACATGCAACGTTTAGATTGCATTTACGACGATGAACCTTTAGGGTTTGAAAAAAGATCCAAGGGCGCCAAAAAAGATGCAACCACAAGACCCCTTAGAAGAAGTCGACCTTGGCGAAAATGGCGACAAGAGGCCAACATACATCAGCGCCAACATCGACAAAGAGTTAAAATATGAGGTAATATCTCTACTTAAAGAATTTAAGGATTATTTTGCTTGGGATTATAACGAAATGCCTGGTTTAAGCAGGGATTTGGTAGAGCTAAAACTGCCAATAAAAGCTGGAAGAAAGCCAGTAAAGCAGACGCCTAGGCGTTTCGCACCAGATATCATGGCAAAAATAAAAGCAGAGATAGAAAGGCTCCTCAAAAGCAAGTTTATACAAACTGCAAGGTATGTTGAATGGTTGGCCAATGTTGTGCCAGTAATTAAGAAAAATGGGTCTTTACGAGTATGCATTGATTTTAGAGATCTAAATGCTTACCCCCAAAGACGAGTATGCCATGCCCGTAGCAGAAATGCTGGTCGACTCTACCGTTGGTTTTGAATATTTAAGTATGTTAGATGGTTATTACAGATATAACCAAGGTTTTATTGCAGATGAAGATGTGTCGAAGACGGTGTTTCGATGCCCAGGAGCCTTAGGTACATATGAGTGGGTTGTCATGTCATTCGGCCTGAAAAATGCTGGAGCGACATATCAGAGGGTAATGAACTCAGTGTTCCATGATTTTATTGAAGATTTCATGCAATTATACATTGATGATATCATGATAAAATCAAATTGTCGACTTTCTCATGTCGAACATCTCCGAAAGGCCTTTGTAAGGATGAGAAAATGTGGATTGAAAATGAATTCATTAAAGTGTGCTTTTTGTGTGCAGGCGGGTGATTTCCTTGGCTTTGTGGTGCATAAAAAAGGTATTGAAGTAAACCAAAGCAAAACAAAAGCCATTATGGACGTCAAGCCTCCGTCGACCAAAAAGGAACTTCAATCTTTGTTGGGCAAGATAAATTTTCTTAGAAGATTTATATCCAATTTAAGTGGTAAAACTAAAGCTTTTTCACCACTCCTTCGACTGAAGAACGAGGATTTTAAGTGGCAAGAAGAGCATCAAGAGGCTTTCGATAAAATTAAAGAATATTTGACTAAGCCTCCAGTACTCGCCCCTCCTGTTAGGAATAGGCCAATGAGGTTGTATATTGCAGCTTCAGAATCGACTATAGGAAGTATGTTAGTCCAAGAGGATGAAAAAAGTGTCGAAAGACCTGTGTATTACCTTAGTCGAATGCTTAATGATCCTGAAACTAGGTATAGTGATATAGAGAAACTATGTCTATGCCTGTATTTTTCTTGTATGAAACTAAAACAATATATTAAGCCCGTTGATGTGTATGTATCTTCTCACTTTGATATTATTAAGCACATGTTGTCTAAACCCATTTTGCATAGTCGAATTGGTAAATGGGCTCTGGCGTTAACTGAGTATTCTCTGACGTACGTGCCCTTAAAAGCGATGAAAGGGCAAGTGGTGGCAGATTTCCTGGTCGACCATTCAATGGTCGAAATGGCTCAAAATTATGTAGACACAATGCCATGGAGATTTTACTTCGACGGTTCAAGACATAAGAACGGATCTGGGATGGGGGGAGTCATAATTTCTCCAGATGGAATTCCAACAGAGTTCAAATACAGGATTGAAGGAGTATGCACAAACAATGAAGCAGAATATGAATCTTTGATCACAGGACTTGAACTTCTGCTGGAATTGGGGGCAAGGAATTTCAAAATTATGGGAGACTCTGAGTTAGTAATTAAACATGTATCAAAAGAATACGGGTGTGTCAAAGAAAATTTAATCATGTATTTTGTGATTACCATCAGACTACTCAAGAGACTTGAGCAAGTAAGCCTCCAGCATATACCACGGAAAGAGAATCAGAGAGCAAACGATTTGGCGCAGGAAGCTTCAGGGTATAAAGCGTTGAAAGACCAGAATGAAGAAGAGGTTCAAGTAAGAGAGAAGGTATGAGCAACATTGTTATCACCATCAGATTTGTCGATTATAAAGTTAGGAGCTGTAGATAGATATCATTTTGAAATTCAGACCGTCGATGACGGGGGAGAAAATGATTGGCGCAAGCTGTTAGTCGAATATTTACGTAATCCTATAGGGTCGACAAATCGAAAGGTAAAATATAGGGCCCTCAGCTATGTCCTGGTGAATGATGAATTGTTCAAAAAGACAGCTGAAGGAGTTTTGCTAAAGTGCCTTGGAGAAAGTGAGGCATATGTGGCTGTGTCGAGTGTACATAAGGGAGCGTGTGAAAGTGACTTAGAGATGAAATGGCTTTTGATGCACTCAGGAGTTTATTGGCCTTCAATGTTGAAAGATTGCATTGAATTTGCTAAAAGTTGTCAGGAATGCCAATTGCATGGGGGCATACAACATATTCCTGCAAGCGAGTTGCATACAATTATGAAGCCATGGCCTTTTTGAAGGTGGGCATTGGATGTGATTGGAGAAATAAAACCAGCTTTGTCGAAACATCAAAGGTATGTTTTGGTCGGTATCGACTATTTCACAAAATGGGTCGAAGCTGTAGCATTGACAAATGTGGATCAGGAGGTTGCGATAGACTTTGTCCAAAGTCACATCATATGCAGATTTGGTATCCCAGAAACAATTACAACCGACCAAGGGTCAGTTTTTACTGGTCGAAAGATGCAAGATTTTACAAAAGAGATGGGAATCAAATTATTAACTTTTACCCCATATTACGCACAGGCAAATGGCCAAGTCGAAGCGGCCAATAAAGTGATCATTAGCCTAATAAAGAAACATGTAGGCAATAAGCCAAGAAATTGGCATAAGACGTTAGATCAAGCTTTGGGGGCATGTCGAACGTCGCCAAAACAAGCAACCGGAACAACTCCGTTTCGACTGGTATATGGGCACGATGCAGTGTTACCAGTAGAGATACAGGTTCATGCAGTCAGAATCCAGAGGAAACATGAAATAACTTCTGAAGATTATTGGAGCATGATGGCAGACGAACTGGTCGAGTTAGATGAGGAAAGAATGTTAGCCTTGGATTCATTACAAAGGCAGAAAGAAAAAGTCGCTAGAGCCTACAATAAGAAGGTGAAGGGCAAAATGTTTGTTGTCAACGACTTAGTTTGGAGAGTGATTTTGCCTATGGATAAAAATGACAGAGTCCTGGGCAAATGGTCCCCAAATTGGGAAGGACTGTTTAAGGTTTTGCAGGTTTTCTCTAATAACGCCTACGAGGTCGAAGAGTTGGCACCAGATAGACGAATCTTAAGGGTAAATAGAAAATACTTAAAAAAGTATAGGCCTCTCCTTCAAGAGGTCAAGATTTCGACAGGCCAAATGGTTGTCGAATAAATTAGGTTGGAGAAAACTATGTTTGAAACCAGCTACAAAAGCATAGAAAATTAAACATACACGATGCTGGAAAATAAAGTAGTGGCATAAAAGTTGGCAAAAGCCATTGTTCAAATATTACATCAAAATAAGAATGGCTAAAATTTGCCGAATCTAGACTGAAATGATTGAAGCTCAAGATTGTAGTGCAGAGATTGAGGTTCAAAGTTGTCGGCCTGGACCCCAAGTTGTTCAAGTTTCTTTTCAACTTTGGAGAGTTTTTCAGCTACGGCCAAGGCATCTGTGGTGGTTTGCTCGACAGTATCTTGGGCTGGCTTCACAACCTTATCGACAATGCGGGATTCTTCCTCAGTAATTGACCCCAACTCACTGTCCAGAGCAGCAATTTGACGCCGAAGGTCATCAGTTTGGAGGCGTATCTCAGCAGCTCTTGTTTGTTTGGGGGCCAATTCCTTCTTCTTCTCCTTAATCATTCCCAGCAATTTAGTGACTTCTTCATCGGCTTTCGTCACCAGTTCCTATTTCTCCTTCACAAAGGCCTCTGTAGTTTCAATCTGGTGTTCATTTTCCCTAACGTTGTCAATATGACGCAGCATGGGAACCAGAAGTTTTTCAAATGTGGCCATCACACACTTAGCATACTCATAAAGGTGAAGCTCCTTGAGTTGGGCAAGCACATGCAAGAGTTCTGGGCCGACAACAGGTTCACTCAGAAGCACATGGGATAGATCCGGATTCAAGGCGTAGAAAAGAACCCTGTCCATCAGGGCTTTGACCTTTGTCGCTTCAGGACCCATCTTCTCAGAATGGAGTTGGTGAAACTACTCAGAATCTGAAGAAGAATCACGTGATCTTACTAGACTACAAAGCCTAGCAATTGCTTCTAGAGCAGAAGGTTTTATTTCCAGCACCTGGGAAGATGAAGGGGAAGTAGTTGGTAGAGGCGCAGTTTGAGGAGGCTGGATTTCTGTGATGCTAGCATTTCCTTGTTGTAACACCTAAAAATTTGCCCTCCTCTTCTTGGGACTAGCTTAGCATATTGCATTCCATATATTAGGGAATTAGGCATTTGCATATTGCATATCATGTGAACATAAGAAGATCTTCCTCCAAAGTCTTCCCAGAGATGGAGATGTTACTTGATTCAAGCCTGAGGGTCTATGTGAATTGATGATCAGCCATCTAAGGGTTGGCCCTTCAATTAGGGTTTTCTTGGTTCTTCAAGGAGGTGGAGCATTATCTTGTTTGCAAGGATATATTACCATCATCATGGTTATGTCATCCTCAAAGATTTCAGAATCCATGCTCAGGTTCCTTTGGATTAGGGTTTTGACCTCTGGTCAACCCTAATCAAGGACATTCTTTCAACCAGGGTTTCTCAAGGCAATGAGGTACTTGTTGATGATGAAGATCACATGGTTATATGGAGAAGCTTATATGAGTGAGGGTTTCATTTCTGAGCCAATTCCTCAAATGGTAGGGGTTCAAGCTGATCAGAGCATGTCAAGGTCATCTGAGGACCTATATAGTCAATTGTGCAAGAGCTGAGGGCTAGGAGAGGGAGAAATGGTTTGAGACACTTCATTCATGTCCCAAAGAGGTTCATTCATCATGCCAAACACCTATCTTGAAGATTTTGAAGCCAGATCAAAAGTTTCCAAAAATGGAAAGTGGCTTGTAATTGAAAGTTTCCAAAAATAGCAAGTTTTTGGACCACATTCAACTTAACTTTCCAACATCAAAGAAGCTTCAAATGGAATTTTGTCCAACGTGAAAGTTGAAGATCTTTCTCTCCCATTTCCAAAAAGTCCAAGATCATGAGCATCTGATGAATGGTTGAGGAGTTATGAGCAAATGATCATCAAGGGTGCATGGAACTTCAAAATACCATAACTTTTGTTTCAAAACTCCAAATGAAACCACTCTTTTTGCATATTTCTTCTCATGACCTATAATTTCCAAATCCATCATTACATTGCATGAAATTTATTCATATGATCATTTGCCCATGCATGTTCATTTTGGAGGGAAATTAGGGAATTCAAATTTGGTGCAAGCTACAAGCATAATTCCAATCCCATTGTGTTTATTAGGTGATTTTGAGTGAAATTGGATGCTAGCATGCTACTGTTCACGTCCAAATTAGGTCATGCACCACACTTTTCCAAATTTGCAAAACACCTCTCATTACACTAATCTTAATTAACCAAGTTCATTTGTGATTAGCATGGTGATTAGTGAATGATATAAAACCTAAATCATAACAGAATTTGGCATAATCACCAGTTCTAGATCTAGATCTCATTTTCCCTCCAAATTTCTCTCTCATTGGAATTCAAATTTTCTCCACACAAACACCTAATTTCTTTATAGATCCTTCATCCTCATGACATTTGGAGCATGATTCATCCATTTTTCGTGGAAATTGAGCAAGGTTTGGAACTGTTCAAGCACATGAACACATCAATGGAAAGTTCAAATTAAGCAAGATTCAAGAGGATTCGAGTGTTGCTTTTCATTCAAAGCTTCAAGGCAAGGGTACTGGAGAAGGATTGGAGCTTTTGGAGGCTTGAATACACTGTTTTGATCACTACCATTCCAGGTTGGTGAAAATTCGAACCTCTTAATTCTTGATTTTATGTACATGATATTATAGATCTTTGCATGCTGATTATCCTGATATAAATAGTTTTTGATTTGGTGAAAAATTGATGAAGTTATGTTGAATTAAAGTTTAGATCTAGGATTTTCTTTGCTTCGATTCGTGAAACTCATGAGGAATTAGATGAAACTAGTGTGATATTTGAAATCCTCGCGACAAGACCTTTCCAACGATATAACTTTTGTTAAATTCTGCACAAAAAAAAAATATGAACACGCACTGTAGCGCCACCGTCTCAACGAAGGAGACGGTGGAAACCACCGCTGGTGAACAGTACTGGCCACCGTCTGCAAACCCTAGGGCCTGCGCTCTGAAACGAAGTCGTTTCAGTCCAGCGCGCCATACTTGCTTCAATTCCCAGGCGCAACATTGGAAATTCTTTTTTTGATTTTTCCAGCCTTGGCCAAAACGACTGTGTTTTGATGCGCCTCCCTCTTCACTTCGATTCCAGCTGACAGCGTTTTTTCAAATTAACCTCACCTTTTCCTATTCTTTTGAGCGTGGATCCCGTCGAGTACGACGGACATGAGGGGTGCTAATACCTTCCCCTTGCGTAACCGACTCCCGATCCTAGCAATCTCTGGTCGTAAGACCATTCCTTTCCCTTTTCCAGGTTTACTTCGAACGTTTCCTTTCCCTCCTTTGGGATAAATAACGCACGGTGGCGGCTCTGTATCTTTTCCCGCCGGTTGTTTTTTGCGTATGCGACAGCTGGCGACTCTGCTGGGGACATAAAGAAGTTGACCTCTTGTTGGTCCATCTTCCCTAAGCGAGTCAATCCTAGCGCTCTCTAGGATAGTTTTGGTTGCTTTGGCTGCTTATTTATTGCATTTATGATTATTATACTGTGATTGTATATATTTGCATATATATTTGCATGCATCATATTATCACTGTGTTGATTCTGGACAGGTGGTTCCTTTGATTTGGGGTGGGTGTTCTGAGTGGGGCTAAAACCAAGGCCCGAGTATACACCTAGGATTAGCGTGGTCTCACGTTCCTCACATGTTGGTTGGGCATGTTGTTGTGACGTGACATACCACAAGCCGGACGAGGTTCATCTGAGAGAGCTCCTCCGGGTGGAGTATTCCACTTTGGTTGGGTTATATTTTTTGAGCTATTGACTTCGGTGACTGTTCTTTCCCGGATCTTTGGTTTAGATGATCTTATGAGAGTTGCAACAGCACACCCGAAAGGGCAAACCCGTTGAGTATCTTGTCCGATTGTCGAGACCATTATCCGCCTTAGGATGACCTTATTTAGAATTCACCTGTGAGGGGAGGGTTTGATTCCTGCAGATACAGGTTCTGTTGGTGACTATTGGATGGTGACTTTGGTTCAGTCAGATTGATGGATATTTATTGCTGAGACGCCGGAGTTCTGTCCGTGGTATTTATTAGTGGGGATCCGTTTATTTCAGGATTCCCTGGGTTGGTACAAATGATTTTGTTGTTATCAGATCAGTGGTTTTCCAGTGATGATGGTGGTATATCCTCCATTCCGTTTATTTCGGAACTCCCCAAGTTGGATTTTTGGTTACTCAGTACCTCAGATGGTTGTAATCAGTTCAGAGACCGGGACTCAGTGCAGTTGATGTTCAGATGACTTGGAGGATGGTACAGTGACTTGCATTCATGCATCTGCATCATTCCCATTTTGCATTCATCCGCATCTAACTCATGTCTATCCATACTCATGGTACATTCTCGATTGAGATTCTGGTTAAGAGATATCCTGATGTCAGAATGTTATTGTCAAATTATTATCCGTCTCGATGAAGCCAGAATCAAAGGACAGAATGTTCCTCATACGGATAGACATTGCATTCATGCGTGAGTCATAATAACCTGTCTTCTATTTTGCAGGTGTCAGTTCCTAACGTGTTTGGTTTACACAGGAATCATTGCTCGCGCACGTAGAATCATTCCTTTGCACATAGCTCGTCCGCACCGATACCCTACCAGGCGCAACAAACTCAAACTGAGGGATTCGCCCAACTCTGACATTCTCGAGCTGAAAGAGAAGATGAGTGCGTTGATCAACGCCATGCAAGGGTTCGCCCTGGGCCAGCAAGCGATCACCGAAAAGGTAGATAAGGCCGAGGCTTTAGCCAGGGCAAAAGGAAAACAGGCGGTGGAAGGAGATAGGTTTGGGGTTGGTTATCAGCCGGGCCGAGGCTCGTTTGGATAGAGCAGAGGACGTCGTCAACCGTTCACGTTTGTAGCACCTCAAATTTGCACCTATCATTGTGCATACCATCTCATATTAGGTCATAGCATATCATGATCCATTGCATAGCATTTGCATTGTCCCCAGTTGCCTCAAGAGCAAGCAAGCAAAGAGTTAGGTCAAACTGATCAGGAGATCAGTCAACCAATCAAGCAAGGGTGTTCCTCAAGGAGTCAAAGCCCCAGGGTTTGTCCAACAAGTTCACATGACTTGGAGGTCCATTTGAAGTGTTCAAATCAAGGGTTGAAGGCTCAGAGGTCAGCAGTCAATGCACAGGCAGGCAGAAAACTCTAGACAGTCAACAATCAATCAAAGCAGTGGATGGTGGCCATTCTTGTGGAATTTGGGCACCATGGTCAATAATCAAGAGTTCATATGTCTTGGGACATCATTTGAAGTCAAAGTCTCAAGGAATTAGGGTTTGGAATTCATCAGAAGTGCACAGTCAGTCCAAAACTCTAGAAAAGTCAAAGTTGGTCAACTGTGATTGATTCTATGGTTTTGATGGATGGAAATGGTTTGAAGGAGCTTATTCATGTCCTAATAGGCCTCATATGTCATGGCAATCAACATCATGGAAGAATTTGAAGCCAATCAGAAAATTTCCAGAAATAGAAAGTGGACCTGTAATTTCAACTGCCAAAAATAGAAACTTCTTGATCCTCAACTTGCATCATGATACAAGCTCCAAATGGATTTTTGCCCAACATGAAAGTTGAAGATCTTGTCTTCCCATTTTCAAAAAGTCCAAGAACTCTCAAATCCCATGTGTGGTTGTCAAGATATGATCAAATCATTTTCACCAATTTTTGAACTTCAAAGAGCCATATCTCTCAAACCATAAGGCCAAATTTGGTGGGGTTTTTTCCTACAAACCACATTTTTCATCCTCTTTCCAAAAATATAAATTTAATTCATTAAAACCTTGCCAATCAAAATAGCATTTTTGGACCTTTTTCATTTAAATTCAAAGTTTGACCAAACTTTGACTTTTTGAATTAAGACTTTTTTTCACCAATTGGCCAATTGGGAAATGTTTCATATATCATTTGTGATTTGTTCCAAGCCTTAAACCATGTTCATTTCACCCTTGTGCCATCATTTTGGACCAAAAATACAAACTTGGCAAATTGTGCATTTGGCTTCATAAGAGTAAAGCAAGTACAGCAATCCTTCAGCACACACAAAACAGCAGAATTTTAGTCTGTTTACAGCCTGGCCAAAGCCCACTCGAGCAGCAAATACACCTCCATTATCCACTTTGGTACAAATTAGCAAAGTTGCAAATCATGTCATTAAACAAAAACCAGCTTAACACATCATTAGCAGACCTTAAACAGCTGATATTTAAGTCTCATTTTCTGGATTGCAACCCTAGTTTTTGGACAGCCACCAAACAGAAAAACACATACTCTCCTTCTTGCGTTTTGGCCTGTTAGCAAAATTCTGCAAAACCCTTGAAGAAACTCGAGTAACCTTCATTCCTTCATCATCCAAACCACATTTTGAAGCTTAATCAACCTCCATTCCCTTGCTGTAACAGCTCCTTCTCACTCTGTTTTCACCAAAGCTCAGTAATGGAAAATCGTGAGTTGGACACTTTCAAGCATCTTTGAGCGGGCTCACTTCAAGAATCCTCCATCCTAGAGCACAAGGAGGGACTGTTTGAGCTTAAAATCACCAGAACAACACTGCAGCTCGACTTTCTTCAAAACAAGTAAGTGAATCGACCTTCTCCTTTTGCCATGCCATAATGTGTTTATGAAAGGTCCTTATATGCTGGTTTCAATGCACTTTGTTTCATTTAAAATGGTGCTCTCATGATGGAGAAGTATGAACTTTCATTTTCATGACCAAATGTGTTTTCCTTCGATTTTGCTTGTCTACAATGATTTAATGAAAAGTGATGATATATTTGTGATGCTTGAAGTATGTTGATGCTATTGGTATGCATGATTTAGATTCCTGGACATTTCGATTTTTTTGAGTTCATGATGATGTTGAGTTTTTATGTTGCTGCTGTTTGAAACCCGACACCCTGCCCAGTTTTTTTCCCATGATTAAGTGTGTTGTGTTGTTGGTTGATGTTCATGATGCTGCTGTTTAAACCCTAGAAATTGCCAGATTTTTTGCATGAATGTGTATGCTCTATTGCTGCTTAGATGTGTGTGAACATGGTTATATTATTGCCCTGTTGTTTACCACGATGCTTGAATGTCGATTGATGGTGTTTTGTTGATTACATGATGCTTAACCATGCTGCTAAAACCATGCTGCATTTTTGAAACTCTATGAACTCTGTCCAGAAAATCCACATGATTGGTATTGGTTTATGTTTAGTTTATGGCTGCTTTGGATATTACATGAATATTGTTATTACCTTGCTGATTGCCATGCCTCTCGAATTTTGGTTGAGGATGTATGTTGATGATGAACTTGTATTGATTACATGATGAACATGAGTTGCCATGCTGATTAAACCCTGCTGCAGTTTTGAAATCCCATGAACATTGTCCTGAAAATCCATATGATTGTGTTGTATGATGTTGACTACTTGTTATGTGAACATTGCCAAATGCTATGCTGTTGTGTGTTGGATGTTTGATTCTGTTTGGATGTTGTTTGAACTTGTTTGAAGCTTGCCCTGCTGTATGTAAACCCTAGGGTTTCTAAAACAGAAAATATGAAGCTCCATTGGCCAATACACTGTTCCATTGGCTGAGAGCCAATAGGAACATTTCATTTCGCAAGGCCAAAACGCAGCACTTCAATAAGTGACTGCGGATATTACCAAACTGCCATTGTTGACCTTGTTTGACCATGCATTTTGTTCATGTTGCATCCAAATTCCATCCAACTTCCACAATTAATTTCTCTTTCAATTTTCACCCAAAAATTATGAAATTTTTTTTCATCATGTTCATGAATGTGTCCTCTATTTTATCATGATTTTTAATTAATTTTCCATTGGCTGGATTTTTAATGATAATTATTTTCCCAACATGTATGCATAAATGATACATTGTGCCATTCCTTTTGTGAAATACTCATATTGTATCCAATGAGCATGAAATTTTTTGTGGTAAAACTAGACACCTTGACCTTTGTTTCCATGTAGAGTTTATACATTTCTCATATGTGGTTGGTGAGTTACAATTTTTTGAAGTTATGTGTTGCATTTGGTGTCACAACATGAACATGCATTTTCCCAATTTTTGTTCACATGTCTCCTGGCCTCCAAATCACTTGAAATTTTGCATGAATCATCTATCACATGTCTAGTTTGTGTATGAATTTTCTTGGAATTAATCTTGCTGTTTTCCATTTGATTGTGAATTTTCTTCCATGCTTAGTCATTTGTTGACTTTATGTGATACATGTTGCCAAATCTTTTGTGAAATTCTCAAATCTTATTGCATGATCATGAAATTTCATATGTGATAACTAGACATCTCAAGCTTTGCATTGGTGTTAATCTCATTCATTTCTCTTCTGTTTTCAAATTGATATGATTTTTTGAAGTTGACCCATGCTTGTTGACTTTCACCATGCTTACTTGAATTTGGTTTGACTTCATGATTTTACTTGACTGCCTTCCTCTCATCCAAATGCCATGAAATTTTACATGTCTACCATGCTAGATGTTAGGATTGAGTGTGATTTATTTCATGATTTTTGAGATTGTTTGAGTTAACTTTTGAAAGAGGTCTTGCTGTTGACCTATTTGTGCTCTTTCTTGCCATGCTTTGCATCCTTTTGCATATGAAATGACATTGATGCATGATTTAATTATGAATCCAATTGAGAATGCTTCTTGAATGTTTAGACTTGGTTTGGGTTGACTTTTCCTTGCTGCCTTGACTTTTTCTTTCATCTTTGACCCTAGGCTAGTCCTAGTGGTCTTCTAAGCTCATGTTGAGTTCATCTGTTTCAGGTTAAGCACCAATGCCTTGAGGATCATTCAAATGTGATTGGATTTGTTTACATATGAACTAACCTTTGTTTTGTAGATGGTTTGACTCATGTGTTTGAGTCTTGCTTTTGCATAGTTGACCTTCTGTGGTTGACTGTTTATCCATTCCTTTTGGTTTTAACTGTTGAATTGCATACTGATTTGTTTGATTTTTCTCAGGTACCCTTTAGTTGCTTTTTGCTTGCTTTGCTATTTAGCAATTGCTTTTGAGGTATAATTACTTTCTCTTCATGTAGTCTGGAGACCCGGTCTGTTATTTGACCGGGCAAACTGTCTGAAGTCCTCCTTAAGAGGCAATGCCTGTGTGTGTTTAAAATTGTCCCAAGCAGGAAAAGTCTTTCAAGTAAGGCAATTGGTGGAAGTTAGGGATATGCAATCTATCCCCCACTACTCTTGTTGTGTCATCCCTCTGCTCACACTGCTGTGTGTTGATGCATTGGGATACAAACCCAAGATCTTGTACAAAGTGTACAGTGTCAGAGTCTTCGAGTATAGAAGGGTTCCCACTTTCTGGACCCATGCTCATTTGTCTATTAGCTCTCCCTGGCCAGGGATAAGAGCTGTGAGGTCTCATCCTCACTTCATCCTTTCATCCGCTTCACCTTAGCCTCTCAATGGCAAGGTTAAGAGCAACACTCACCCCATTCCAGAGGTTTGTTTGTTGAGGTTGATATGACCCCTCAACTAAAACCTAACCCTTGTGTGAGCCTCTTGTGTGTATATAGTGTGTGCTAGCTGTGATTGTGATTGCTTTGCTTCTTAGGCTAGCTTAGACTTGCTTCCTGTGCAAGTTAGGTTTAGTTTAGACTAATCCTTGCTTGCTTTCGCCCTCATTGCGATCCTTTCTCTCGCCCTCGTTGCGATCGAGACCTTCCCTTTCTCTTGCCCTAGTTGCAATCGAGTCTTTTTTCCCTGCCGGCCGAACTACGGCAACTCTGATTCTCACGTTCAGATGAGATACGTAGGCACGAGACGCGATGTCTTGCCGAGTTTGACTAACAACTAACAGCTAATCTTTGTTTGCTTTCGCCCTCGTTGCGATCCTTTCTCTCGCCCTCGTTGCGATCGAGCCTTTTCCTTTCTCTCGCCCTCGTTGCGATCGAGCCTTTTCCTTTCTCTCGCCCTCGTTGCGATCGAGCCTTTTCCTTTCTCTCGCCCTCGTTGCGATCGAGACCTCCCCTTTCTCTTGCCCTCGTTGCAATCGAGACCCTTGCTTCCTGTGCAAGCCGTGTCTAGGATAGGTTGGCCCTTGTGCCATTTAGCTAGAAACCTTAACTTAGGGTTGACTTTGCATGACAACATCTAGGCTCGAGTCGTAGTCTCCCTAGAGTTGTGTCTCCCTCTGTTATCTGGTTAGGCTAGAACCTTTGTCCCTGCGTAGGGGAACTACATCGCCCTGATCTTCATACTAGATGAAGTATGTAGGCAGGAGATTGAGCTGATCTCTCCGGGCGCCCTTTTTTCTTTTTGTGTGTGTTGTCTGACCTTTGCTAGGCTCGAGTCCCTGACTCCTTAGCATTTGCTGTCTGTCTGTTTGTTTGTGTTTGACAGTTGTAGGCTGAGTCCCAGACTCCCTATCCATCTGTTGTGTTGTTTAGGTTCGGATGTCAATGTAAGTCCAGTGATTGGCATTTGGGCTCCACGTTCGCCTTTTCTTTTCTTTTGTGTGTGCTTGACAGTTGTAGGCTGAGTTCCCGACTCCCTATCTATCTGTTGTGTGTGTTTGGGTTCGGATGTCAATGTAAGTCCAGTGATTGGCATTTGGGCTCCATGTTTGCCTCTTTGCGTGTGTTTAGGTTCGGATGCTGATGTAAGTCCAGCGATTGGCATTCAGGCTCCACGTTTGCCTGTGTCTCGTTTGTTTGTGTGCATGTCAGCCGAGCTACGAATGCTCTGATTCTTCTCTCGTCCGAGAAGATACGTATGCATGGGATGCGATATCCTAGCGAGCATGTGTCGTTTCCCCAGTCCGAACTACTTCGACTCTGATGTCTATGCCTGATAGACTAAGTAGGCCCAGGATGCGACATCCTGCCGAGTCAGTTTCAGTCAGTCTCTTTCGTTTCTTTCAGCCAGTGTGTGTGAGTTTGAGCAGTGTTTTAGCAACCATTTTCCCTTCCTTTTGTGCGTGGATCCCGTAGAGTACTACGGATGCGTAGGGTGCCTAACACCTTCCCTTCGCATAACCGACTCCCGAACCCATCCTCTTTGGTCGCGAGACCATGTTCTTTTCCTAGGTTTACTTCGAGCGTTTCCTTTCCCTCTTTTGGGATAAATAACGCACGGTGGCGGCTCTGTTGTTTCTTTCTTTTCCCGCCGGTTTTTCGCGCGATGCGACAACGTTCACCAGTGCTGGAATGCTAGATTCAGATCACATCTATGTGGTGGGTGAAGAGATCGACAGTGGTTGCGAGCTTGATCAGTGGATAAAACCGTGCGTACCAGGGAACTGGAAGGCCTAAAAGATCATCACTGTCACTCTACGTGAAGAGTAATATTTCTTGTTTTTCAATTCTGTCTGCATGAAAGCCATACGTTTTGCCCGAAACGTAATGGTTCATTGTAAGGGCCACCTCATGTGTTTCATTGTGCAACATTTTGCATCATTAATAAATTGATGTTTTTCACATTAAAAGCGGTGTTCCCTGTTTTTCATTTGTTTTTGCAGTTTAAAACAAAAATAAAAATGGCAATGGTTATTTTCATTTTTCCTTTCTTTTGATTGGCTTCGTTCCGACTTTTGTATTCTCCGGATCTCATTGATAACAATTCTGTTACACCCTCATATGACTTCGACAATCCGATCTATCATGCCGAAGAAGAAGGCGAAGAAAATTGTGAACTGTCGGAGGAATTAGTCAGGTTGTTAAAACAAGAGGAGAAGGTGATTCAACCGCCCGAAGAGCGAGTCGAGATTGTTAATCGGGGCACCGAGGAGGTCTGAAAGGAAGTAAAGGTTAAGGCTGCCTTGGAGGCGAGTGTCAAGAGTGGAGGTGATGCCATTCGGTCTCAAGAACGCCGGTGCCACGTATCAAAGAGCCATGGTGACTTTGTTTCATGATATGATTCATCATGAAATTGAATCCTATGTTGATGACATGATAGCAAAGTCCCAAACAGAAGAGGGGCATTTGGTAGATCTGGCCAAGTTGTTTGACCGGTTGAGACAGTTCAAACTGAGGTTGAATTCGAATGAGTGCACTTTCAGAGTGCGGTCCGGTAAACTGCTGGGGCTTATCGTAAGCGAAAGAGGAATCGAGGTTGATCCTGCTAAAAAAAAGAAGAGAAAAAAAAAAGAAAAAGTAATACAAGAAGTGCCTGAACCGAGAACAGAAAAGGAGGTTCGTGGTTTCTTAGGTAGATTGAACTGCATTTCACGGTTCACATCTCATCTAACAGCCACGTGTGAATCCAGATTCAAGTTGTTGAAAAAAAAAGATCAAACGGTCAGGTGGAATGATGATTTCCAGGCGGCATTTGAAAAAATAAAAGAATATTTGCAGGAACCTCCGATTCTATTGCCTCTCGTGGAGGGACGACCGTTAATTCTGTACTTGACGGCCCTCGAGGGATCTATGGGGTGTGTACTGGGGCAGCATGACAAGTCTGGTCGAAAAGAGCATGCAATTTACCTTAGCAAAAAGTTTACCGACTATGAAACAATATATTCACTGCTCGAGAAAACTTGTTGTACTTTGGCATAGGCTGCTCGCCGACTGAGACAGTATATGCTGGTTCATACCACTTTGTGGATTTCCAAGATGGATCCGATCAAGTATATGTTTGAGAAGCCAGCATTGACCGGACGGGTTGCGAGAGGGCAAATGATTTTGACTGAATATGATATCCGGTATACCTCTCAGAAGGCAATCAAGAGGAGTGTATTGTCTGATTACCTCGCCCAACAACCCATTGAGGATTATCAACTGATGAAGTTTGAATTCCCTGATGAGGACATCATGGTTCTCGAATCAAAAGATTATGAGAAACCGATCCCGGAGGAGGGGTCTGACCCTGAATCTGAACGGATTCTGATGTTTGATGGGGCCCTTGACGTGAATGGTATGAGTGAGTGCTGTTTTGGTTATGCCGAAGGGATCCCACATTCTTAGTGCTTCTAGGCTAACATTTGAATGCACCAACAATGTGGCAAGTACGAAGCTGGTATCCTGGGAATAGGACCTCGGTGCGTACATCTACTGGGGCAACGCCTTTCTTGCTCGTATGGGGATGGAAGTCGTGCTACCTGTTGAGGTCCAGATCCCATCATGGAGAGTCCCGATGGATGTGAGATTGGAAAAGGCTGAATGGGTAAAGACTTGGTATGAAGAGTTGAGCCTGATTGAGGAAAAGAGGCTGGTAAGTATTCGTCATGGGGCAGTTGTGCCAGCAGCGAACAAAGCATGTTGTTGACCGAAAAGTGCGACCTCGTGCGTACCACGTAGGAGATGTGGTGTTGAAAAGGATCCTTCCTCCTCAGAGATCGTAGGGGCAAGTGGACACACAGTTATGAAAGCTCATTCGTGGTCAAGAAGGTTTTCTCTGGCAGAGCCTTGTTGTTGACGACCATGGATGGTGAGGATTTTCCATTCCCCGTGAATGCGGACGCAGTTAAAAGATACTTCATAAAATTGACCTGCTGGACGAAAAGAATAAAAGAGTCCAGGCAAAAAAGGGCATCCCGGCGAACCAAAAGAAAAAGAAAAAGGTTCGGGCAAAAGTTAGGGATAAAGGATAAAAAAGAAATATTGTACACCCGACAAGTCGAAAACCCCACAAGGGCGACTTGGGCAAAAAAGGGTATCCCGGTGGACTGAAAACCTGAAAGGGAGGTCTAGGCAAAAGAGGGATTGAAACGAACAACTGCGTCTAGCATGATCGTTTGTGTTTTGGTTAAGACACTATGGATAATTCCCGGCAGAGATCAGTCGGAAGCGTCTTGTTCAGAAGGCAGAAAGAGCGGAGAGTCTTGAGGATATATGGGGTGTAACCGAGTTGGAACTCGATGAGATCACGGGTTCACATTGCCATTAGGATAGATTTTTCCTTTTGTGCGTAATTACCTCTTTTCAGGGATTGCTTCCTGTGTATTGCTCGGTTTTGAGCTACCTTTTTCAATCAATAAAATGCATATTCAGTCAAATAATTTTGTTTTTGTTTTCATTACCGCTTTGATTGTAAAAACATCAGTTTATTTTGATAAGAATCTTTGCATTTTGAGAACATACGGGTCCCTTCCAATGCATGTTTATAGGATTGAGAACTTGAAATCTTATTTGGAAGGTAGAGTGACTCAGGTGTTGAAACTTTGACACACCTGGGGTACGTTTTTATCTGACGATCTCTTTTGCAGGTGCTGTTAGATATTTTCACTCACTTGCAGGTTGTGATGTGAAGCCTTTTGACAAAAGATCCCCGTTGAGTCCAATCAGGGATGAGGAATAGAAGAATGGTGTAAAGACGGTGAATGACGTGCGACGATCCTTGAGGATTAATCAAGAAGACTCTTCAAAGTCTGAAGAATTGGAAAGTTGATACCAATTTGAGGGGTTCGATCTCCATATAGTACGGAGAAGTCAAGAATACAAGGTGATGAATCAGAAAAGTCCAGACGAATCTGGGAGCTTTCAAAAGTGGAAAGCTGACACTGTGGTTAGATAGTGAATGCCAGTGTTCGACGAGTCGACAGGTGCTCCGTATCAGATATGCTGTATCTCCCCAAGCAGATTCGAGATCGATGTTTCTTAGGCAGCCAGGCCTAAAGGTTGCTATTCTCCCCAGCAGGTTCGAGGTCGGTGTTTCTTCGACAACCAGGCCTGAGGTTGTTTCCCTAGCAGGGTGGAGGTTGTTATTTCCCCAGCAAGTCGAAGATTGCTATTTTCCCCGCAGAGTGCGTTGGTGGTTGTTTCCCAGCGAAGTCCCCAAGCGGATCGAGTTCGGCGGAGGTCATCCCTGGTGAGGGTTGTCCTTTCCCCAGCGATAGTGTTATTCCCCAACAGGGTGGAGATTGGAGTGGTATCAAGCTCCTCAGCAGAGTGCCTCGAGCTTCCCAGTAGAGTCCCTGAGGGGGATACTTTTTATGCATTCATCATTTAGAGAAGCATAGCATATTGCATAACTCATTGCGTAGCATTTCCATGGTTATGGAGCATTACGCTGCAAAAAAAAAATCATGCATCAGCATTGCAAGCATAAGCTAGTCTCAAGTCGTGGTTACCGTTTGAGAATTGGTTTAGCTGGGTGATGAAGATGTTACTCAAGCCGTGGTTACCGCTTGAGAATTGGTTTAGCTCGGTGATGAAGATGTTACTCAAGCTGTGGTTACCGTTTGAGAATTGGTTTCGCCGGTTGGTGAAGATGTTACTCAAGCCGTGGTTACCGTTTGAGATTTGGTTTCGCCGGATGGTGAAGATGTTACTCTGAGGAGTTCAGCATCATGATGTTGGAGCAACAATGTTCCCCAGTAGTGCGATATTGGAGGAAAAATTTCCGTCGGGCGAAGATGGAAATGAAAATCAGAGAACGTTACGCGATCAATGCGAAAATCGAGATTCAAATGGAGAAAAGGAAGTGTTGCGGCATTTTTTGGAGAACGGGGTTCAACTGGAGATTGGAGTTGAAGATTGTATCCAGGATGAGGTCCTCAGGATTGTCTTCTGATCATGTGTCACCTTAGACTTTGGCGAGGCCAGGAGAAGTCGTTGTGGGTGTCTTCGGAGGAAGAAATACACATGTTACCTTCCTTTTGTGAAGGTGTACCCTCTGATATGTCACCATCAGAGTGGTGTTTGGTGTTATTTCCGATGTTGCCAGCGGAATTATCACAAGAAAATGGAGAACGGGGTTCAAAGGGAGAAAGGAAGACACGGGGTGTTTTCTGGAGAACGGGGTTCAAAGGGAGAAAGGAAGACGCTGGGTGTTTTCTGGAGAGCGGGGTCCAAATGGAAAAAGGGAGACACGGGGTGTTTTCTGGAGAGCGGGGTCCAAATGGAGAAAGGAAGACACGGGGTGTTTTCTGGAGAACGGGGTCCAAATGGAGAAAGGAAGACACGGGGTGTTTTCTGGAGAGCGGGGTCCAAATGGAGAAAGGGAAACACGGGGTGTTTTCTGGAGAGCGGGGTTCACAACGGCGATCGCGAGTTATCGTCAGGCGACTGGGGTTGAAATGGACAATGGGGTTCATTGTTTGGCAAACAAGAGTAATATAAAGTTTCAGGGTTCAAGAAAAGCAAAAAAGAAAAGAAAAAGTTCGGGGTTCAAGAAAAGCAAAAAAATATATAATATATAATCCCCAGCTGAGCGCAAATTGTTTGTTCACATTGGATTAAGTAGGGATGGCATGCTCATGGCTTATTATCCCCAGCATAAGTCGTTGGCCCACGTGCCGCCTCATTCATCACTTTTCCTTGTTTCTGTCGATGCTGACAAGCATGAAGTTTCCGATGTTCAGATCGAAGAAGTTTCTGACGATCAGGTCGAAGTACTTGTGGCACTCAGGCCAGTTTCCGATGTTCAGATCGAAGAAGTTTCCGACGATCAGGTCGAAGTACTTGTGGCACTCAGGCCAGTTTTCGATGTTCAGATCGAAGAAGTTTCCGACGATCAGGTCGAAGTACTTGTGGCATTCAGGCCAGTTTCCGATGTTCAGATCGAAGAAGTTTTCGATGTTCAGATCGAAGAAGTTTCCGACGATCAGGTCGAAGTACTTGTGGCACTCAGGCCAGTTACCGATGTTCAGATCGAAGAAGTTTCCGACGATCAGGTCGAAGTACTTGTGGCACTCAGGCCAGTTTCCGATGTTCAGATCGAAGAAGTTTCCGACGATCAGGTCGAAGTACTTGTGGCACTCAGGCCAGTTTCCGATGTTCAGATCGAAGAAGTTTCCAACGATCAGGTCGAAGTACTTGTGGCACTCAGGCCAGTTTCCGATGTTCAGATCGAAGAAGTTTCTGACGATCAGGTCGAAGTACTTGTGGCATTCAGGCCAGTTTCCGATGTTCTGATCGAAGAAGTTTCCGACGTTCAGGTCGAAGTACTTGTGGCATTCAGGCCAGTTTCCGATGTTCAGATCGAAGAAGTTTCCGATGTTCAGGTCGACGCACTTGTGGCATTCAGGCCAGTTTTCCGGTATTCAGACCGAAGTGGTATTCAGACCGAAGTGGTATTCAGACCGAAGCGGCATTTAGGCCAGTTTTTCGGGCATTCAGGCCAATCTCTCGGTGTTCAGACCGATATTAATACTCCCAGATTCCGATGCTCAGTATTCAGACTGATGAGCGGCGTTCAGGCCATGGTTATTCCTGTGTTACCATTTATTTTGGTATCCAGGTCGACATCCTTTTCGGTATTTAGGCCGACATTCACCGTACTAGACGGATTCTTCTTTTGAGATTGTTTCTTTGCCGATTCTGACAGGCATTGTTAATTATTTTCCCAGCGGAGCGCAAATTGTTCGTGTGTTCTTTGTATTCAACCACTCTTCACCCTGATCATCTGAAAGCCGAGGCTGTTCATATCGACAGGTTCACAGTGGATTGAATAGGGGTAGCTGTAACACCTCAAAATTTGCCCTCCTCTTCTTGGGACTAGCTTAGCATATTGCATTCTATATATTAGGGCATTAGGCATTTGCATATTGCATATCATGTGAACATAAGAAGATCTTCCTCCAAATTCTTCCCAGAGATGGAGATGTTACTTGATTCAAGCCTGAGGGTCTATGTGAATTGATGATCAGCCATCTGAGGGTTGGCCCTTCAATTAGGGTTTTCTTGGTTCTTCAAGGAGGTGGAGCATTATCTTGTTTGCAAGGATATATTACCATCATCATGGTTATGTCGTCCTCAAAGATTTCAGAATCCATGCTCAGGTTCCTTTGGATTAGGGTTTTGACCTCTGGTCAACCCTAATCAAGGACATTCTTTCAACTAGGGTTTCTCAAGGCAATGAGGTACTTGTTGATGATGAAGATCACATGGTTATGTGGAGAAGCTTATATGATTGAGGGTTTCATTTCTGAGCCAATTCCTCAAATGGTAGGGGTTCAAGCTGATCAGAGCATGTCAAGGTCATCTGAGGACCTATACAGTCAACTGTGCAAGAGCTGAGGGCTAGGAGAGGAAGAAATGGTTTGAGACACTTCATTCATGTCCCAAAGAGGTTCATTCATCATGCCAAACATCTATCTTGAAGATTTTGAAGCCAGATCAAAAGTTTCCAAAAATGGAAAGTGACATGTAATTGAAAGTTTCCAAAAATAGCAAGTTTTTGGACCACATTCAACTTAACTTTCTAACATTAAAGAAGCTTCAAATGGAATTTTGTCCAACATGACAGTTGAAGATCTTTCTCTCCCATTTCCAAAAAGTCCAAGATCATGAGCATCTGATGAATGGTTGAGGAGTTATGAGCAAATGATCATCAAGGGTGCATGGAACTTCAAAATGCCATAACTTTTGTTTCAAAACTCCAAATGAAGCCACTCTTTTTTCATATTTCTTCTCATGACCTATAATTTCCAAATCCATCATTATATTGCATGAAATTTATTCATATGATCATTTGCCCATGCATGTTCATTTTGGAGGGAAATTAGGGAATTCAAATTTGGTGCAAGCTACAAGCATAATTCCAATCCCATTGTGTTTATTAGGTGATTTTGAGTGAAATTGGATGCTAGCATGCTACTGTTCACGTCCAAATTAGGCCATGCACCACACTTTTCCAAATTTGCAAAACACCTCTCATTACACTAATCTTAATTAACCAAGTTCATTTGTGATTAGCATGGTGATTAGTGAATGATATAAAACCTAAATCATAACAGAATTTGGCATAATCACCAGTTCTAGATCTACATCTCATTTTCCCTCCAAATTTCTCTCTCATTGGAATTCAAATTTTCTCCACACAAACCCCTAATTTCTTTATAGATCCTTCATCCTCATGACATTTGGAGCATGATTCATCCATTTTTCGTGGAAATTGAGCAAGGTTTGGAACTGTTCAAGCACATGAACACATCAATGGAAAGTTCAAATTAAGCAAGATTCAAGAGGATTCGAGTGTTGCTTTTCATTCAAAGCTTCAAGGCAAGGG